>NW_006921590.1:1044941-1049974 GCF_000298275.1 Orycteropus afer afer | reverse complement strand
GGCGAAAGAGGGGGAGGCCTTCAAGGAGATGGATTGATACAGTGGCTGCGATGATGGGCTCAAGTATAGCAGGGATTGTGGGGCTGGCGTGGGATCGGGCAGTGTTTTGTTCTGCTGTGCATGGGGTTGCTATGAGTTGGAAACGACTCAATGGCACTTAACAACAACAACAACATAGTAGAGCTGACAAGGGACAAAGTTGTGGTCACTGCTTGGTCACAGCCAGCTACTCAGAGGGACCGAGTAGTTGAACCTTTGGGCTCCGAACCATAGTTATAGGGAACATCAAGCTCAATTGGCATAACATACTACACAAAACATTGTTCCACCTCCTACTTTGGTGAATAGCGACTGAGATCTTAAACGCTAGCAAACTGCCATCTGGATGCAATGATGATGCATCTAGATGCAACAAGGAGAGACCTTGTCCAGAGCATAGTAAGAATGAAGAAAACCAAAATTCATGGAAACAATTAGTCCCAGCAACTGGTACACTATCCGATCTGTAGCCTATACGACTATGAGACCAGAAGAACTAGATGATGCCCGACTACCACTGTCATCCACTTGGAAGGGGATCTGTGTAGCATATCCTTGATAGAGAGGGATAACAATGTGGAACAAAACTCAAAATGATTTGGAGAAAATAAAGGGGAGGGGACCAGTTTTGCTGGTCTGATAGAGCCTGGTGGAACCACTGAGACTATGGCCCCTAGCTGCCCTGACGGTCTGGAATTGTACCCACACCTGTCGTTTCCAGCCAAACAAAAGACAGGCATATGATTTGAACATTTACCTGAGGTAGATACACTCCTTGGAGAGAATAATCATGGTAGAAAGAAGGGCTGCTTATGCAGAGGGAGACAGCTCAGGGGGCAGGAGTGCATGGAGAGATGGACACTGGGAAGAGGTAACTATGGGGAGAAAGTTGGGAGGAGAGCTGTTGCATTGTGATAAATTGTGGTCAATGTCATGAGACAAAGTGTATGTGAACTGCTGTATGGAAAATGAATTTGCTGTGTAAATCTTCACCCAAATGACAATAAAAAAAAATTTAAAAAAATGTTTAGTCTTTCATTTATCTAGAGTTTATTTTAGCATAATTTGTGAGATTGAGAAAACAGCTTTTTTGTTGTTGTTGTTATTGTTATTTCCTGAGCCTCAATGGCACAGCAGTTAAACATTCAGCTTGAGGAAATGTTAGATGTGCAAACCCACCAGCTGCTCTGTGGGAGAAAAGTGGCAGTCTGCTTCATTGAAGATGTTTACAGCCTTGAAAATCCCAAGGGACAGTTCTGCTCTGCCAGACAAGGTCACTATATGAGTTGGAATCGACTCAATGACTATGTGTTTTGGAAATCAGTTGTCTCGTCACCATTTGTTGTTAAATTCAAATGTTATATATTTTATCTGCTGAATTTTCCTGTATGATTTTATGTTTGTGAAATTTCCATTGTTTTCTGTCAATTTTTGTGATATTAACTTACATTATTTATAGTGAGTATTTTATATTGGGTTTTAATACCTGTCAGGGCTATGCTCACCCTCACCCTACCACTCATGTTACTTTTAATAATCCTGACTCTTTGTCTATTTTTTCACAATAACTTTAGAATTCAATTTTCACCTTTCTTCTCCAAATATATGATCATCTCATGATTTGCACATTGATAATTTTAAGTGAGACCATTTTGTGGATGAGATTTTCAACTTTAATTTGTTGGTTATCAAAGAAAAACTATGACATCATCAAAATACAGCCAGATGTCCCAGAAGGGTTTCTTGCAACCTAGATGGTGTGACTTAAATCACTTTCCACTCTGTAGGTAATGTTATCCATTCTCTTCTTATAATTCTTTGAATGGTTACAGGTGATCTTAGGAAAGAAAAACCAACCATGTGGGGATCCTTTTCCACTTTTTTTTTTTTTTTCACTGTAAGCATACATTTGCTGAAATGATTCTTTCTCATCTGAATTGATGTAAAGAAAATGTCTCTTGCCCAATATTTCAAACACTACTTAGAGGATCCATCCTCGGGAAAGAAAAAGGTTGGAGAAAAGTAATAAATGAAATTTAAAACATTAGATCAAAACAAAGCATAATTGTGCAGTAAACGTTAGACCTCATATTTAAGGAATGAAAACACTTCCTTTATAGCACTTAATTTTGTGAGGCATCTTTTGTAAAGTCTAGTGAGCCATTATACTTTGTGGGTTTCAACTCCATGAATTTTCAAAGAGCATGTTTCCTTTATGAGTAATCTGTAACTCATACTCCTTGTATAGTCATTATAAAAGTCCTGACTTGATGATTTTCCATTGAATATCAAAGCTCTCAGAAGTATGCTACAGGGAATAAGCCTACACAGATGTCAGAGCTTCTCTAAAATGACCTAATTGATACTTCCTCCACCTTTCATTTCTCTCATATTGTGAGTTACCACGTGTTTTACAGGAAGAGATTAAACATTCAGGAGAATGACTTAATTTTTCAGAAGGTCTCCTTTTTTTTTTTTTTTTAAACTTGCCCCCATTTCCTTGCTTTCTGAGTCAGTTTCGGTGGATTTGAAATTTATAACACTGAGAAATTTTATAGCTTCAATAATAAATTATTTATACTTTGATATTAAATGCAATCTCCCAGTTTGCATGATCTTTGAAATATAAATTTGATTTACATGTACTTTTCAGAGCTTTTAATTCTTTTTGGTAAATGTCCCCTGATATTACACTCTACAGACCTATTCTGGTTGTTTAGCTTTGGCTGCTCCCCTATCCCGGGCTTTGCACTTGAGTAGAAAATGGCAAGGAAACTGGAGCAAGCCCTCACCCCCCGGCCGTGATAGCCAACATATTTTATTCCTCTGTTCCACTATGTTTGTGAAATCTTCTAAGAAAATCTGCTTTTAGAAGTTCTTCTATTTCTTTTCTTTTTCTTTCTTTTTTTTAAAGCCTCTCATACATAAATGGGGTGAAAAGGTGAATCACATCGATTTCTTTCAAAGAAGGGTGTTATGTAAATGTCGCTGGGTAGAATTGCTTTTCCATTTCCTGAATTGATCTTAACTGAAAGCCTTGCAGTGGATCCTTTTTTTTCCCCCTAATGTATTGCTGTTTTAACAGATATTCCGTATTACAAAATGAAAGTGACTGACCAAAGATATTAAAGTGATGCTTAAAAGTCTTATATCCATCATCTTTGGAGTTTAAGGATGTCAGTGCAAAACAGAACACAGATAATAAAAAGAACAAACAGCTATATACCTTAGCTGACATGATTATTTAAATAGCTTCCCAGTATTGTTTGTTTGGTTCATTTTTTTTTTTCTTTTCTCTTAGAGAATCCATTTTTGAAAGATGGCTTGGAACTATAAGGAATAGATTTTACTGTTTATCAATAAGAGTAGAAGGCTTTCTTACTTTATCAGTAATGTAGTCTAGCCCATCGTTAGATAGCTTAAACACTTTTCTAGCTATTCTGCTAGGCGAACGAAGGTAGAAATATTCCTCTAGTAAGACATCCTGGTGGGTCCACTGCACGCTTGTTGTTGTTGTTGTTGTTATGTGCCGTCGAGTCGGCCCCGACTCATAGCGACCCCTCCTTGGGTTTCCGAGGCAGTATCACTACGGAAGTAGGATTGCCCAACCTTCCTTCCACTGCACGCTAGTATGTGGATATCCCAGTAAACATTTCCTCCGACTGAGCACAGACAGGTATGTCAATGTGTTTTACACTTGTGTTGCTGTGTTGGGCATATAATAGGTAGCCTGAGTTGGCACTAGCATATAATGGATATTCCTGCAGTTCATTATTGTTGTTATGTGCTGTCGAGTCGGATCCAACTCATAGCGACCCCTCCTTGGGTTTCTGAGGCGGTATTACTATGGAAGTAAATTGCCCAACATTCCTTCTGAGGAGTGGGTGGTGGGTTTGAACCATCAGCCTTCTGGTTAGCAGTCAAATGCTGTAGGCACTACGCTACCACAGCTCCTGCAATTCATTATTACTACTAATTAATCTTTTTTTTTTTCCTAAAATGACCACATTCTAGTTTTTTCATCATTAAAAATGATGATAAGTGTTAATCTTGAAATCTGCTTTAACTCCTATGGTAGTTTAACAACTGTATTTTCAGTTTATCAGAAACATCTGTGATCTCTACCTTTTACAGAGTTTTATTAAAATAGAAAAATATCAGGTGCATGGACCAGAATTAGTAACACAGCTGTGCACCATATAATACTCTGATTTCTTCTTTGTGCCTTCTGTTATTTTCAGTCTACACATGAGAGGTTAAAGAGGAGAGAAAATGGATTTAGGCCAGTATCCTAACCTTAGTTTCTTGCTTTAATTCATAATTGTCATACATTTTTCACAGTCTCATTCACTTTTTCATAAAAAGAGAGGCATTCAACACAAATTGCGTTTCAACTTCTTCAAAATAATTCTTATATTCATCATTGTGTCCTGTATTTTATTTGAAAATCAGAGCCCTTCATGGTCTGGTACTTAACTAAGTTTTCTAGTCTTACCTTCGTCTACCACATGCGCAAAAGTTTGTATCTTTGGCTGCTCTTGGAAAAGGAAGCATTAACTCTGGAGCCCAACTTCCTGATTGGAATACCAGCTTTACCATATACATGTTTTATGAATGTGAGCAAGTTACTTAACCCATTTGTGACTCAGTTTTCTCATCTGTATAATGAGAACAATATAACACGTATCTCACAGTCTTATTAAGTTAAATGAGGTCATATATATATATGTAAGGGTCTTAAAACTGAACTGTTATTGTTGTTGTTATGTGCCTACCACATAGTAATTAATAAATATTTACTATAGTAGTAATTTTATCATCATCACAACTAAATTTTCTTTTTTCCCATTTATTTTTACCTTGCTTTAGTACTTTGTAAACTCTGTAGTTAATCTTTTTGGAGTTGTTATGTTGTTGTTGTTGTTGTTAAGTGCCATCGAGTCGTTTCCGACTCATAGCGACCCCATGCACAGCAGAACGAAACACTGCCTGAT
>NW_006921590.1:1021539-1041686 GCF_000298275.1 Orycteropus afer afer | reverse complement strand
AAGGGAAAGTGTTCAGTGCAGATCAGTGAGTAAACACCAGCCCGCCCATGCTTACCTTGCTCCCGGAGACCCGGTCCCTCTCGGGAGGGTAACAAGGGAGCCGTGTGAGCACTACTAGTGACTGGGTTTTAGTGAATTGTTTTTCTTGTTATTAGCCTAATTCTTTTCTAGAGCAAAGCAAGACCAAAAAAAAAAAAAAAAAAAAAAGAAAAAAAGATAATATTTAGGAAAATCACTTGAGTAATTGCTGAAATTTATTCCCTTACTCATCAAGTTTTAACTGAATTCCTACAATGAACCAAGCACAGTGCAAAATCCTGTAAGTATGTTGACAAACAAAATAGTTATGATATGTACTCTTGAAGTTTAATGTCTGTGTGGGATAAATTCAATAATCAAATAACCCTAAATATCTAATGGTACATTCAGATAATTCTATCAGGGAAAAAGACAGCATAGCATCAGAAGGAATAAGATATAATCTACTTTAGATTGATTGAATCATCAAAAAAAGACTTTCTTGGAGATGAAATGTAGGTTAAGACCTGAAATGTACACAGGCAGGTGAAGAATTGGAGGGAGAAGCATTAGAGGCAGAAGGAGCACATGTGCAAAGGTCCCGAGTTAGGAAAAGATGGAGGTGTTTAACTGAAAGAGAATTGATGCTCCTAGAACACTGAGAACAGAGGACATAGCTGAAATGAAGGCTGGGTCCATTACTCAGGGCCCCAAAGACCTCCATAGAGATCTGAATTTGATTCTTAGTGCAGTAGGAATTGTTTAAGCAAAGAAATGACGTAGTCCAATATATATCTTAAAAACATGTGTGGAGACTGGAAATTTAAAATAAGTGAAAGTGGGGAGACCATTAGGAGGCTATTGCTGTGTATCCCAGAGAGGTGATGTTGACTTGGCATAGTAAAGTAGTGCGTATGGAGGAAGATGGACTCATCCCAAATAAATTACAGAGAGAGAAGAGGCAGGACCTGGTGAGAGTTTGCATGTTGGTGCTGGGGAGAAGGGAGGTGTCCAGAATAACTTTCAGGTGACTCTCAGATTAATGATGTAGTAACATTATAGGCAAGGATCCCTGATGGCACAGTGATTAAGCACTCAGCTGTTAACAGGTCGGTGGTTATATCCCATGAGCCACTCCATAGGAGAAAGATGAGGCAGTCTGCTTCTGTAAAGATTTACAGCCTTGAAAACCCTATGGGGCAGTTCCACTATATCCTATAGGGTTGCTATAAGTTGGAATTGACTAAAAGAGAAAATGTTTCCTTTTTGTTTGAATATAGATATTGCTTAACACTATAGATGTTAATGGATGGCATTCACCATCTGTTAAGATAGAAAATGTGGAGAATCCTTTCCAAGTAGCTGAACAATCAATCATGATTACATTTCTGACTGGGAGTCACTGTAGATACAGGGTAAAGATTCAATGATTCACATAAATAACCAGCAAACTACCTACACGTGGCAAGTGCTCAGTAAAAATTAGCTATTTTCTAGTAAGGGTGAGGTTTGGGGCTCACATCTTTGGTATGAGAAAAAGGACATGTAGCATCAGAGACCCTCATCCACTGTGTTTGTTTCTTTTTTCTGGGGATGGTGGTTGTATGATGCAATCACTTTGTTTCCCTGGGAATTATGATGAACCTCCTCCATGGGCTTCATGTCTCTAGTGCTGACACTGATTTTGATTTATTTTGGTTGGGTGAAATGTGATGCAAGGGGAAAGACAATGCCTCTCAATTGATTGCCATCTCCAAGAATGGTGTTAAAGTGACGTATAAGGAAGAATGTTCAGAAACTGATAATAAATAAATAACATGATACACACTCCTACAAGTACTCCTCAGGGTGGCAAGACTAGACTTTTGAATGTTCAGTCAGTGAGTATGTATTCAACATTTATCTTAAAGAGAATATGGTTTACCAAAATGTATCTGGGAATTATGATGAACCTCCTCCATGGGTTTCATGTCTGTAGTGTTGATACTGATTTTTAAGCCATCCTCTGACCATGATAAAACTGACCTCCATGTGAAATTGAGGCATGTAGGATGGATGCTAGCTTTGAGAAAGACCTGCATGATTTAAGTGTGGCTGAAACTTCCAGAGGTGACTATGGTTGTGTTTCTGCTTCCTTAATCTTGACCCTAACTCAGAGAGGCAATGTACTTGTCAGGATCATTAGCACAATGTAATGATATTTTCTCCCCTCATCGATGCAGTACTAGTTACTGGCTAACTGAAAGCAGAAACTGCTATCAAACTATGGATTCAGAACATGATGCCCTCATGCACCCAGCTGTGTGACCTTGGGCAAAACACCTTCTTTCTGTCATGGGAAAAATAATGGCCACCTCAGAGGAGTCTCCTAAGTATCCAATGAGGCAAAGCATGTAAACCCAAGAGCTGCTGGCTCTTCATAAAAAATGCAACAGACATGCTATATCTGCTTAGTTTAAGACCAGTTGAATAGTTTATTTATAATTATGGCAAAGCTATTACTTTAAATTGTAGGCTTAGAGATTCATTATGTTTTGACATATATTATCTTCAGTCTGCTTAAAGGCTATCTAGTAGTTCTGCTGTGATAGAAAGCTCACTTTGGCTTGCTACATATGAACATCATTGCCTGTTTCCCATTCCATCTTTGGCATGAACTATTATTATTCAGTAAAATACAGTAGGGGGTGGAAAAAAAAAACTTGCCATGGAGTGAATTCTAATTCATAGTGACACTTTAGGATAGAACAGAACTGCCCCATAGAATTTCCAAGGCTGTAATCTTTACAGAAGCAGGCTGTCTCTTCTTTCTCCCACAGAGCTACTGCTGGCTTCGAACCACAGGTCTTTCTGTTTACACTATCCCACCAGGGCTCCATACAGTAGGGAAAAAACAAACAAACAAATTCACTTCCATCCAGTTGATTCTGACTCATAGTGACCCCTATTGGGTTTCTGAGGCAGTAAATTTTTAGGGAAGTAGATTACCCAGTCTTTCTTCCATGAAGTGACTGGTAGGTTTGAACTACCAACTTTCTGGTTAGCAGTCAAATGCCTTGGGCACTATGCCACCAGAGCTCCTCCTTACAATAGAGAAAGGAGGTAAATTGAACTTAAAACATCTCTAATGCCATGCACTATTCCAAGTGCTTGTGAAACATTACTTCTCGTTCCCATAAAAACCTACACATTGATTTCTGTTATTTCTGATTAAAAGCTGAAACTCAGAGAAGTTTAAACTTTTGCCTCAAACACCTAATAAGTGTCAGGGTTTTTATTAGAATTTGAAACCAACTGAGATTTGACACTGAAATCAGCTCTGTGTTGTTTTAAAGCCTGAACAAAAGAATAGAAAAAAAGAAATGGCAGCTAAATTATACTTCATTTTTCTACTTGATCTTTTACTCCTTAATTGAATTATCATTTGTACCCATCAACTTTCAAATTTAACAAAAACTTATTTACATTTAGTTTATCAGAGATGAAATAGAACATATACATAAATGGATTCAAATCAAATAATGAAGAGTAGTAAGCAGTGAGCATATATATTAAACTTTCCTTAGATTATTACATAATGGAGCTTCATGGAAATAAAAGCAAGAAGAACCACCCAGTGAGTGACATAGTTGACCCTTGAATGTTAGCTTTTGGAAGGTCAAGAATCCCTGTAGATTTTTTTTTTTTTTTCCGCTGCTATAGCCTAAAAATCTGAATGATTCTTGACAAATAATTGGTGTTCATTTAATTTTTGTTGGATGAATCATTAAATCAGTGAATGAATGAGTACTAATTTTAAAAAAAAGTCACATTTTCTGTTTCTAAGAAAGTAATTACCTATGGGTTTCATCTCTCTAACTGCATCTTCTCTCATTTCAGATGATTAATGATGTCCTATGTTACTTAAGAAATATATTCTGTTTTGAAGTACGTAATAAAAATAATTTTGGCTCATTACAAATCCTGTCAACTCCAGCACTCTTTTTACCAGTTCTGTCTTCAGCAAAAAGGAGCTCTGGTGGTTCTGTGGCTATGCCATTTGGCTGCTAACCAAAAGATCGTGGTTCAAAACCACTAGCAGCTCTATGGAAGAAAGATGAGGCATTCTGCTTCTGTAAGGATTTACATCTTTAGAAACCCAATGCAGGTCACTATGAATCAGAATCAACTGGATGACAGTGAATTTGATTTGGTTTTTATCTTCAGTAAAACTGGTAATCAACCATGAACACATTGCTGTCACTGAAGACTGGTTTTACTAATGTGGTTTATGTGCTGCATCAAAGATGTGTGGTCATTCTTTGGTCTTTTCGAGTAACAGTAGAATCCAACTGAGCCCTCAGAGCTTGTTCATTGACTGTACCTTCAGAGGTGTCCTCTAGGGTGTCCATTTGCTCTCTTCATAGAGGAGCATCTTAAAACCATAGGAATTTGGCCGTGAATCACTCAAGCCTATAGATGTTTCAGAGTTCTTTGTTTGTAACAATTTGAGGCCATAAGTGAATCCTGGGCCCAGGGAGTACTGTGGGCACCTTAAGAAATTCCTTGACTACCTTAGAAAAGGTTTACTTTAGGAGATTGATCATGTACAAAGGGACCAGCACCTGGCACCCAGCTATCATGAGTGATAATGAGGAAGGCATGAAGCAAGAAAAATTTGATAAAAGGGTAGAAAAATCTATTAAATTCATTTTTTTCTTCTCAGGTTTCCCTTAAACTGCATACGTTTACCATAGCGTACCTCTGTCCTTCCCATTCTAAATTCCTGAATACTGTTTGTTAAAGGAAGGAGCTCTGGTGGCGTAGTGCCTAAGACACTTGACTGCTAACCGGAAGGCTGGTGGTTCAAACCCACCAGCCAGTCCTCAGAAGGAAGGTTGGGCAATCTACTTACATAGTGATACCACCTTGGAAACCCAAGGAGGGGTCGCTATGAGTTGGGTCTGACTCAACAGCACACAGCAACAACAACATTTGTTCAAGGATGAAGGTAGTTTGTTGACATGAGCACTTTCAATTTTGTTATTACTGGAGCATGTTGGATTTGCCCTTAGGCTGCATGTATATTATCAAAGGGAAGTTTCTCTGCTTGCTTCTTCTGTCATTTTTACTGTTGTTTAATAAGCATTAGGAAAGGGCAAAAGAAGGATAGTGAATAAAATGACATTTTCTGGTACCTTCCTCTGTCTTTTGCCATGACTGTAAGTACTGTTCAGCATCCAGGATTTCCTGGAAGAGAATGAAAGATCAGAGACCTGTGCATGAGCTCTCACAGAAAGTAGGTTTCTGATATTCCCGTGACATTCAAACACTGTTTCCGAAGTACATTAGAGACATGTTCTGTCTCTGTAAAGCTGAAGGCTGGGTACTTATTTGAAATTTGGTTATGTATTTTTTCCTGATTAACTACATACATGATACAAAAGAGGTAATCATGCTGTTTATTTTCTTCTTATCACATAATTGTCATCTTATAACTCTGTATCTAGTCAATTTGTTTATTAATTAATTCCTGTCTCCCGTCACTAGAGTATCAGTAATTCAGGATCAGTAATCTTGTCAATTATGTTCACTATTATATCCCTAACCTAAAATTGCATGTGTAGCATAAGCTCAACAAATGTTTGCTGAATTAATAAATAGATAGTAGTGGTTGTAGAATACATTTCAGTCCATGATATGCTTCTAGGAAATGAAATAACCTTGGGTTCAATGTAAAATCATTTGTACTTGTTTTTCTCCATAAATTAAGGAGCAAAAGAGGAGAACTAGGTGAACTGTAAAGAGCCCTTCTAACTCTAGCATTATTAGCCAAAAAGGATAGTGGGCTGATCCGTTGCATCACTGATTCATTGATTCACTAGAAATTAGAATTCAGTAGAATAGAACTAAATTGCATTTAGTACTTTCTGGTTATATGCCAGCCAAATTAAAATAAAACACGGATCCTAGCCTGGTAGAGCTCAGAGGAGACGGAAATGTGTACATATCCATAGATCATCATATGGCTCTCTGTGATATCAGTAGGAAAAATGACTAAAGGGCTATGGAAAGTTTAGGAAGTCTTAACATATACGTGACACATATCTCTTGAAGGTTGAGTAGGAGTTTTCCATCTTGAAAGGCAATAAACTATATATATATATAATGATTACTTTCCTCGAAAGGAAGGTTGGGCAATCCTACTTCCGTAGTGATAACTGCCTCGGAAACCCAAGGAGGGGTCGCTATGAGTCAGGGCCAACTCGAGGGCACATAACAACAACAACAACATAATGATTCCTTTAGGAGGGAAATGAAAGTACGAAGTAGCATGTGAGACTGGAATATGGGGAAAAGTTCAGCAAGGCTGAGATTTTGTTACCACTACCTGTAGTTGGACAATTTGAGATGAAATTAGAAAGGCTAGACTGGGTCAGATGTGCACAGAAAACTACATATAAAGAACCTCCATGTTAAATAACAAAATTTGGATTTTATCCTCTCAGGTGCAATCATTTACATTTTACTGGTGGTGAAACAAAATCAAAGAAAGTTGCAGTGACTTGACCAAAGCCATACAACTTTTCAACATCCAAGCTAGAGTTGGAATAAAACTCTTTGATTCTAAAATCAGTGCTTCTTTTACATCATGTTTACCTCCATCCAGTTTGAGTGGTTGCATAAGTGGATTATTCAAAGTTTACAGAAAGTCTAAAGTCCACGGTTGATAGTTCATGTTGGTTAAATCTTTGTCTATTTTTAAATTATTATTATTATTATTATTATTAAATAAAAAGGTATGTAGAACAAAGTGTGCATAGCTGGGCAAGAGAAATAGATGAGGCAACATTTGCTGCAAATGAAATTTTTCAAAGAAAAAAATACCTGGTCATTTAGTCAAAGAGGTATGTGAAGCATCTAACTTGGATTCCAGACGTTGTCTGCATTTCGTTTAAAATACAAAAAGACACAAACACAGAACAAGAAACTAGAGAAAGCAATGTGTGAAGGTAAATAGAAATCAATTTTATCTCTTCTTTTTTTCCCCCACTGGAAATAAAAAATTCCATAACATATACGGAGATAGAACGTGAAGTATTTCCCTGAAATTTGAGATCTGCTAACACAGTTGCTAACTGCCAACATTCTGTACTTTTGACCAAACTATTTCAAGAAACTTTGAAGATCTAACTTCATAGAAGAGGGCAGTGGTAGTTCAATGGTAGAACCACCTTCCATGCAGGAGACTTGAGTTCAATTTGTAGCCAATGAACCTCTGCTCAGCCACCACTCATCTGTCTATGGAGGCTTTCATGTTGCTGAATAAATTTCAATGGAGCTTCCAGACTAAAACAGACTAGGAAGAAAGACTTCACTATCTATTTCTGAAAATCACCCAATGAAAACCCCATGGATAACAACAGTCTGATCACATTTCGCATGATTTGGGGACTGACTCGTTGACTGTGAATTTTATGTTGTTGTTGTGTGCTGTCCAGTTGGTCCTGACTCATAGAAATCTCTCCCTGGGTTTCCAAAGCAGTATCACTATGGAAGTAGATTGCCCAACCTTCTCTCCGAGGAGTGGCTGGTGGGTTTGAACCGCCAGCCTTCTGGTTAGCAGTCAAGTGCCTAGGCACTATGCTACCAGAGCTCCTCTCCTGCCCCTTAGATGATCCTAATTAATACACATAGATTATCATTTAATCCACTCAGCACCAATAAAAAATGCTCTAATCCTGATATTATAGATTGGGAAACTGAGGCACTGAGAGTTTAAGAAACTTGCCTGGTATCATACTACTAGAAGCCAGACTCAAACTAAGCAGTCTGGCTCTAAGACCCACGCATTTTAAAAACCCCTGGCAAATACCTCAAAAGAAACAATTATTCTTATGTGTTATACCACAATGCACTAGATTAACTTCTTACAATCACCACTCCAATCCTAGCAGTTTAGTGACTATTACTTAGAGTACAACCAAAAAAAAACCCAAACTCACTGCTGTTGAGTCGGATCCAACTCATAGTGACCCCTCCTTGGGTTTCCGAGGGTGGTATCTCTACACAAGTACCTCATACTAACCTATTTGCAAGTAATCAGACCAAAAGACATAGAGTTACAGATTCACGTACCATTACGATCAAGTGCTTTCAAGTATTGTTGCAGTGGTGGAATTTTTGGTGACTCTGTAATTGGAAAGTTCATCACCTGGGTCTTTAAAATCATTCCATATACATAGATTCTGTTGAAGCATTAACTATAATGCTATGTACCCTTTGTTGTTTTATTTGTTTGTTTCTTTTTCTCATATCACTTTAAATTATATGTTCCTTAAATCAGAGACTCTGTTACCATATTTTTTCTGTAGCTTTAAGCGTTCAGCAAACATTTCACAAAAAAGTCTTTAGTTTCCTAAGAAATGCTATTGATTTACCAGTGAGAGCAGTCATTGCCCCCTAAGGAAATAATGGTGAATGTCTCCTAACTATCCATAAATGTAGTTTACTTACTGCTAACTTATACTTCCAGAGATGGACACTGAAAATGTTTCCAACACAGGTATTCAACATTCTTAAAATATTATATCATCCTCCTTTCTCCACCAAATAACCAAGTTTTCAAGTTGTCAAGGCCTTGATTTTTCTGAGTTATCTGAGTGACAAGATATGTTTGAATTCCCCACATTTCAGTATATATCTTTAAATGTAATCCCTTTGTGCATGATGAATAATCATACATCTATGCTTTATAAATATTCTCTGCAACTTTCTTAGCACATCAAGACAACTGTGTTAATACTATGGTACTTAATGACAATGGCACATCTTTAAAGAAAATAAAAATCCTGGAAAAACTCTTTCCCCAAGTCAATTTGAAACTTCCTTATTTATCTTAAATATGTCATTGCATTAATTTTTCAAAACAACAAAACAAACATTCATCAAGTGAAACTAAGCATGACCCCCCTTAGATGGGTACATCTGTTGCTTTCCTGCTGTGTCCCTGAATAATTCATTCTAATACATTTAAAGTATACACTTCGTTAAAATGGGTTATACTCATTTACATATAAAATTTGGATTGATGGAAACGAAACTAAAAGAGGTTAGAAAGCTGACCCTGGAATTTTGTTACACTTTGTGATTGATACCTAGATGCCTCTGTCAGTTTGCGTCTACAAGAAAGATATATAGGCATCTCCACAATCACTGGCCCATTGAGAGCATTAGTTATATTACTGGATATATTTTAAATGTTAGTGAGGATATTTTTTTTGTCTTTCTCCCACACCCTTGGTTTTTCATGAATACCTTTAACCAGGTAAGTAGTCACTGCTTGTCCTTCTTAGCTCTCTCTGCTCACATTGCATAATAGATGCATCGTGTATACTGAATGACATCAAGGAACCAAAGTTAATGCCGAGAATATTAACCAGTTTAAACTTCTCAGAAATTGACCTAGGTGAACTGATCAGATGGAATACAGGAAAATCTTCAGTTTCATTCACGTCCTACTCTTTTGAACGCTGTTAACTGATGATCTACACTACCCGTCTATCAGTTTCTGTACTGTGATGGCTTATGTGTTGATGTGATGCTGGAAATTATACCACTGGTATTTCACATATTAACAGGATCATTTATGGTGGACAGATTTCAGTAGATTTTCCAGACTAAAGTAGGCTAGGAAAAAAGGTCTGGTGATTTATTTCTGAAAATTAGTCAGTGAAAACCTTGTGGATCATGACAAAACATTGTCCAACTTGTTTCCTTGGACATGTCATCAGGAGGAATCAATTGCTGTAAGAGGAAGTCATGTTTGGTGAAGTAGAGAACCAATGAGAGTAAGGAAGACTTTTGGTGAGACAGATAAACACAATGGTCACAGCAGTGGACTGGAATATGCTAAAGAGTGTGAGGATGATACAGAAACAGAAAATGTTTCTTCTCTGTTGTGCATAAGGTCACCATGAATTGGAGATGACTCTAAGACAACTATCTAATTGATGATCTGAATGGTTTTTGGAGAAGGAATTGGTATTTTTCACAATTGTAGACTTTCTTCCATGCTATGGTTATATCTTAAACTAAGAAATGTGAGAAACAAAGAAGGGAAGGAGAGGGAAGGGAAGGGAAATTTTACAGTTAAAGACAATGTTGAATCTCCCTTTTGAGGAAATGCTTTCTACACATTTTTGATTTAAAAACCAAACCAAAACAAAACAAACAGAAAGCTCCAGACATTTTCATATAATGCGGCCAATGAGTTGTCAGTGAAGAAGAATCAAAATAATTAAATAATTTCTGATACATTTTCTATTTAGTGTCTCCAATTTGACAGTTATCTTTATTCCTGTTCATTTGAAAAAAGTCTCTACATCCATAAGGTTATCAGATTTCAAGAGTTATGTACAAAAACTGTAGTACTACAAAGATCTTTTATATTAATGTTATACACACACACACACACACACATATATATACATATATATATATCATAACCTTTAATGACAGAAGCTCTGGTAGCATAGTGCCTAAGGCACTTGACTGCTAACTAGAAGGCTGGTGGTTCAAACCCACCAGCCACTCCTCAGAAGGAAGGTTGGGCAATCTATTTCCATGGTGATCCTGCCTCGGAAACCCAAGGAGGGGTCGCTATGAGTCGAGGCCGACTCGACGGCACACAACAACAACAACAACAACAACCTTTAATGACAACACAAAATACCTTGCCCCTCTCTACCCTCCACTGACCTGTTCTGTGACTATTTCTATTATGAGGAAGTTTGTGGACAAAGGAGTATTGAAGAAGAAAGCTACAATTGATTGGAGCATCCATCCCCTTAATGTAATCTTTACAGTTCCCAAACCGATTGGCTCTTGTGTTTCTGAAAATAAAGCCAGAAAATATATTTCATCACACATTGACAAAATTTCTGCTATGTATGTTTTCAACAATCTCAAGCTTACAGAAAAATTGCAAGTACAGTACAAAGAACATATTTTTAAACCACAAGAGAATAAGTTGCTGACATTATATTCTCAATAAATGGGTAGTTATAATTGTAATTCTTGTTAAATAGTTATTTATTTTTAACAATAGAACCATATTTTAATTTGGCAATATGTGTGTGTGTGTGTGTGTGTGTGTACAGAGTAAATGGTAAGTTACTTTATTCTTATAGTTATCTTTTTCTTCTAAACTGTTTCTGATTTTTTTTTTTTTTTTGAAAACACAGAAGAGTCATTAGGGAATCCAAATCCATTATCACAGATACGGAAACTCATGAGAGGGTAAGGCATTTGCCCTGGAGCACCAGGGTGCATGTAATTTGGTTCATATTAAATGTGACAAAATTTGGCCTCTTCACCACTGCTCTCAGGAAAAAAATGAGCCTGAATTCTTGATTCGTCCTTGTTATTCAAGTGGTCTAGCGCTGTTCATGTTTGATGTAAAACTAATTGAGAAGAAAAATATGACAGATAAAAGACATAAATAGCTGTCAGTGTGGAAGCCATTGGTTCACAGTCTGTATTTGATTTGATTAGGAAAGCTAAAAGAGGAAAAAAGGATCATGAAACAGGCCAAGTAAATTATAATTATCTTCACAATTATAGGCACATTCTATATGGGTTAATGTTTTTGAATATGCCAAATAATTCAGAGGCAACCCAGAGCTTGGTCAATGGCAGAACAGAAGCCTGTCTGTGGTTTAAAATCAATCATAGAAACATTAGAAATCAGAAACTATATGCCAATAATTTGAAACTCACCTCTTCTGTTTTATTCCTGTTAAGAAATGGTAAAAACTGATTCTGTTGTATAATGCCTCTACCTCTAACACTGTGGGGTTTGTGTTTGTTTTTAGTAATTCATTTTTTTCTCTCTTACTATGTCTTTTTAGAAACTAAAGATAGGCCATTTTTTTCATGGAAGTTGTCAGTTTTTTATTTCTTCCCTGTCAAAAATACATTTTGTTCATTTTTAAAACACAGAATAAAATGTCAATTTGCATAATGCTTTAAAGAAGTGACAAAATAAGTGTATGATGCTTTTATCTGATATATGAATGAGGATGCCAGTTGTTTTGAATTGTCTAATTAATAACATACTTTACTATAATTTATTATGTGTTCTGGGCAAAGACCAGTGTATGTGTGTTAATATAAACATAAAGTGAATATTCATAGCATTACTAAGTAGCAAGCACTTATTGAAATTGCCTGAGATACCTACTTGAAACACTTTAATTCTCTGTTCTGATACAACTCCAAAAAAAAAAAAAAAAAAAAACTTCACTGCCATTGAATCCATTCTAATTCATAGTGACCCCCATTGGGTTTCCGAGGTGGTAAAGCATGACATAAATAGATAGCCCCATCTTTCTTCCTTGAGCAGCTGGTGGATTTGAACTGCCAGCCCTCTGATTGGCAGTCAAATGCCTTAGGCACTACACCACCAGGGCTCCTGTCTGATAGAACTAGTAATGTTAAATCCTTTTTGTTTGTTATCTTCTCTGTGACAGGATTGTTGAATTTCTAAGTACATTACAAATGGATGGATACAAAGAGATTACTATTCTCGCATGTATATTCAAAATTGGTTGAAAATTCTCTTTCTCAACTACTCTCTAATATCTGCTTTCAGCACTAGTTTGTTTTCAAAATGTATGAGGAGTAAGAGTGACTTTGGGCATTTGCCTGTTCATTTTCCCTCTAAACTATAATAGATATTTTAAAATCAAGTTTTCAAGCTGTGAGTCATATTTCTTTTCTTAAACAGAGCCAGCAACCCATGCACAAAACCAGAGCCCCCAAAAGAACCCAAGGACAAATAGTACAGAAAGCTTAAAAGAGCAGAACAACTTTTTTAAAAAACCACTGATTAGTTTTCAGTCATTTTGATATCACCGTGTCACTGTGCAAGTATTTCTAATGGGCAAATGCCAGAAACTTTCTCTACCTACTCTCCTCCTGGATAACATTAAGTCAACAAAAGACAGTAGAGACATGTATCATCTGTTGAGACAACAGAAGTATGTTTTTAGAATGTAGCATATTTGTGGAAGAGTTCTGATGCAAATTTCATACTATTTTGCACTCCCTTTTAACCCTACCAGCTGGTTGAGTTTTGATGGATAATAAGGAAAAAGGGCACAATTTTTAAACCTGCTTGTGTATTTCTCACTCTCAGAGACTTAATATGAAGTCCACAAGTAAAATGTAAAATTTGGTGGAGCAAGGAAGACTAGAGGGTTCGTGATTGCCTTCGTTGTTTCACTTTGTCTGTTTGTTCAATCCAGCCCAATATATTATGGCTTGTTAATGGTTACTGTAAGGTGATAGATTTCTGGACTATGGTATATAGTCTATCTTACTTTATCCAGGTACACCATGAATTCTATTTCTTTTAACACCCACTGGTTATTTTATAAGAAGTACTGGTGACATCATGGTTAAAGCGTTTGGCTGCCAACCAAATGATTGGTGATTTGAACCCACCACCTGTTCCATGGAAGAAAGATGAGGTAGTCTGCTTCTGTAAAGATGTATAGCCTTGGAAACCCAATGGTGGTTACTATAAGTTGTAACCAACTTATCAACTCGATGGCAGTGAGTTTGGTTTGGTTTTGATTGATTATTCTACATTTGGCCCTGAATGTTGTTGAAGGACGAATGCTTTGATTATCATTTATTTTTGATGAATTAACTATTTACAGTTACTTTTCCCAAAGGATTTCTATTCTCTTGGTATTGCAATTAGAGTAATCAAGAGATGGTGTGTGCAGATTTTTCCCTAATTTTATAAATATTTGACCAGAATACCAACATTCATTTTCAAATCTCAAAATCCATCCACTTGATTATATGTGTTATTATGCTGTAAATTGGGTGTGTGTGAAAATATCTACTTTAATTTACAAATGTACAATTACACAAGAAAATCTTTAGAAGCAGAGAAAGAAATAACATGTCTTACTTCTGTAACAGGACAGGATTATAGAGGCTTTGAAGGGAGGAAAAATCTACAAGCAACTGTAATAAAATAGTAAGAGCATAAAACTGTCAGCCTCAAGATTGCTTTTTCACATCACAACATGACAAAAATCCTACTGCCTCACTAACTAAGCCACTGTCTTTTCCTACTCTGCATAAATCTAGCCTTTAAGCTTTGTTAAATCCTATTCAGAATGAGGCAGGGATTCTATTACATTAATAAACAAAATGGAATGAAGTAAAATATTTTATATGATCCTTGTCAAGACATAAAATCTTGTTAGATGGTGATTTTGCACTGTCTATTAAAATTTAAAATATTTATAACCTACTGACCCTGTAATTTTAAATGTAGGGCTCTGTCCCACAGAAATAGTAGCATGTGTGTATACAGATGTTTAACAAATATGTTCATTTTAGCATCATGAGGAATATCAAAACTTAGTATCTGCACTCAGATATCTCAATAAGAAAATGATTTTTCAAGGTAATAATTCACTCATGTAATGGAATACTATGAAGATACTAGAAAATAAAATGAAAAGACATGTCACTGATGATTGGAAAGATATTCAACATCATATGGTTACATGAAACAAACAGGTTATAGATTACTAGATAGAACTGATTCTACCCCATTATAGAAAAAAAATAAGTGTGTGTGTGTGTGTGTGTGTGTGTGTAATATCTAAATATATTTGTATTCTCATTGCCATAGAGTCAGATCCAACTCATAGCGACCCCTCTGTGGGTTTCCAAGGCAGTATCTCTATGGAAGTAGATTGCTCAACCTTGCTTCTGAGGAGTGGCTGGTGAGTTTGAACCACCAGCCTTCTGGTTAGTAGTCAAGTGCCTTAGGCATTATGCCACCAGAGCTCCCATATCTGTGCTAGTACTGGGAAAGCTCTCTTCTAATTTCCAAAATCTAATTCTTTTCCTCTTCTCTTTGTCCTACAGTTTAATCAATCCCAAATTTCATTTCTAAGTGAAACTGTATATGTAAAACCAAGTACAATTTTTCCAAATTAGTGTCATCAAAATTTGAGTTGAAGCTCAACCTACATACTACAACTGATTTTGTTTTTAAATATTAGCAGATAAATTGCTTGAACACCAGATTTACTGTATAGGGACCCATGGTTCTGAAAACTTTACCTTCATTTTTTATTTAAAGCACAATTAACAGGTCACCACTTGGTTATCACCAAGCTTCAGGATCTCATGCTTGCCGGGACCATTTTTTGCAGTTACTTCCTTTGTTAGTTATGTCAGCAGATAATATTCATATTTTAATACCTCTTTGGCTGAGCATCAAACCCTATAACTTCTTCAGCTTTTCTCCTTCCTGCTACATGCTCACTGACCTTTTATAAATTTAATTATTTATACCCAATTTGGCTTCTTCTCTCTTTCTTTCTGCCTGCTAATGTATCGAATGTAGAATTGATATCGTCAACCACACAACAGAATCTGCTCCAGGAAATCTCTCGCCTTCTAAAGCCAAGTGACAAATGAAAAGGCAAATGCCAGAGGATTTTGCAATTTGAAACAGAGGGTAGTGAAATAAGAATACATTGCTGAGGTTATGGTGTAACGCATTTCATTTCCCCCCTGCAGGGAGGAATTTTACACAATATCTGGAGCAGATTGTCTAATCAGTTATTCTGTAAAGCATAATGCTGATCCCATAATCAAATAGTACTGAAGAATGGGTTATGTAACTTAAATGTCTGATCAACCCTGATTTCTCGACTCAGATGGTACAGTGTGGTTCCTTCTGTTACCTGTTGGGATATTACTCTTGTAATATCCTCTTGTGTTTTTAGACAAATGAAATTATAAAGGGAGAAAAGAAAGAGAAAGGGTTTAGAAACAGATAGTGTTCTGGTTACCTAGTACCACTCTAACAGAAATACCACAAATGGGATAACCTTAACATATAGGAGTTTATTCTCTCATAGTTTGGAGGCTTTAAGTCCAAATTCAAAGTGCCAGCTTCTAAGGGATGTGTGAAAGCCCCTCGACCTTGGGCTTCAGCTCTGCCTCTTACTCCCGGCCCACTAAAGCTGGAGGCATATCTTTACTCAGGCAGCTACTGGCTGCTGAGGCTAACAAGCCTAAGGTTGACCAGTAAAATGGCAGAGTCCCGATGTTACCAAACCACATGGCAGGCCATTAATTCAAATCCGTTGGAAGTCCCAAGATCGGCAGAGCGTGGCAGACTGCTGAACAATGACACGGCTACATGCAGAGTCCATGCATGCCATAACCTAGAGACTATCCCCAAGGCTTCTCCTTATATACAGGAAGCAGACCACATCCCAAAGGCAGCTACTTAGCTACTTGTGGTAGATCCCACCATGGAGTTGATTGCCATTCTCATCATGGGGAATAATTGCCACCAGTTGCCCAGCCATTCAACCAGGCCTAGCCAAGCTGACATACAAATTTAACTACCACAGATCGTCTTAGCACCTTCGATAACATGATTTGAAAATCATTATGACAATAATAATCCTGATACATTAATAAAGTTAAGATACTATGTTAAAAATATTTTAAGAACCCTTGCTGAGTTCTGTTCTATGAAAGATTTTTAAGAAAATAATATAAGAAAATGTTGATCCCGACAGTAATACATTACAGTGATGGAAAAGAAGTTAAATATGGATCTTTCTTATTTTTCCTCAATTATGTAGTTATCCAGATATATAGTTAGTGCTGCTTTACTCTTATTCCCTAACAGTCAGTGGAGTAAAAGATAAAAGAAAATTTAGGAATCAAAAATAATTATTCATTATAATCTAAGACTTCAAAAGTTGACTGGAACAATATTTTTAAAAGAAGGTGTTTTAAAAAGAAAACTTTATTTGTGGACCAATGGAAGAAATGGAAAATTTACTTAAAAAGCATTTTTAAAAATTCAGTTAGCATTCAGAAATTGACTAAGTTCATCTTGTCATATTATTGTTGGATGATTAGAGATACATGGAAAACTAACTTTTGTACATGATTTTTTCTTGTTTTCTCCACCCACATAAATTTATATAGAGATATAGATACATACATACACACATACACACACCCACACACGTAAATGATATTGGCACTAATATATTGATAGTATTTATGTTTTCGTTTCTCAAACCTCATCTTGGTAATTTCTCATTTCCCCCAGTGGAAAATGAACAAAAGAATCAGAGTTTAATGAGTAAGTAAGATAATATTAAATATACATTGTTGGACAGAAGTATATGAAAGTAAAGATAATACAAGTGAACTCTTTCATAAACACATGTCTGGGTCTTTCTTTGGTTTTAGATAATTTTATTTTGGTTTTCTGTCCTTGCTACTCTATCTGCAATAATAACTCCAACAACATAGAAATTATTTCAAATATGAGTTTCATTTTCAGTGAAAGGACTGCAGAGTGGAAAAAACATTTATAAAAAATACCTAAGTGTTACATCATTTTTTTTCATTCATCCAGATGAATACCCTGTATGTGTGTGCGCATGTTATACAACTTAGTGTGTACATATTGTAGATGTATTAGTAATAAGGGTCTTCAACTATGGTTGTTGTTGTTGTTATGTGCCGTCGAGTCAGACCCAACTCACAGTGACCCCTCCTTGGGTTTCCAAGGCAGTATCACTGCGGAAGTAGATTGCCCAACCTTCCTTCCAAGGAGTGGCTGGTGTGTTTGAACTGCCAGCCTTCTGGTTAGCAATCAAGTGCCTTAGGCACTACGCTACAGAGGTCCTCAACTATGGTAGTACTTACATAATTTTCACTATTAAAATTAAAAGTGATCTTATATTTGATTGATGACATTTTTGTATTTTGTTTGGATTTTTTCTTTCTTGATAGAAGGCAACAGGAGAGCAGCTCATTTCTGACCTTGCTTTTTGTGTTGTTCTCAGGTTGTCTCTGACTTCTCACATAGTTTTCTAGGACTGGGGGGAAAATGACTACTTTTTGGGCAATCCTCCTTAAGGTTTGGTTACTGTAATGAATAACACAATGGACTGACATTTCCTGTGAATGCAGAAATGGCAAACTGAAATGCTTTCTTGTAAATGAAGAAAATAACTTCATCTCAGGAACTTGAAGGGAAAAAATGTACACCTGCAACATCTGTTTAAAATAAAGATTCTGTCACATATACCTACATCTTGGAGATTAAATTTTCCTTCCACAGGATAGACATTTTTCAGTTTTGTTTTATCTCATTTTATCATAATATTGATATGTTGTATTAAGAAATTTGCATGTATTGTTATCTGTTTTTGTTGTTAGGTGCCACTGAGTAAGTTCCAACTCATAGTGACCCCGTGTACAACAGAATGAAACACTGCCTGTTCTGCAGCATCCTCACAGTCATTGCTATGTTTGAGGTCATTGTTGCAGACACTGCATCAATCCATCTCTTTGAGGGTGTTCCTTTTTTTCACCGACTCTCCACTTTACCTAGTATGATGTCCTGTCCAGGGACTGGTCCCTCCTGAAAATGTGTGCAAAAAATACGAAACAAAGTCACACCATCCTCCCCTTTAAGGAGCGTTCTGGCTGTACTTCTTCTAAGACAGATTTGTTTTTCTTCTGACAGTCCCTGGTATATTCAATATTCCTCACCCCCATCACCACAATTCAAATATATCAGTTTTTCTTTCGTCTTCCTTATTCATTGTCCAGCTTTCATATGCATATGCAGTGATTGAAAATACCATGGCTTGGGTAAGAAGCACCTTAGTCCTCAAGGTGACATCTTTGCTTTTTAATTCATTAAAGAGGTCTTTTGGAGCAGATATGAACAAGGCAATATGTCATTTCATTTCTTGACTGCTCTTTCCAGGGGTATTGACAGTGGATTCAAGTAAAATGAAGTCTTTGACAACTTCAGTCTTTTTTCTACGTACCTTGATGTTGCTTCTTGGTCTACTTTTGAGGATTTTTGTTTTCTTTATGTTGAAGTGAAATTTATGCTGAATGCTGTAGTCTTTGATCTTAATCAATAAGTGTAAGTCATCTTCATTTTCAGCAAGCAAGGTTGTATTATCTGCATATTATAGGTTGTTAATGAGTCTTTCTCAAATCCTGATTCTGTGTTCTTCAGTATTCTAGCTTCTCAGATTATTTGTTGAGCACACTGATTGATTAAGTGTGGTGAATGAATACAACTGAATACACACCTTTCCTGATTTTAAAACTAACAAGAAACATCTTCTTGTTCTCTTCAAATGCCTGCCTCTTGATCTATGTACAGGTTTCACATGAGCGTAAGTAAGTGTTCTGGAATTCTCATTCTTCGTAGTGTTATACATAATTTTTCCACACAGTTGAATACCTTTACATTGTCAATAAAATGGAGATAAACATCTTATGTAGGGAGCATAATTTTCAATTTTTTTTTTTATCAGAGTTAAACAGGCCATTATGATTAGATATACATAGACCACAGTCTATACTTAATTAATAGAAGTAATTATGTTCATCCTGATTATAATTAACACACTGTTTCCTATGAAGATAGTAATCTTGAAAAGGTTATTGGGGTGAATAAGAAATATGGTGAGTAATGCCTAATTAGAAGTAGGTGGTCACTCACCTTCTCTGAATCTCCAATTAGTATTCTTTTTTTATTGCTAACTTAAAAGTTAAACTTACCTGGACTCCACATTTTGTTGTCAAGGGATCATTGGATGCATATTTGTCGTTGAAGCTTATGTCTATTTAAGTGAGTATTGAAATCTTCAAACTCTCTTGGAGTTGTTTGAAATTGTTGAAAGATTTCCTTCCAGGTGACACTTGGAATGTATATACAGACACAGATTTGTGTGTATTATATATGTGTGTATATATGTGCATAACATTTTTATTTTAGAATAATAGTAAAAATTAAGGATAAAAATGAATGTTTCTTTTACATTTTTAAGAGATCTTTTCCTACCAACCACCAGACTCTTGATAGTTTGAGCCATAGTTGTGGTTACTTTGGGCTTTTATTTATATATTTATACACGTGTATATAAGACAGTGGGAGCTCTGGTAGCATAGTGGCTAAAGCACTTGACTGTTAACCAGAAGGCTGGCGGTTCAAACCCACCAGCCACTCCTCGGAAGGAAGGTTGGGCAATCCTACTTCC
>NW_006921590.1:1002277-1020319 GCF_000298275.1 Orycteropus afer afer | reverse complement strand
TTTTTTAACCATGCTAAAGAGAGGGCATGAGGCTGCTTCAAATTTTTCCTTTCTCTGTCCTCTTATCCAACCCAATTTCCTTCTCCTCTGCTCATTTAGGCACAGAAATAGGTAAAGAAATAAAACAAAATAGGTAAATAGGTAAATAAAAAAATAGTTAAATAGGTAAAGAAATAAAAAAAATAAAGAAATAGGTAAAGAAACGTCCATGCTAAGTAGATGTGGAGTCAGGAAGTGAGATTCTAAAGCCTACTTCTTGAATGCACCCACAATTTCTTACTAAAATAAAAACTTATGACTTCAAAATTTTTCTTTCCTTCTCACCTCCTGGCCTTCTTATATTGGCTTCAAATGGAGTGGGAGGGCTAATTATGATGGCTGCTAGTACCTGGCAGAGCTTGTTTTGCATTCTTAGCAAGTTGTAGAGAAAATTACCTTTTTTTTTTCTGAATGTGGAGGACATTTTATCCCCAGCCTTGAGACTTTTGGACTTAATTCCTATGGAGTAGAAAATAGCATGCTCTATAAATTGTTGTATGTTCACACATTGCCTTTGCATAATCAGTGAAACAAAGGTAAACACCTTTCTGGTATTCTTTGCTTTCAGCCAATATCCATCTTATATCAGCAATGATAATCCTCATTCTACATTCTTTTATGACACCAGTTTGAATCTCTGACAGTTCCCTGTCAACATACAGCTGCAGCCATTTTTTAAATTATCTTTAGCAAATCTTTAACTGCATATGATATTGATGAAATTGCTCAATAATTTCTACATTCTGTTGAATCACCATTCTTTGGAATGGGCACAAATATGGATCTCTTCCAGTAGCTGGCCAGGTTAGCTGTCTTACAAATTCCTTGGCATAAAAGAGTGATCCCATCCAACACTGCATCCATTTATTGAAATGTTTCAATTGGTATTCTGACAATTCCTGGATCTTTGTTTTCTGCAAGTTCTTTCAGTGCAGCTGCGACTTCTTTCTCCAATACCATTGGCTCTTGGTTATATGCTACCTTCAGTAATGATTGAATCTTGACAAATTATTTATGTTACAGTGACTCTATGTATTCCTTCTATCTTCTCTTGATACTTCTTCCACCATTCATTATTTTACCCAAAGAATCCTTCAGTATTGTAATTTGAGGTTTGAGTTTTTTTTCTTCAGTTCTTTCAGCTTAAGAAATGCCAAGCATGTTCTTCCTCTTTGGTGTTCCAACTCCAGGTCTTTGCACATGTCATTATAATACTTTAGTTTGTCTCCTCAAGTGGCCCTTTGAAATCTTCTGTTCAGCACTTTTAAGTCATCATCTCTTCCATTTGCTTTAACTATTCTTCATTCAAGACCAAGTTTCAGAATCCTTTCTGACATTTGTTTTTGTTTTTTCTTTATTTCCTGTCTTTATAATGACTGTTGGCTTTCTTCGTGTTTGATGTCCTTGATATTTTCCCACCACTCGTCTGGTCTTCAGTCACTAGTATCCGGTGCATCAAATCTAATATTGAAATGGTCTCTAAATTCAGGTGGAATACTCAAAGTCATACTTTGGTTCTTGTGGACTTATTTTACTTCAACTTCAACTTCAATTTGCATATGAGTAATTGATGGTCTGTTCCTCAGTCAGCCACTGGCCTTTTTCTGACTGATGCTGTTGAGCACCTCCATCATCCCATTCCACAGATGCAGTCAGTTTGATCCCTATGTATTCCATCTGGTGAGGTACATGGCTATAGTGTCTGTTTGTGTTGTTGTAAAAAGGTATTTTCAATGAATAAATCATTGGACTACTAAAATTTTATCATGTTATCTCCAGTGTTGTTTCCGTCACCACCTCATATTTTGTAACTACCAATCCCTCATTGTTTCCAACTTTCACATTCCAATCACCAATGATTATCAATTATTGTAAGTTCCAGTTATTTATGGATGTGTATAGGTTTTTCTTCTCTTTTTGAGTTATTTCACATCAGCATATGAAGGTCTCAAAAGTTTTATTCCATCCATATGATTTTAAAGTCAACTCTACTATAAAGAGACATCACTTCCTCAATCATATTTTGAGTGCTTTCCAACTTGAGGGGTCATCATCTAGCACTATATTGGAGAATGTTCTGGTACTATTCAAAATGTTTTAACTGGCCAACTTTTTTAGATGTGGGTCTTTATTCCTAGCTGTGTATTCTGGAAGCTCCGCTGATAACTGTCCAACATGGGTGACTCTGTTCATGTTTGCAATACTAGTGGCATAGTTCCACCATCACAGTAACACACAAGCCACCTGGAAAACTGACAGATGAATGGTGGATTGTTGTTATTGTTGTTAGGTGCTGTTGAGTGGATTCTGACTCAGAATGGGAAGACAAGCTACACAGATCCTCTGCAAAAAAGAAACAAGGAACAAATGAAACAGATACAGAAGATAATCTTGGAAACCTGAACTTTAAAGAGAAGGGTAAAGAAGTCAAATAAATACCAATTAATAGAAGACTCTTAGTGAAAAAAGTGAATAAGGAGACAAATGGAGCTGTGGGCTATCAGATATCCTGACAGTGCAGCCAATTTGCATATTTACAAATGGTGTTCCAGTCTGGGTAGCAAGGTAAGACTTGGATCTTGTAGACCTTATGGATATCTACAGAGCACTTCACCAAACAATAGCACAATATACATTCTTTTCCAGTGCACATGGATAGACCATATGTTAGGCCACAAAGGAAGCCTCAATAAATTCAGAAACATTGACATACTGGAAAGCATCTTCTCAGATAAAGATGCTATAAGATTAGAAATCAACAATAGAAAGATCAATGTAAAAAGAGCAAACACGTGGAAACTGAATAACACTTCACTTAAAAACTACTGGGTAATATAAGAAATAAAAAAGGAAATAAAAAATTTCCTTGAATCAAATGAGAATGAAAACATACATACAGAAATCTTTGGGACACAGCAAAAGCAATCATTAGCAGATAATTTATAGTAATAAGTGCACACATCAAAAAAAGAAGAAAGAGTCCAAATCAATACCTTTACACCCCATCTCCAACAATGAAATTAGAAAAAGAGCTGCAAAAAAAAAGAAAAGAAAAAAAAGCCCACAGTCACCAGAAGAAAAGAAATAATAAAGATTTGAACAGAAATAAATGAAATAGACAGTAGAAAAAAAAAACAAGGCTAGAAGTTCCTTCCTTGAAAAGATTAATAAAATTGACAAACCACTGGAAAACTTAACAAAGGAAAAGAAGGAGAAGATGGAAATAACACAGATAAGAAATTAAAGGGGCAATGTCACAACAGAACCAACTGAAATAAAAAAGGATAATACCAGGATACTATGAAGAACTGTACTCCAACAAACTTGAAAACCTAGAAGAAATGGACAGATTTCTAGAAACACAGTACTTATCTAAACTAATGCAGACAGAGGTATAAATATTGAACATATCCATAACAAAAGAAAAAATTGAGTAGGTTATATAAAATTTACCAAGTATATACATATGTATATGGCCCTAGCCCACATGATTTCACTGGACAATTCTACCAGACATTCAGAGAAGAACTGACACCAATTCTACTCAAACTGTTGCAGAACATAGAAAAGTATGGAATCTTCCCAAATTCATTTTATAAAGCAAGCATAACCCTGATACAAAAATAGGCAAGGATACCACTGAAAAAGAAAACTACAGACCAATATACCTCATGAATGTAGACACAGAAATCTTCAAGAAACTCCTAGCCAATACACTCCAACAACATATCAATAAACTTATACATTATGATCAAGCTGGAGTCATACCAGGTATGGAAGGACTGTTCAACATTAGAAAAAACAATCAACGTAATCTGTCACATAAGTAAAATAAAGGAAAAAACTACATGATCATATCAATTTTTACAGAAAAGACATTGATAAAATCCAACACCCATTCCTCAAAAAAAAAAAAAAAAAAAAAACCTCTTAGAAAAAATAGGAATAGAGGAAATATTCCTCAACATAATACAGGGCATATGTGCAAAAATAACAAGCAAAATTATTCTCAATGGAGACTGAATCAATCCTCTTGTTAATAGGAACCAGACAAAGATGCGCTCTATCACCACTACTATTCAACATTGTATTGGAAATCCCAGCCAGAGCAATAAGGCAAGAAGGAAAATCAAAGGCATCCAAAATGGAAAAGAAGAATTAAAACTATCCCTATTTGCTGATGATATGATTCTATACATAGAAAACCCAAAAGACTCAGCAAGAAAAGTACTGGGACTAATTGAAAGATTTAGCATAGTGGCAGGTAAGAGATCAACATACAAAAATTAGTTGTATTCCTCTGCACAAGCAAAGTGGTCTCTGAAAAGGAAATTAGTACCTTTTACAATAGCTAGCAAAAAGGTAAAATACTTAGGAATAAATCTCACCAGGAAACCAGAAGAGCTATACAAGGAAAACGACAAAATACTACTACAAAATGCTGTAAGGGATATACATACATGGAAGAATATACCATACTCATGGATAGGAAGACTGAACATTGTGAAAATGTCAATACTACCCAAAGAAATCTATACATTCAATGCAATCCCAATCCAGATTACATCAACATTCTTCAAGGACATGGAAAAACCAATTACCAATTTTATGTGGAAAAGAAAGAGACCTCGGATAAGCAAAGCACTACCGAGGAGAACAAAGCAGGCAGTCTCACACTCCCAGATCTCAAAACCTACTATACAATCACAGCAGTCAAAACAGCCTACCATTGGTACAACAACACACACATAGACCAGTGGGACAGAATTGAGAGCCCAGAAATAGATCTATCCACCTATGATGTGCTGATCTTTGACAAAGAGCCAAAATCTATTAAATAGGGAAGAGATAGTGTCTTTGATAAATGATGCTGGCAGAATATCTATTTGCAGAAGAATGAAACAAAATCCATATCTCACATTATATACAAAAGCTAACTCCTGATGGATCAAAAACTTAAGTGTGAAACCTAACACTATAAAGTTCATCAAAAGAAAAACAGAGGCAAATTTGGGGCCTTAATTTATGGCATAAATAGACTATTAAGCATAATCAAAAATGCACACACAACAGCAGAAAATAAACTAGATGATTGAGACCTTTGAAGGAAGATGGGGCAATCTATCCGTAGTGATACTGCCTCAGAAACCCAAGGAGGGGTCCCTTTGAGTCAGGTCCTACTTAACGGCACATAACAACAACAACAAATATTAAATTCTTATGTAAAACAAAAGACCTCTCCAAAAGAAAACATATTCAGCAATGACATATGTGACAAGGGACTTATCTCTAAAATTTATAGAAAACTCCAATACTTCAATATCAAAAAGACAATCAAATTTTTAAAAAATGGGCAGAAAACATGAGCAGACACTTCACCAAAGAAGATATTTAGGTGGCTAACAAACACATGAAGAAGTTTTCGCAATCATTATCCATTACAGACATGCAAATCAAAAGATCAATGAGATACCACCTCACCCCAGAACTAATAACAAATTTCAGTAAGACAGAAAATAACAAATGCTGAGTATGTGGAGAAATTGAAACTGTCATACACTGCTGGTGGGATTGTAAAATGAAATAACCACTATGAAAATTGGTATGGTGATTCTTTAAGGAAATGGAATTAGAAATACCATTTGATCCAGCAGTACCATTACTAGGTATATATCCTAAAGAAATGAGAGCCAGCCCACAAATAATGTATGCAAACCCACATTCATCGCAGCATTATTCACAATAGCAAAGAGATGGAAACAACGTAAGTGCCCATCAAAGGAGGAGTGGATAATCAAACTGTGGTATACACACACAATGGAACACTATGCAACACTAAAAAATAATGTGGAATCCATGAAACACTGGATAACGTGGATGAACTTGAACATTACGCTGAGTGAATTAAGTCACTCACAGAAAGATGAATACTGTATTAGTCTGCTATTGTAAAAAGTCAAGGAAAGGTTTATATATGGATAGAAACTTTGTTAGTTACCAGGCATGAGGGAAAGAGAAAACTTGCTAGATATGTAAGAGACAGGGATTGATTTGGGTGAAGGGAAAGGCAAAATACTAAAAGTGAGTCAAAAAATATATATGTTTAGTTATGTCCTAGTGCAGTGTTACTGAGGTGGAAGAAATATGGATTATAATTTGTGCAGACATCAGGAATCTAGGTCTCTTCCATCATGTGGCTCGCCTATTTTCAGGACCTCTGGATCCTCCACTGATTCCTCCTTTTTCCAGTTATCAGGCAGAAGATGAGAGAAAAACAGAGGACTGCCTGAGAAGCAAAACCTAGACATCATGCATATCACATGAACACACATTTCATGGACAGAATTCTATCACATGATATTCCTTAGTGCAGGAGAGCTGGGAAATGTGATCTTGTGTGCCCAGGAGAAAGAGAGCACAAATGTTGGTAAACAGTTCAGAAAGCCATTGTTGTGATTATCATTTGGATATAAAACCAACATATTTTTGTTAATTGACACACTTCTAAGCGTTACTTTGATTATTTGCTTTTAGAGTTTAATGTAGCCAGGCCCAGAAATCAAAGGCTTCTGTAATGATAGGTAACAATTCAATACAAAGTTATTATGAATGTTCATAATTTGGAGTTATTTTCATTTTTACTCCAAAACTCATCTGCTAAAAATAGTTGCTTCCTTATGCAGAAGACTTATGTGAATCATAATAATTGGCACAATCATAATAATTGGGTACCAAGGCATATTTGATCCTAATTGGCATGTAGATGATATATAGATAAAAAGAGATAAATAGAAAATGAAGTAGGTACCAAATATCTACTTAGTAGTTACCTTTTTTTTTTTTAAATTAAAATGGGTTTCTTTAAACCCAAACCTTTTGAAAGACACAAATTGAATTTAATAGTTGTAAGTTCTCTTTAATTTTCATCATTTCTGATTGAACCTGAAGGTAGAATTCAGCACAAATTTAGGAAACAAAACATCAGAAAGAAGAAATGTTTTTGGTCAGCATACTTAATAGAGAAAAGTAGGTTTATTAATACAATGTCATCATTCATTTTGGAACATCATATTCCAAGTGAGAATTATGTTTATGTGGGATGATGGTGAAAAAGAACAAGCCAGTTTGAACCACACTTTTAAAAGAATTAGAGTGTTTTTAAAAAAATAGAAAGAGCCATTGTGGTTTCAACAGTCTACTTCAGTACTGCTCCTACAGTCAATGTATTATTGAGTTGCCCTTACGACCATCCATTCATTCATCCATTTAGTGAAGATTTATTGTACACATGTTATATGCCATACTCTGTGTCAGGTTAGGTATTTTACCAAAAGTTGTGCTTAATACTGTGTTCATTTTTTCAGAAACCTTCATATAAATGTATATCCAAAAACAAACAACTGAACCTGTCGCCGTTGAATCATGTATTACAGAGTAGAACTACTTCAAAGGGGTTTTCTGGACTATACACTTTACAGAAGCAGATAGTCAGATGTCTGTTTCACAACACTGGTAGACGGATTTGAACTGCCAACCTTTAGGTTAGTAGTTAAATGTAAAGCATTTGCAGCACCCACCCACATACACATAGATATGGATATACATATAAATAGTGTGGAAGATATATATCAGTGTCACATTAGATATTTTGCTGTATAAATGGAAGGTTATTATAAGAGTTAAGTTCTCCTTAGTTTTCACTGAAAATCCTAACTTTGACCAGTAACTGGTACTCCCCTACAAAAAAAATTGTATGAATTCTCTCTTCCACTAACACGGTACAGTAGTATTTCTCACATTCTTTTCTGCACATATCAGTTTAAAATATTAACCCATTAAATAGATAAAAAAAAATAATTCCGATTTTTTATAACTAGTGTATGCTTTTGTTTTTTCACATGTTTTGTCTATGAGTGGTTTTATTTCTATGAGTTCCCTCTTAAAAATTTTTCCCATTTTTCTAGTGGACCTTTCTACTTCTTTGTGATAGTTGGAGCTGTGTGTCAACTTGGTTGGACCACAATTCTGTGTGGTTTAAGCAGTTGTGATGTGGTTATTCCCATGATGGGATCAGATGAATATGTTTTGAGCAGCCAATCCATTGAAAGGGAGTTTCCCTAGGGGTGTGGCCTGCTTCCATATATTTATGGACATCCTGGGAAAAGAGACACTCTTCTGTGGATCGGGATTCTTTTGTGCTGCCTACAACTGTCCATGAGCAAACAATCCACCATTCAGCCTGGAGATCTTGGATTTGTTATTCATTGAAGTCAACAGCCAGTATACTGTCTACCAATCTTGAGCTCCTCAGCCCTTGCTGCTGCGAGAGTCAGGAAAAACCTCCGGTTTGACATTTGATTCAAGAACTTTGGACTTCCCAGCTTCTATAAGTGTGTGAGCCATTTTCCTAAGATAAATTTCTCTTTCTCTCTCTATATAAGCTTTACTGGTTTTGTTTCTGTAGAGAACCCAGTCTAACACATGCTTGAACCCTGCTGATAGAGTTTCTCAGTAATTTGGATTGTGTTCTGAAATCAGCTCTTGGTGTGGCCATGTACTTATAAAAGTGTGTTGTTGGCAATGATAATCCCTAAACATAGATGATAGAAAAGTGTGAAGAATATTGAGCTTACAATGCAACTTGATTTTCTCCATAAAAACTGTATTGAGATAAGCAAAGTCACTATTTATACCAACCAAATAGCCCATGTTTCTAAAAGCAAGAAATGTTAGTGAAATAAAAAAGAAATGAAATAAGAAAGCTTTTGTGTTCTGACATGTGCCAATTTAATATACAAACCCCAGTGTTTAAATTCACCATTTCCTTAATTTTATACAAGGATAGTGGAGATTAAAAAGTGTCTATAACCCTTTGATTCTGTCAAGATTTACCAGAAAAGTTATATTATACATCAATAAAAATAGTGTCAGTGATTTGTTCTTTGTTCCCAGATTGATGATGTTGAGTCACACATCAAGTGTTCGGGTTTTATGTCTTTCTGCAGAGGTAACCAACAACTCTCCAGAGTAATGTGTATCCTGATCCTGCTCTCACTGGTTATCCTTTTCCACATGCCTATATTCATGTATAGCAGGAATGGGCAATTTTTTTCAATTTTCTTATAAAGCCAAGTAGTAAATATTTTATGATTTGTGGGTCATAGGATTTCTGTTGCAATTACTCATTTCTGTTCTTGTAGAAAGAAAAAATCAGATATGCATAATATATAAATGGAGAGAGATAGCTGTGTTCTGTTAAGATTTTATTTATATAAATAAATGGCAGACTAGATTTTGCCCATGGACCATAGTTTACCAACCCCTGATGTATATAGTAGTAGTTGGTGTATTTATAATCTTTTAAATAGCCATCATGATATATTTTGGCAACAGAATATATATATCAAACTCACTGCCATCCAGTCGGATGTGACTCATAGCGACCCCTCTTTGGGTTTCGGAAGCAGTATTACTATGAACATAGATTGCCCAATCTTCCTTCCGAGGAGTGGCTGGTGGGTTTGAATAGCTAGCTTTCGGGTTAGCATTCAAATGCCTTTGTTGTTGTTGTTATGTGCCATCGTGTCGGCCCCGACTCATAGCGACCCCTCCTTGTGTTTCCGAGGCAGTATCACTACGGAAGTAGGATTGCCCAACCTTCCTTCCGAGGAGTGGCTGGTGGGTTAGCCTTCTGGTTAGCAGTCAAGTGCTTTAGCCACTATGCTACCAGAGCTCCTTCAAATGCCTTAGGCACTACACTACCAGAGATGCTATGTATGGATTTAGTTCATTCATTTAACACTGTACCCACCAGCCCTTCCTTGGGAGGAAGGTTGGGCAATCTACTTCCGTAGTGATACTGCCTCGGAAACCCAAGGAGGGGTTGCTATGAGTTGGATCGGACTCAATGGCAGTGAGTTTGGCTTTGGTTTTGGTATATAATTATCTAGTCTTTTAATGATATTTCCAGATTTTCACTATTATCAATGATGTTGCAGTGATCACCCTTCAACATCTCTCCCTGTGTGTGTGTGTGTGTGTGTGTGTGTGAATAAAATCTCTACAGTACAGAATTGTTGTTTAGAAGACATATCAGATGCTGTGTGTCCAAGTTAGTAGCTCAAAAGATATTTTCTTGTAGATGAAAAATCATAGACGAAAAATCTGCCTAACTTTTCTGGTAAATCTTGACAGAATCAAAGGGTTATAGACACTTTTTAATCTCCACTACCTTTATATAAAATTAAGGAAATGGTGAATTTAAACACTGGGGTTTGTATATTAAATTGGCATGTGTTAGAACACAAAAGCTTTAGTTTTTAAAGTGAAAATTTGAGTCCTCTCTGAAGGAAAAGCATAAGCCCTGCCATAGGAGTTTCCATGTTTATGTTACCAGTGATTTAATCAAGGAACATTTAATTTTTCCAAGCTATGATTTTTCTTTCCTCTTGAGCTCAAATCGACTAACAGAAAAGGGTTGCATTTTATTCAAATATCTACAAGGTATTTGTAAACTTTGAAAGTAAGTTTTCTTTTTCTCCATAAGATATTTTCTGTCACCAATTAGGCTTTGGTCTATAATATTGTATCATTCCAAGTTCATTGCCAAAAATTCAGATAAACTACATGGGACAGATGGTGGAATGTAAGGCTTTTTAAACCAATTAATGCTTATGGTGCTAAAAAAAGCAAAGTACAAGAGAATTCATAGTGGAAAGTCCTCTACCAATGAATTCTCTTCCCTGGAGGCAGCTAGTGTCAGCTTTGTCAGTCCTCTTCCAGGATCAGTAGCTAGGATACTGGTGCTCTGTTATTGGAGTAGATGGGCTTCCTATAGAAACACAAATGAGAAATGTGTGCTCATCTACCTCTGGTGGTTTTCCTGCCAAAATGGAATCTATTATTCAAACAGACAGGTAGGATATATGGCATGGTTTAAAATCAGGAAATGTGTGCATCAGCATTTTATCCTTTCATCATACTTATTCAATCTTTATGCTTACCAAATAATCCAAGAAACTGAGCCATATGAAGATAAATGTAGCATCGGGATTGGACGAAGACTCATTAACAACCTGCATTATGCAGAAGACACACCTTGCTTGTTGAAAGTGAAGAAGACTTAAAGCACTTATTGATGTAGATCAAAGACTAGAGCTTTCAGTATATATAACACATTAACATAAAGAAAATAAAAAGCCTCACAATTGGACCAGTATGTAATATCATGATCAATGAAGAAAAGATTGAAGTTGTCAAGGACTTCATTTTTCTTATATCCAAGATCAACACCCACAGAAACAGCAGTTGAGAAATCAGACAATATATTTCATTGGGCAAATCTCTGCAAAAGACTTCCTTAAAGTTATATAAAAAAAAAAAAAAAAAAAAGATCACCTTGACAACTAAGATGCACCTGACCAAAGCCATAGTATTTTCCATCTCCTCATATCCACACAAAAGCTGGACAATGAATAGAGAAGACTGAAGAAGAATTGATGCCTTTGAATTATGGTATTGGGCAAGAATACTAAATATGCTATGGACTATCAGAAGAACAAATAAATCTGTGTTGGAATAAATATAGCCACAGTGTTCCTTAGAAGAAAGCATGGGGAGACTTTGTTTCATGTACTTTGGACATTGTGGTAGTTAAGTTGTGTGTCAACTTGGGTGGGCCTGGTTTTATTTTCAGTGGCTAGGCAACTGGATGTAGTATTCCCCATGATGAGACTGGTAATCAACTCTATTATGGAATCTGCCATGAGCAGCTGAGTAGCTGCTTCGGGGATATGGTCTGTTTCCAATATATAAGGAGAAGCTTTGGTAATGGTGGTGAGGTTTTGGCATACTTGGAACCTGCATTTAGCTGAGTCTTCATTTAGCAGCGTGCCATTCTGGCCCTGCCGATCTTGGGACTGTCTCTGAACTTCCATGTTGTTGGATAATCTTTGCTCTGTGCCACTATACTTGTCAACCCTGGCTTTGTCAGCCTCAGCAGCCAGCTCCTAGCTGGGTTAAGAGAAGCCTCCAGCTTCAGTAGGACAGGAGCAAGAGGCAGAGCTGAAGACCAAGGTCAAGGGGTTTTCACCCTGCCCCTAGAGCTGGTACTTTGAACTCATACTTCTAGCCTCCTAGAAGAATAAACTCCTGTTTGTTAAAACCATCCATTTATATTTTCTGTTAGAGCAGCAGTAGAGAACCAAAACAGATACATTGTCAGGAGCAGCTAGTCCCTAGAAAAGGACATAATGCTTGGTAAAGTAGAGGGTCAATGAAAAAGAGGGAGGGCCTCAATGAGATAGATGTCATGGCTGCAACAATGGGCTCAAACATAGCATTGACTGTGAAGATGGCATAGGACTGGGCAATGTTTAGTTGTGGTGCATAAAATGTGATCTGTGTACCACAGAATGTGACCTTTGTACCATGGAATGTGATAACTGATGGCACTTTTTAGAGTAAATTTTGATGGAATTTAAGTATCTAGGAATAAGTGAATTTTTCCTCATTTGTCTAAAACTTAGATTACAAAAAGTTTCTAGATTTCTTTTTGCATATCTTTTGCTACTTTCAATTTTCCTAGCCATTTGTATGTATTTCCTTAATAACTATGAACCCTATCCTGAATAAGCTCCTTAGCCTCCTTGTTATTTCAATTCATATTTCATGCTTCCTTCTGTGCCCTGACATGATCCACAATGACATTTCAATGGAATAAGAATTGCTTCAATGATTCCAGCACAAGGTAGGGCAGCATTTACTTAACTAAATATACAGAGCAAATCTAACAAGCATCAACTAATAAAGAGGGCATGTAAATTTAGGAAGTGCTTATGCTTTCAAGTAGCTCATGTTTTAGTAATCGCACGATAGGCAAACAATCTGTGAGAGACATCATTATTTTTTATGTGTACAGCCAGAATATCAGAATGGCTTCCTGAAGAATTGTCCTCTGGTAAGTATGGCAGAACAATTTCAAGAGAAGGGCTGAATGATAAGAACACTTTACAAGTTTGAAAAAAGCTAGAAAGTAGTTTAGGTGCTAAGTTTTGATTTCAGAGCAATGGACAGGGAGGCAAAAAGATGTCTGCATATATTCAGTTACCGAGTTCTTGCCTCTTTTTTTTTTTTTTTTAAAAAAAAAAAAAGCTTTCTCACTGCTTCTAGACACATCAGATTTTGGTAGAAAGTATATCTCTTTTTATTGCCTTTAGAAAATAGAAACTTGAAAATGAGTAGTCAAGAATTCCCTTGGTAGAAAATGTTTCTCTTTTTATTGCCTTTAGAAAATAGAAATTTGAAAACAAATGGTCAAGAATTCCTTCCTTATATGTTCATTCATTGTGTCATTAATTCAGATTCAAATACATGATTGTCATTTTGCACACCACACAAGAGTGATAATCCTTCAGACAGGCTTTAAAGCTTCTTGTGTACTTTTTGTCAAACTGTTAGATACTCCTTGCCTTTTCACACTTGCTCAGACACACTTCTTTTTCAAGATACTCTGTGCCATTTGGCCCTTCCCAGTCTGAGTGTGTGAATCCAAGCATTGGAAAGCTTTATCCGCCCTCTCTTCAAACCACTGTATCCCAAATTTTAAATGGCTTCTTTCTGCCAGTTTTCCAGTTTAATCCCTGTTGCTGTGATTAAGTAGTCCAGGACATTCTTCAATGACATCTAAGGCTTTGGAATTTAAAAGTAAATTGCTTCTGGGAAAAACAAATCAAACTTGCATTGCAGACCTGCAGAAAGTGCATTAAAACATATTACGCTGCACTTTCTTGGTGGAATAAATTGAAAGTCTTAGTAATGTTTCTTTTAGCAATGTCAGATTCTGAGACACTTCAATTAATTTTGGCTTTAGATTGAGTTTCACTCTAACACTCTAGTCTCTATTTGATGTGTCTACATTTTTCAATGTATCCAATGATGATTTATGCCATAAATTATTGGCTTTAGGGCTGAAAACCCAGACTAGAAAGGTAAAGCAATATGCTGGAGTGAGTGCATGGAGAAGATATGGATTTGATTTGATTTTCCATTACTGATTTGCTATGTGACATTGGATAAATTGTACAACTTTAGCAGACCTTCATCAATATCACCATTCATGTCTACCTATGAAGGTGTCATGGAGCTGCCGTATTATATCTGAGACATATTTTCTGGTAGAAAGTGATGGAGTTGTTGGGGAGGAATATGGTATAATTCCCTATTGTTTCATAGGCACACTGAATGCTTCCTTAGAGAATGTTTAAAAGGATAGTTTAATAAAATGTGTTACCTAGAGGAATTAATTGTGTTTTGGTGCTTAATTCAGGAAATCGAATAATTCACTTTTTCCAGCAATGAGGAAAGAATGAATATTCACTTTTGTAGTCTAGCTTGACTTTATTTTTTTTTTGTTTCTTGGTATTAAAGTAAGACATATATATAGAAAAATGTACATATCATAAAAATACAGCTTGATAACTTTTTACAAACTGAATACACTCATGTAATCAACATGCACATCAAAAAGCAAAGGCTTATCAGCTCCCCAAATAATGCCCCCATGTTCTCTTCTAGTCACTACCCTCCTGCCCATGAAGGATAACCCAAACCTAACTTTTAAACCCATAGATAAGTTTTACCTGTTTTTGTATATTATACAATTGGGATCTTACAGACTATACTCATTCACGTATGACATTTTTATTTCAAAATTACATTTATGAGATTCATCCATACTATTTCATGTAGATACAGATATTTTATGCTCATTGCTGCATAGGATCTTTTTATGTAAATATATCACAATTTATCTACTCTAATGGTGATAAACATTTGAGTGGTTTCAAATTTTTTTTTCCATTATTAACAGTGTTGCTGTGAACATTCTAGAATAGCACAGTCCAATGGAACTTTCTACAGTGATGGGAATGCCTATACCAAAAGGTAAATCTTCTCTGTACACAATACTCCAGAGGAAGATAATACTTTAGGGAAAAAGAAGCATTTGCATCTGGATATCTGAAGACTGATGATTAATAGAAGGGCATTGGATCTATGGTCTCATGACATCTGATCCAATCTTTTTCCTTAGCTTACTCACTGCCTCTCTGTACATTGTTATTAGTATTTAGTGTAATTAAATAGTTTACTGGGTAAAATTGTTGACATAGTATGAAAGAGATCGTTGCTAAACTATTCCCAGACTCTTGAAACAAGGTTATAGGAAGCAGAAAGTCCTTTCCAGTAAACACTGAGGCCAATTTGAGACTGATATTTTTCATCATCAGAATTATGTTATGGCAACATGATATTTTCTTCAAGCAGGTACATTCACCAGAGCAAAAGATACAGACTTCTGCCTTGAATGAATGCATACATTAATGGATTGAGGGATTTCTAAGTGGGTGGATGAAGGAAGGGATGAATCAGTGCATGGATGAGTAATTTCCTTGAGGAGTAAGTTCTTCACTTCTATCTGTTCTTCAGTCATAAAGAGATGTTACTAAAAATATACTGTAAACTTAGGAGACAAAGGCACATTGGTATTTCTTTCTCTTCCTCTTTACTCTCCCTTATCTTTCCCACCCTCTTCCAATAGTAACAAGAACTATGAGTTATTCAGGGAATCTGTTAAGGAAAATATTATGCTAGGACTCATTCTCTTCTGAAGTGTAATAACTCTATTAATGAGATTCACAACAGTTTCTACAAATATAAGATTTATATCCCCTGGAAGACATGATGCTTTGAAAATTAAGTAACTTTGAAAAGGAAAATTTTTCAGTTTCCAAGAAATATGTTTACGAAGTATATTATATTTTTAATAAATAGTATCTCTTAAAAGTGTGCAGTTCTTTATATGAATGCTTATGGCCATATATATGTCTTGCCATGTTGTGTTGTTGTTAGGTGTCATCGAGTCGGCTCCAACTAATAGCGACCCTATGTACAACAGAACAAAACACTGGCCGGTCCTATGCAAACCTCACAATCCTTGCTAGACCTGAGCCTATTGTTGCAACCACTTTGTCAATCCACCTTGTTGAGGGCTTCCCCCTTCTTCACTGACTCTCCACTTTACCAAACATGACATCCTTCTCCAGGGAATATTCCCTTCTGATAACATGACCAATGTAGGTGAGATGAAGTCTGGCCACTCTGTTTCCAAGGAGCATTCCGGCTGCACTTCATCCAGGACAGTTTGTTCATTCTTCTGGCAGTCCATGGGACTTTCAGTATTCTTTGACAACACCACAACTCAAAAGCATCAACTCTTCTTCGGTCTTCCTTATCCATTGTCTAGCCTTCACATGCATATAAGGCAATTGCAAATACCATGGCTTGGGTTAGGTGACCTTAGCCTTCAAAGGGACATCTTTGCTATTCAGCGCTTTAAAGAAGTCTTTTGCAGCAGATTTCCCCAGTGCAATAAAATACATTGTGTGATGTCTTGACTGCTGTTTCCGTTGGTGTTGATTATGGAACCAAATAATATGAAATCTTTGACAACTTCAATCTTTTTTCCATTTATCTTGATGCTGCTTGTTGGTCCAGTTGTGAGGATTTTCTTTGTGTTGAGTTATAATCCATATCACAGACTATAGTCTTTAATCTTCATCAGTAAGTGCTTCAAGTTATCTTCACTTTCAGCAAGCAAGGTTATGTTGTCTGTGTATCACAGTTTGGTAATAAGTCTTCCTCTAGTCCTAATGCCACATTATTCTTCTTGTAGTCCAGGTTCTCAGATTATTTGCTCAGTATACAGATTGAGTAAGTATAGTGAAAGGATACAACTCTGTTCTGGTTACCTATACCACAAATGGGATGGCCTTAACAAACAAGAGTTTATTCTCTTACAGTTTGGAGGCTTTAAGTTCAAGTTCAGAGTGCCACGCTCTAGGGGCTAGGTGAAAGTCCCTCAACCTTGGGGTCCAGCTCTGCTGCCTGCTCCCAGCCCACTGAAACTAGAGTCTTTTCTTTTCTTCACTCAGACAGCTGCTGGCTGCTGAGGCTGACAAGCCCAAAGTTGCAAGTAAAAAGTCACAGTCCTGATGTTACCAAACCACACGGCAGGCCATTCATTCAAATTCATTGTAAGTCCAAGGTCGGCAGAGCATGGCAAGCTGCTGAACAATGACATGACTACATGAAGTGTCCAAGCATGCCATAAGCTAAAGAGCATTCCCCAAGGCTTCTGCTTATATACAGGAAGCAGACCACATTCCCTAAGGCAGCTACTCAGCTGCTCACAGTAGACTCCATCGTGGAGTTGATTACCAGACTCATCATGGAGAATACTAGATCCAGCTGCCCAGCTATTCAACCAGGCACAGCCAAGTTGACACACAAACTGAACTACCACAAACCCTGACACGCTCCTTTCCTGATTTTAAACCATGCAGTATCTCCTTGTTCTGTTTGAACAACACCCTCCTCTTCTATGTACAGGTTCCTCATGAGCATTATTAAGTGTTCTGGAATTCCTATTCTTCTCAATGTTATCCATAATTTGTTATTATCCACATAGTTGAATGCTTTTGCATAGTCAGTGAAACACAAGTAAACATCTTTCTGCTATTCTTTGCTGTCAGCCAAGATCTATCTGACATCAGCAGTGATATCTCTTGTTCCACATCCTCTTCTGAATCCAGCTTGCATGTCTGGAAGTTCCCTGTCAATATGCTGCTGCAACTGTTTTTTAATTATGTGTGGCCATAAACAAAAAAAATTATATATGCTAACATCTGAGGCTTTAAAACCGTATTTGAATTGGTTGATTAACATACCTAAGAAATCACTCCATTAAAACTATTTTTTTAAAACTTTTGATAAGATATTACACAGTGAATCAAGGATTAAACTCAGCAAAATTACATCCATACAGGAAATACATGTTGAGGTCAGTGTAGCTTCAATTTTTTTTTTTTTTATTAGGATTTGGGTGAAGATTTACAGAGTAAATTCACTTTTCATACAGTAGTTCACATATACTTTGCCTCATGT
>NW_006921590.1:1000205-1001657 GCF_000298275.1 Orycteropus afer afer | reverse complement strand
GTATAGTATGTTATGCCAATTGAGCTTGATGTCCCCTGCGACTATGGTCCCAAGCCCGCAGGATCAACTACTCGGTCCCTCTGGGTATGTAGCTTGAATTTTATAGAACTTGTAAAACCATGTCCTATCCTTTTTAAGAGCCCCATACCAATAATGCTCCATGAAAATTGTCCTTGTATATCCCCAAATGAAAGGATATAATGAACTTTTTTTTTCTTGTCACAACCTGTCCCTATCATTACTTAAGCTACTACACTGTTTTTTATTCTTAAAATTTCCTGGTGTTTTCATGTTACCCCTGAAATGCTGCAGACTTTTACCCTATAATTTTTAAACTGCTGACTTCAAGAGCTAAGGGAGTGTCTTATGACCATCTGACTCTGGAATGTCAATAACATAAAATGACTTAAACAGAAATAAAATTTAAAATAAAAATAAAAATTAGAACATTATCGAAAGTGATTTCAATTCATATATCCACTTTAGTATAGTGTTTCCATATAAATTCACTTCCTGTGGTTACTTCTGGTAAGATAACTAAATGTGATTGAAATATAAAAAACTCACTGTCATCACGTTGATGCCAACTCATGGCAACCCTGTAGGCAGAGCAGAACTGCCCTGGAGGGTTTTTAAGACTGTAAATCTTTATGGAAGCGGAAAACCAATCTGTCTCCCGTAGAGTGGCTGGTGGGTTCAAACTGCCTACCTTTTGGATAGTAGCCCAGTGCTTGAATCCCTCCATTTAAATTAATATGAAATATTAAGGAAATAATAACAGCATGAAATTATTTTGAAATGGTAAGGGCAGGATAATAAGTTGGATCAAAATGACAGTGGTAAATGTGTAGCATTGTTACACAGAATGGTACAGCTCCCATGAGTTTTAAAGGCAAGTCAAGTTCTTATATGGGTCCTCAGGGAGGCCTTCAATTCATTTATTGTGCATTCTGTTCTTTGTCATTAGAATGAACTACTGAGATTTTAATGACCTACTTTCTTGGCAACTATAATAAAACCAAACTATCTCAGTCTGACCTTTCCATTTATCTCTGATTTGAATCACTGCTTTGGGATAGTCTACCAATTATAACCCTGACAAACAATGACAAAGGGTCAGAATGGACAGTCATTCAAACGAAGAAGGCTAAAGATATGGTACAGATACCTTGTTCTCAGAATATATATTATAATATGATTGACAGGTCTTATGGAAATGTGTTGATTTAAGTATGATTTGAGTAGGGAAGTGGAAAATGCAAGTGTGTTTGGTTCAGTACCATAATTAAATTCCAGAAAAAACTAAGTGATAATAGGAGTGTTCTGTATAAAATTAATCCCATCTTTTTTTTTTTTTTTTTTTTTTTAGGATTTGGGTGAAGATTTACAGAATAAATTCACTTTTCATACAGCAGTTCACATATACTTTGTCTCATGTCATTGACCAAAATT
>NW_006921590.1:967172-985710 GCF_000298275.1 Orycteropus afer afer | reverse complement strand
AAGATTATCTTCTGTGTCTGTGTTAATTGGTTTCCCTTTTCTTTGTTGAAGAGGGTCTGTGCAATCCTTCTGCCTAGTCCGCCATCTTGCCCCGCCTCCTGATTCTCTTCTTGGGTTTTGAGCTAGATTTCTTTGGAATTTTTTACATAAGGATATGATTTTAAATTATTTTCCAAGTTTCTCCATGTATATTTCACCATCATTAGATACATTGATATCAACTTCAACCAGGGATAAAGTTTATGTTGCTAAAATTAACATCAAGTGGTTATGATAAATGAAGAAAGGGAGGATTTGGTATATTTCTCATTTGGAGCACCTTCATGTTGAATTATGTCTTCAAAAAGTATGTGTTGAAGGCCTGGCCTCTGTACCTGTAGAAATATCATTGGGGAAATAGGGTTTTTTTTTGTTTGTTTTCTTAATGAGATCATGCCAGAGTAAGGTGGGTCCTAAACTTAATGATATCTGCATTACTAAAAAAGAAAAGCAAAAGCAAAAAAAAAAAAAAAACAGGCTAGATACAGTTACATACACATGGGGGGAGGGAAGAACAGATTCTATGTGAGGGCCTATCTAAAGCAAAGGAACAACAAGGATTGCTAGCAGACACCAGAATTTAAAAGAGAACCACAGAAAGAAATGACATGACCAAGACCTTGATTTGGTCTTTTAGGCTCCAGAACTGTGAGAAAATATTTCCTACTATTTAAAGTCACCAAGTTGTAGTATTTCTGTTAGGGCAGCACTAGGTAAATTAAACAGGCACCTTTAAACCCTCACAATTAATCTGAGTGTGCAATAACTTTACTTCTCTCAGTTTCACTTGTCTCTCTTGTGCAATAAAGCAGTCACAAAGAATAGAAATTTATGGAGGAAAAAATATAATTGATAAAGCATAATAAAATGGCATGTTGTTAGTCTGGAGTATCAAGTCGACTACCACATCTTTACCAAGTTGTTAAGTTATAGCCAGTCTTTAAAGAGAAACAGACAAGAGGGAAATAGAGTGGTCTAAGAATCACAGAATTTAAAATGAGAATGGGCCTCTGGTGTAGCCCTGTACATTCCAGCAGGTAAATAATTGGTTTCATTCCTAAGAGATTTAGTGCCTCATCTCTAATTATACCTCAGCTATGTGGTCATGGAGGCTAAAACTTAAATACTCCTTAGTTTCTACTGCAGCTTCCATATAGTGACAGATCTCACAAGTCTCTTTCATTCCCTTTTGAAGATTCTTATAGCTACACCTTAATTTGAACTACCATCAGTTAAGTTCAGCAGGAACAATTTACCTTGAAAACAAGAAAAAAGCTTATGTCCTAGTTAATTAAGGCTGCCATTATCAAATACTGTTGTTGTTGTTGTTATGTGCTGTCGAGTCATCTCCAACTCATAGTGACCCCTCCTTGGGTTTCTGAGGCATTATCACTACAGAAGTAAATTGCCCAACCTTCCTTCCAAGGAGCGGCTGGTGAGTTTGAACCACCAACCTTCTGGTTAGCAGTCACATTCTTTAGGCACTGTGCCACCAGAGTTCCTTAAATACTACAAAGTTGAGGGTTTTCAAGAACTGAAATTAATTTTCTCCCAATTCCAGAGACCAACTGCCCAAATCACTGTATCTACTATGTTGATTCCTTCTGAAGCATTTCAAACAGAAACTGAATCATGTCTCTCTTCTAGTTTGCGATGACTGCCAATAGTCCTAGCTGTTCATTTGTTGCTTATGGATACATCTGCTTCTGTTGTCACATGGCATCTGTTTACCCCCTGTGAGTGATCCTATTTCCATATCTGTTCTTCCCTTTTCTAAGATACCTCTCAGAAGAAATTAGGATTAGGACCCACACTACTCTACTCTGGTATGGTTTAATTGATTACACATGCAAAGAAAGACCCTATTTCTCCAAGCAAGTCACATCCAGAGGTATGGGCATTAGGTCTTCAACATAGCTTTTGGTGAGGCACAATTCAATCTCTAATAAATGCTTGGGTTCAGTGGTTCTTTCAAGATCGTACGGCTGTCATGAAGACACTCCCAGTGTTTTGGTCAGTGGCTTCCTTATGACAGTTATTATGTCACCTTCTCTAACATACACAGCATTATTAATAAGTATCCTGGAATCATAGCAATTTGCAATATGCAGGATTCTTTTGTTTTATTTGTCTTTTGCCTTTGTTTTATAATGTACATGCTGACACCTGACAATGTTAACTCATGTTCCCCAGATCACATGGCTCCTTTTTTGATGACTGAGTCAAGGCTGGAACTCTTAATTCCTGACTTGCATTCAGAGCCTCTCTTATTGCCATGCTGTGTGACCTCTATAAGAGTAATCCCCAAAATCCAAACCCACTGCCATCAAGTTTAATCCTACTCATAACAACCCTAGAGGACACTGTTCCATAGGGTTTCCAAGGCTATAAATCATTACGGAAGCAGACTGTCTCATCTTCCTTCTGTGGAGAGCTAATGATTTTGAACCGCTGACCTTTTGGTTAGTGACTGAAGGCCTTAACCATTGTGCTACCAAAGCTCCTTTCTATGAGTAACCTAGGTAAGTTTCTTAGAAACATGGGTGATCTGCTGTTTGAATATTATACTGTATCTTATGCATACTGCAGGAATAAAATATGTTGCCTAAGAAAAATAATGAAAGGATCCAAACAGCCCATTCTCTGGAAAACTTGTGGAATTGATTGTTGGCAAGATAGCACCCTGGAAGAAACAGACCAAAGAGATGATATAGAAAGACATATCGAAATGGAGCAGTCCAAGTGTATCCCTGTTAAATCTTTAGCTTCACACTAAAAGCTGTGCCTGATGGTAGCTTCACAGCATCCAGAAATTCTAAGTCATTTCTCTCCTTTCTCCTTGTTCTTACCTTTGACTTGCCAGAGCTAGCTCAATTCACAGTTTTTTGCTTTAGCAGAAAGATACTTGAGTTTATTTTTTTCTTTAGATGTAATGGAAAAGAAGTGTAACACAGAACTGTTAACTTAAAACTATTAGCCACATTCTGTGAATCACTTCCCAGGCACAAGAAATTTCACTGGTCTCATATGTGAAAGAATCCTGACATGCCACTATCATCTCTCCCTCTGGAAATTTTTGTCTCTCCTCTCTCTAGCATATACCTTCAATTATAGCTTTTCTTTTCTTTTTTTTTTTTTTTTTCTTTTCTTTTCTTTTTTTTTTTTTTTTTAATTTGCTTCTTTTGTTTTTCTTTGCTGTGCATTTTTTGTTTTGTTTTGATATAAACAAGCCACATGGCAATATCTGGTCAAACCACTTACATATGCTGCCTGGTCAATGTGCACACTTATTCTTCTGAAAGGAATTTAGCACTAAATAGCTCAGAACATAGAAAATAATGTGTCAAGTACGTTGTATTCTATTATTTTTCTCCAAAATCCTAAGTGATATGGGAGAATAGAACATACATCTTTTCTTCAAGTAGATTATCAACATTGTCCCCAAAGTGTCCTGGTTCCTTAATTAAGAACTATGTACTTACAAAATTATATAATGTATTCAAAGATTTAAAGTTATAAATTTCACATTTCTCTAGACAAACCTTAAAAAGAACAATCTCTGGAAGAGCAGAGACTAACAAAAGTAACAGATGTTGGATTGGAAACTGCACAGTCTGGAGAAGGAAAATGAATTTGTGGTGAAGTAGTTTTGCACACACCCCCGTGTCTTAGCAAAGCAGAGTAGAAATATTTGCATTCTCTGCAATCAATTTACATACTTAAGCATTTGTTTTTCTTTCCATCCTAAAGATAGCTATCTATTCAGTAACAACCCATATAGTAGAAAGAAGGATCAAGAGATGATCTGTGTCTTTGGCATTCAGCCTGCTGTTAGCAAGAAAGCCCCATAGTCTATAATGCTAACTTGGAGCTTCTTTTCTTATTTCTTGACGCACAACTTGATGAACATCCTGCTAAGATAAAATAGATATGTTTCCTATCTCTCTGGTGGAATTTCTTCTGTCTTTGGCATTCCTCTCTTCCATCTCACTTCTCCAGAGCTACCAACAAAACGATCTTGTTTTATCTTCAGTATATTTTGGAGGATGGTGGAAATAACCAGAACAGAGTGGGGTTGGAGACAGTGGGAGATTGAAAAGACACAGCTGTAATCCACCACTAAACATGATCTAACTTTTATTTATTTATTTATTTTTGTTAATGTTCATCATCTGCTTAGATTTTTTAATGCTCATCATCTGCTTAGACTTGTGGAAAAAACTTGCAGGTTGACATAGCAGTTGTGATTAGTTAAACCATTTACAACAGATTCCATAAATATCCCCACCACTTCCTCTTTTGTAATATCAGCCATTAAGAAAGAATGCAGGTATGAGAATGGCCTCCAGAGGACTCCTAGAAGAGGACTGATGGAAAAGGGAGCATCAGGAAGAGAATACCAGTGCTAAGGGTATTCGTCTAGTCACACTAGGTTGTTGTTGTGGTGGTGGTTACATGCTGTCAAGTCGGATCTGACTCATAGCGACCCCTCCTTGGGTTTCCGAGACAGTATCACTATGGAAGGAGATTGCCCCATCTTCCTTCCAAGGCGTGGCTGGTGGATATAAACCACCAGCCTTCTGGTTAGCAGTCAAGTGCCTTAGCCACTATGCTACCAGAGCTCCCAGTCATGCTAGGTACCAACCCCATTTCTTGTGCTCAGATCTTCTAGTGTACCTGGTTAGAACATGCAGAATTAGTATGAGTTTCCCTGTCTCACTAAGGAGCCCTGGTGGCACAGTGGTTAAGTGCTGAGCAGCTAATTGAAAGGTCAGCTGTTCAAGCTCACCAGCTACTCTATGGGACAAAAGACTGGCAATCTGCTTCTCTAACGATTTTACCCTGGGAAACCCTGTGAGGAGTTCTACTCTGTCTTACAGGGAGACTGTGAGTCACAGTTGACTCAATATTGTACAACAATCTAACAGCAATCTGTTCCTCTATTCCTTGTATTACATTGCTCAAAGAGAATGTTGGTAGGTGCTATCAAGTCAACTCCAACTCATAGTGACCCCATGTACAATAGAACAAAACACTACTTTGTCCTGAACCATCCTCACAACTGTTACTAGAGCCCATCATTGCAGCCACTGGGTCAATCCATCTTGTTGAGGGTTTTCTCCTTTTCTGCTGGCCCTCCACTTTACCAAGCATAATATCCTTCTCCAGGAAATGATCCCTCTGACAACATGACCAAAGTACATGAAATGAAATCTGGCCATTATCACTTCCAAGGAACATTCCACTGGCCCCCCTTCCAGAACAGACTTGTTAGTTCTTCTGGAAGTCTGTAGTATTTTCACTGTTCTTCACTAGTACCACAGTCCCAAGGCATCAACTCTTCTTTATTCATTGTCCAGCTTTCACATGATTAAGAGGCAATTAAAAATACCATAGCTTGAATTAAGCACAAGTCTTCAAAGTAACATCTTAACACTTTAAAGAGGTCTTGTTAAGCAGATTTGCCCAGTGAAATACATCATCTGATTTCTTGACTGCTGCTTCTATAGGTGTTGATTATGGATCCAAGTAAAATGAAATCCCTGACAACTTTAATCTTTTCTCCATTTATTGTGATATTCCTTATTGGTCCAGTTATGAGGATTTTCCTTTTCTTTACTTTGAGGTGTAGTCCATGCTGAAGACTGTAGTCTTTGATCTTCATCAATAAGTGCTTCAAGTCATCTTCTCTATCAGCAAGCAAGGTTGTGTCATCTACATATTGCAGATTGTTAATGAGTCTTCCTCCATACCCAATGTCATGTGCTTCTTTGTAGAATCCAGCATCTTGGATAATTTGCTCAGCATAGAAATTGAATTAAAAAAACTCACTGCTGTCAAGTCAGATCCGACTGACAGCAATCCCTCCTTGGGTTTCCAAGGCAGTATCACTGTGGAAGTAGATTGCCCAACCTTTCTTCTGAAGAAATTGAATAAATATGGTGAAAGGATACAACCCTGATGCACACCCTTCCTGATTTTAAATCATGCAGTATCCCCTTGCTCTGTTCAAACAACAACAACCTCTTGGTCTATGTACAGGTTCCTCATGAGCACAATTAAGTGTTCTAGAATTCCCATTCTTCACAATATTATTCATAATTTCTTATTTTTTTTGTGTGTGTGTAGTCAAAACATAGGTAGACATCCTTCTGGTATTCTCTGCTTTCAGCAAAGATCCATCTGACTTCAGCAATAATGTCCTTGTTCCACAATCTCTTTTGAATCCAGCTTGTATTTCTGGAAGTTCCCTGTCAGTATACTGCTGCAACTGTTTTGGAATTATCTTTAGCAAAATTTTAATTGCATGTGATAATAATGATATTGTTTAGTGATTTCCACATTCTGCTGGATCACATTTCTTTGTAACTGACAGAAATATGGATGCCTTCCAATCAGATGGCCAGGTAGCTGTCTTCCAGATTTCTTGGCATAAATGAGTAAGTGCCTCCAGTGCTGCATCTGTTTGTTGAAACATCTCAATGGTTATTCCATCAATTCCTGGAGCCTTGTTTTTTTGCCCATTCTTTCAGTGCAGCTTCAACTTCTTCCTTCAATACCATTGTTCTTGATCATGTGCTACGTCCTGAAATAGTTGAATGTCGACCAATTATTTTTGGGACTGTGACAATGTGTATTCTTTCCATCTCCTTTTGATGCTTCCTGCACCATTCAGTATTTTGCTTATAGAATCCTTCATTATTGCAGCTCAGGGCTTGCATTTTCCTTCAGTTCTTTCAGCTTAAGAAATGCCAAGTATATTCTTCCCTTTTGGTTTTCTTATGCCAAGGTTTTACACTTTTCATTGTAATACTTTACTTTGTTTTCTCAAGCTACTCTTTGAAATCTTCTGTTCAGCTCTTTCATTTAATCATTTCTTCCACTTGCTTTAGCTACAGTACGTTCAAGAGCAAGTTTCAGAGTCTCTTCTGACATCCATGTTAGTCTTTTCTTCCTTTCCTGTCTTTTTAATGACTATTTGCTTTCTTCAGGTATGGTAGTCTTGATGTCATCCCACAGCTAGTCTTACCTTCAGTCACTGGTGTTCAATGTGTCAAATCTTTTCTGCAGTAGGTCTATAAATCCAGGGGATATAGTCAAGGTAGTATTTTGCCCTCATGGACTTATTTTAAGTTACTTCAGCTTCAGCTTAAACTTACATATAAGCAATTGATGGTCTGTTCCACAGTCAGTTGCTGGCCTGTTTTGACTGAAGGTACTGAGCTTCTCCATCACCACTTTCCACAGATGTAGTCCATTTGATTCCTGGTATTCCATTTGATGAGGTCCTCATATGTAGCAGCTGTTTATGTTGAAGAAAAGGTATTTGCAATAATTAAGTAATTGGTCTTACAAAATTTTATCATGTGCTCCTTGGTGTCATTTCTATCACCAAACCTATATTTTTCAACTACTAATGATTCTTCTTTGTTTCTAACTTTCATATTCCAGTTACCAGTAATAATCAATATATCTTGATTGCATGTTTGGTCAATTTCAGACTGCAGAAATTGGTAAAAATCTTCCATTTCTTCATCTTTGGCTTTCTTGGAGACTAAATCAAGGAGACTAATCATCCCAAAATAGCCTTTTTCTGCAGTTGCTGGTTTAACTCTTATTTCCATGAAATAGAAATCTGCCCTTTTAGTATGCTGTATTATTTATTTGGGCTACATTCAGATACATACATAAATTAATTATACAGTGGGAGCTCTGATAGTGTAGTGCCTAAGGCACTTAACTGCTAACCAGAAGGCTGGCAATTCAAACCCACCAGCCACTCCTCAGAAGGAAGGTGGGGCAATCTACTTCCATAGTGATACTGCCTTGGAAACCCAAGGAGGGGTCGCTATGAGTCAGGTCCAACTCGACGGCACATAACAACAACAACAATAATTTTAGCAGGTGACAATCTCCGTCTCCACTTGTTTCTTTTCTCTTGGTGCAGTTTTGAGCAAGTTTGCTGTGGGCAACTTGAAAAGGATTGTTTTTCTCTATTATAAAAGTTAAGCAATTTGACTAGATGTAGTGGTGTGCATGAAACTAAAGTTAAGGCTTTAATTTAAGAATGGGGCATTTAAGTTCTTCATGGAAAAACTTTGTTCTGAAGCAGACACAGAACAAGCAACCTTCTTTATATCATCTTCAGCTTTTCTATGATCACCTACTATGCTTTTAACCCAAACGCTTATCTACAAATAAACTTAAATTGTTCTCAATTGTAGTGAAGAAGCATAGCATCCTATTATCAAGACTGGGAAGGAAAAAAATATATAACAAAATTTCAAAATACAAATCTAAATGATTATGATCAGTAAACCACCTTGTTCATAAAGTTTTCACAAAATATAATACAAATAGTGGGTGTATGTGTAATACACATATACAGACCCCAAAATCCCCCTGGAGATTTTCTGTTGATAAGTGCTTCGGTCCTTAAATGAAAATTAGGGCTTTTAGACTCTTTCATTTTTATTTCCAGTGAGTGTATCCAATACAAAAGCAACTTGTTTAACTCACATATTGTAGTTCAGATCCTTTGCCACTTGTGCATTCATTTTCAACAACGTTTGCAATACGGTTTGATATTAAATGCCTAACCTAAATTGGAGGCACTGTGAGCTAGCATATTATCTTGATAAGTGTAGACAGCAAGAATTAAATTGACCTTCAACTTCAGATTTCTCTGTCCTTCCTTAAAGAAGGGATATACAGAGGTGCTAAGTTGATTTATGTTAACTTGTAGCTATTTCAGTAAAGCAATGACCTTGTGCCAATAAATGTTTAAGTATCTTGTTCTTTAGGGATCTATGAAAAAAATACCATTCTTAAAATAACACAGATCTATGAAAGCTTTTGACTGCCTGAGAGTTTACTCAGAGTGGATTTTAAACAGCTTTCACATACAAAAGAACTAAAACATGGCTACCATATGCTTTTACTGTGACTCTTACTTACAGTTCAAATTGTGTCAATAATGAATGAAAAAGGAAACACTAGAAAACAAGATAATTTTTTTTTTTTTCTGATAATAAGCTGAAATATGCTGATCAAGTCCTTCTTATGAGTAATGAGTAGGAGTTACTGATGCAGTTTCCAATCCCATTATTTTTTTCTTCTTAAAGTGACGTTGTTGTTGTTAGGTGTCGTCAAGTCGTTTCCAATCTTGTAAAGTGCAAGAAAAAATGATGTGAAACATCTTGTCAAGTTTTAAAAATTCCGGATTTTTATCTCAAGAAAAAAAGTTGTAAATTAACCATGATTCAAATGTACATATAATACCCCTGAATTTGAAAAATTTTAACTGTAGAAAGGGAGTATAAAATAAATGTATGTAATATATAAACTCATATATCAATGACTATAAAGATGATACAGGACGGGGCAGTGTTTCCTTCTGTTCGTCATTGGGTCACCATGAATCCCTAGATCACTTAACAGGAAGTCACAACAACAGCAGGATCATATTGCCACTGTAATTAATTTTGTAATTACCTTCAAAACCTCATACAGACTATTACACTGTCAGGAATGTAATCAGTGTCACAAAACAAAATGTATGTGAACTATTGAATGTAAAATGAACCTGCTTTGTGAAATTTACCCCAATTCACAATAAAACATTTAAAAAAAAAGACACAAAAGATAAAGTAAACATTTAAAAATCTCATAAATACTTACAAAGAAAAAGCAGAAATTTTTAGCAAATCTTTTAGAGTTATATGTCCCTTCAAATGTCTATGTAAAATTCCAATTAACAAATGTTGTTTGACTGACTTTTCCTCTTGCTTTGCTGAGGGGTAAGTTGATTCAGAGTCTGTGAAGAATTTCAGTATCTTTTTGATCCATCCTAAATCCCAAAGAGTAAACAGTCACCTTGATTAATAAATAAGAGTGGGAGAATTTGTAGAATTAGATGTAGTGTTTCATAAATAACAAAGATTATCCAAAATCAGCTTTGATTTTGTTGTTAAGGGATTTCAGGACTGAATGTATTAGTACCACATAAAGCCAAGAAGTCAGGAATTCAACATTGTAGGCCCAGTACTACCCCTTCCCTGGGACCTCAGTTTCATTGATGGTCAATGCATGCAGTTTAACATGCCATTTCCCATCTTCCTTTCTAAGTCATTTAGGTAAAGGCTAACAACTTACAGTTTTTTGGTGATTGTGAAGTTATCCATCCAGGGAGAAATTTAAAGTGAGGAAAGGTACAGTCCTATGGATTGATAGATAATAGAGGGCAGATGAGAACAAGCTCTGCTGGTGCAGTGTTTAAGGCATTCAGCTGCTAACTAGAAGGTAGATGGTTCGAACCCAACAGCTATCCACAGGAGAATGACGAGCTAGTCTACTTCTATAAGGGTTTACAGCCTTGGAAAGAAACCCTGTAGGGCAGTTCTACTCAGTCCTCTAGAGTTGTTAGGAGTTGGGCAGTGGGTGGGTAGAGGGCAGTTGACATGGTAAGCGGGCAGGTACCCTTGCCTGCATTAAATGCAGAGTCTCCCCAAAGATACTGCTTCATGTCCCTCTTTCTATTTATTCTTACTGGAGTGGTGGTTTTCCTGCCCTCTTCTGTGATTTATAGGTTATTGCCCCTTATCTTGTTTATAAGGAGCCATGGTGGCACTGTGGTTAAGGCATTGGGCTGCTAACCAAAAGGCTAGAGGTTTGAACCCACCAGCTGCTCCATGGGAGAAAGAGGAGGCCATCTGCTTCTATAAAGATTTGAAGCCTTGAAAAACTTACAAGGGTAACTATGAGTTGGATTGGTCATGATGGCAGTGGATTTACTGTTTATAAGTCCCCTGCTATCTATATAAGCTGTCAAAGCTACTCTCTCCAACTGACATCTACTGGTCTCCAGATAATTCCCTCAGTCACTGAAGACTATTGGCAAGTGGATAAATTTTTGTTTTTAATACAATTTCTGCTACTACCACCTTGGGTGTATTCAATAACCATTTACTATCTTGAACCATTCTAAATTGAATTGATTTTTGTGACTGTCCCACACCTTGACCTCATTAGTTCCAATTACTTCCTGTTCAATTTCACATCAGTCACTCACTCCCACAATCATATGCAGGACTATGCCACCTCCTGAAACTGTTTTTTATTCAATATCATAAATCAACATCCTACTCTTTCACCAATTTGGAAGGAAGGTTGGGCAATCCTGCTTCTGTAGTGATACTGCCTCGGAAACCCAAGGAGGGGTCGCTATGAGTGGGGGCCGACTCGACGGCAAATAACAACAACAACTCTTTCACCATAGCTTCCCTACTCTCCAGCTTGGTTTTTTAACTAATAATCTTTCTCCAGCCTCTAGTCTATTGACCTCTCTTTCTTTGTACTTTTGATCTGATTCCTTTTGGTACCTACATGATTAAACTCCAACATTGGATGAGCCCAACTGCCTTCCTTCTTTGTGCCTCCATGTAAACAATGGAATAAAAAAAGAGAAAGGAGATTAATATCCCTATAATCACCAATTGCAGCTGAATCACTAGAATCCTCTAAAATCCTACTATTTTCATAGTGAAAGGGAGAAATCACGTGTAGTACATTTTTGTGTGATCCAAATACTTTCTTTTACATCAATCTGATGGCCAGACAACAGATCTACAACTCTAATAATAACTTGATATGTAAGACATGGACTAGCATTTTTGCCTCAATGAGTCAAGTGGTGTTTGTCTTTCTACTCCCTCCAGATAATGGTGACCTTGCCATTGAGTGGGTACACAAGCAAAAACATTCCTTCATATTCTCAGAAGTCTTTCTAGTTATGTTGTTGTTTTTAAGTGCCATTGAGATGGTTTCGACCCATAGCAACCCTGCACTCAACAGAACAAAACACTGTGCCTTGTGCCCTCCTCACAGTCCTTGCTATGTTTGTGCCCATTGTTGGAGCCACTGTGTAAATCCATCTCATTGAAGGTCGTCTTTTGTACTGACCCTCTACTTTAGGAAGCATGATGTCCCTCTTCAGCGATTGGTCCCTCCTGAATACATGTCCAAATTACATGAGACATGGTCTCACCATCCTCACTTCTGGGAGCATTCTAGCTATACTACCTCCGAGAGAGATTTGTTTGTTCTTCTGGCAGTCCATGATATATTCAGTGCTCTTCACCAACTGTAACTCAAAGGCATCAATTCTTCTGTCTTCCTTATTCATTGTTCAGCTTTCACTTGCATGTGAGGCCATTGAAAATACCATAGCTTGGGTAGGGTGCACCTTAGTCTAAAACTAGACTTTTTTTTTTTTCTAAGCAATTCAAAGAGGTGTTTTGCAGGAGATTTGCCCAAAGAAATACATTGTTTGATTTCTTGACTGCTGCTTCCATGACTCTGGAGTTAAGTAGAATGAAATCCTTGACAGCATCAAACTTTTCTCCATTTATCATAATGTTGCTTATTGGCCTATGTGTGGGGATTTTTGTTTTCTTTATGTTGAGGTGTATTACATTCTGAAGGCTGTAGTCTAATCTTCATCCTTAAATGCTTCAAGTCTCTTTGCTTTCAGCAAGAAAGATTGTGGCATGTGCATATTGCAGGTTGTTAATGAGTCTTCTTCCAATCCTGATGCTAAATTCTTCTTCATGTAGTACAGCTTCTCAGATTATTTGCTCAGCATGCAGATTAACTAAGTATGATAAAAGGATATAACCTGAACCCACACATTTCCTGATTTTATATCATGCAGTATACCCTTGTTCTGTTTGAAGTACTACCTCTTTGTTTATGTACAGTTACCACATGAGCACAATTAAGTGTTCTGGAATTCCCATTCTTCTCAATGTTATCCATAATGTGTCACGATCCCCAAAGCAGAATGGCTTTATCACCAATAAAACACAAGTAAACATCTTTCTGATATTCTCTGCCTTCAGCCAAGATCCATCTGATATCAGCACTGATATCCCTCGTTCCATGTCATCATCTGAATTCAGCTTGAATTTTTGGCAATTCTCTGTCAAATACTGCTGCAAGGGTTTTTTCACAAAATTTTGCTTACATATGACATTAACAATATTGTTCAATAATTATCACATTCCGAGAGGTCACTTTTCTTTGGAATGGGAACAAATATGGATTTCTTCTGATCAGTTGTTCAGGTAGTTGTTCAAAGACCAGTTGTTCAGGTCTTTGCACATTTCATTATAATACTTTACTTTGTCTTCCCATAGACAAATGAGCACCTCTAGTGCCTCAACCATGTGAAACGTTTCATTTTGTGTTCCGTCATTTCCAGGAGCCTTGTTTTTCACCAGTTCCTTCAGTGCTGCTTAGACTTCTTTCAATACCATTAGTTCATGATCATATACTACTTCCTGAAATGTTTGAATATCACCCAACCCTTTTTGATACAATGACTGTGTTCCTTCCATTTTCTTTTGATGCTTCCTGCATCTTTCAATGTTTTGCCCACAGAATCCTTCAATATTGCAACTCGAGGCTTGAATTTTTTTCTTTAATTCTTTTCATGTTGAGAAATGTTAAGCATATTATTATTCCCTTTTGGTTTTCTAATTCCAGGTCTTTGCACATTTCATTATACAACTTTACTTTGTTTTCTTAAGCTGCACTTCGAAATCTTCCGGTCAGCCCTTTTGCTTCATCATTTCTCCCTTTCACTTTAGCTATGCTACTTTTTAAGAGGAAGTTTCAAAGTCTCTTCTGACATCCATTTTGGTACTTTATTTCTTTGTTATCTTTTTCATGATTTGTTGCTTTCTTCATATATGATTTCTTTCACCTTATCTCACAATTCATGTGGTGTTCAGTCATTAGTGTTCAGTGCACCAAATCTATTCTTGAGATGGTCTCTAAATTCCGGTGGGGATAAACTCAAGGTCATACTTTGGCTTTTGTGGGCTTTTAAAAATTTTTCTCAACTTCAACTTGGAATTACATATAAGCAATTTATGGTCTGTTCTTCAGTGAGCACCTGGCCTTGTTCTGACAGCTGATACTGAGCTTCTACCTCGTCTCTTTCCACACATGTAGTTGATCTTATTCCTGTGTACTCCATCTGCAGAGGTGTACAGTCATGGATTATGTTGTTGAAAAAATGGTATCTCCAATGAATAGGTCATTGGTCTTGTAAAGTTCTATCGTGCAATCTCTGGCATTGTTTCTGTCACGAAGCTGTATTTTTGAACTACAGATCCTCCTCCTTTGTTTCCCACTTTAAAGTTCCAATCAACAGTAATTATCAATGCATCTGATTGCAAGTTTGATCAATTTCAGACTGCAGAAGCTGGTAAATATCTTTAATTTCTTCATCTGTGGCATTAGTGGTTGATGTGTAAATAAGAATAATAGTCCTATTAGCTGGTCTTCCTTGTATATGTATGGATATTATGTCATCACTAACAGCATTATGATAACATTTAAATGATGCCATTCCTCTTCAATTTGTCATTCCCAGCATAGTAGACAATATATCCAGTTCAAAATGGCCTATATCTGTCTATTCCAGTGCATTAATGCCTAGGATATCAATCAATCTTTATGCGTTCCATTTCATTTTTGATGACTTCCAATTTTCCAAGATTCATACTTCATACATTCTACATTCCAATTATTAATGGATGTTTACAGCTGTTTCTTTTCATTTTGAGTCATGCCACATCAGCAAATGAAGCTTTTGAAAGCTTTGCTCCATCTATTAAATATGACTCTACTTTGAGGCTCCAGCTCTGGTGGTGTAGTGGTTCAAGCATTTGGTTGCTAATGAGAAGGTTGTCTGTTGAAACCCACCAGCCACTCCACAGGAGAAAGATGAAGCAGTCTGCTTCCATAAAGATTGACAGCCTTGGAAACTCTATGAGGCAGTTCTACTCTGTCCTTGAAGGTTGCTGTGAGTCAGAATCAATTTGATGGCAGTGATTTCTGGTTTTTCAACCTAAGGGTCTCATACTTCAGCATTATGTCAGCAAATATTCCACTGTTATTCATAAGGTATTCACAGGCCAGTTTTTTCAGAAGTGAATCACTGGGCCTTTCTTCCTATTCTGTCTTTGTCCGGAAGCTCTGCTGAAACCTATCCACCTCGGGTGACCCTACTGGTGTTTGAAATACTGGTGACATAGTTTCTGGCATCAAACCAACACACCAGCCACAATACACCCAACTGACAGATGAGTGGTAGTTTTACGTTGTAATGACAGGAAAATAATATAGAGCTCCTGTGTAGTCACTGTTTACAACATATTCTCCTGTAGTGTGTAAAACATACCAAATTATCATATTCTAAGCTAATGTCAGAAGACCTGATAGTGCAGTGGTTAAGTGCTCATCTGCTAGTGAGAATGTTGATAGCTTGAACCCACCAGCCCTCTGGGGGAAAAATAAAGCAGTTTGCTTCTGTAAAGATTACAGTCTTGGAAGCTCCATGGGGCAGTTCTACTCTGTCCAATAGAGTCACTATAAGTCAGAATTGACTCTATGACAATGAGTTTGGTTTAGTTTGGAAGCTCCTGTCACAGAATAGGGTTTCGCTATCCCTTAGTCTTATCCTTCCTTCTGAATACTTGCATATTAAATAGTCCATTTAAAAAAAGAGAGAAGCAATAGTTTCTGCTACCAATAATATATCAATTATTCATAAGTAACACTTAGATTATGGTGAGACTACTTAAATCTTAAATAATGATACACTCCTCAGTATTATAATGAGTTTGGCCCTACATGAATAGGATATTTCAAACAAATGGCAAACCTTCAAAGAAATTAAATAATAGTGATAAAAAAGCATCTTACATTATGAATTTCTCACTTACTTTTTCATGTCATGTTTTGATTAATTATCTTATGGCATAAACCCGTTTTTTAAATTTAAGACATTTTGATTCACCTTGCTTTTGAGAGTTTTAAATGCTGTATGTTGGCTAAATCTGGCATAGTAAGTTATTTTTCAGTTCAAATTGACTATTTATCAGTCTTAATTTGATGTGGCAATTAAATCAATTGACCAGAATGACCAAGAACAAATACATGTACCCATGATTGTCAAGTTTCTATTATCAGCTAGAATTTTTTGTTGATACATTAAAATAAAACAGGCTCATAAATTCTGCAGTTCTGAGTTCCATTAGATATCTCTCAGAACATACCTTTAATCTAAAAGAGAAGAGTGTTTGAAAGTCACTCATTTGTGTGAATGAGCATTCTTATAGTGGCTGCCAGGGAGATAGCTTTTATTCGAATTATTTTTCATGAGTGCCCCTCACTAAGGGGTAAGGTCTTACTAAAGTGAATAATTATTCTTCATTCCAGAACTGCAGTGTCAAACATGAGTGAATCAGTTAATACCTCCTTCCAGGTAGCCCAAGTCCTTCATCGATAGCCATTAATTTGGTGACAGCCAATAATTGGTCTAATTGGCCCTTGATGCCAAAATGCATGGATGGCTTTCTTCCTTTGTGGTAAAGGGTGCACTTTTACATTTCTGAGAGGTTTCTGTTACTCCCCAAAGAATTTCCTGACAGCAAAAGCATTTGGTCTAATCACTTAATCCCTCAGTTAGAAGGTCTCCCTACAGTGGCTCTCATACTCAGGAAAGCTCTGATTGTTTTAGAGCCCTCAGCTGCCAATATTTTGCTTGAAATGTCCTAACTTCTCTTAAAGGAATAAGAGTCCCTTATTTTATGCTTTTAAATTATTTTCCTGGAAATAATGTTAGTAAGCTTTGTAGGGGTACACTTCTCAAAATTGTAAATGGAGAAAACATTTAAAGATACATTTGGAATAACATTGAAAATATTTATAAAATATTGCCTTCAAAAGTAGGTAATGAAAATGAACTCATTTTATTTCATAAGTCATACAATTACAATAAAAAAAAAAATACTTAAAGGAAATAGAGCGAAATAATAAGTCATTTACCTCAGCAGCGGAGTTTCGATTTCTTCTTTATTTTTGAGAGATACCATATTTTAAAAATTTTATTTAAAATGATAAAATCATATATATATGTATATATATCAAGAAGGAAAATGCTACAAAAAAGAACATCTTTCAAAGACTTTTGCTGTATAACCTTACTGTAATTTTTTGTCTATGACATTCTTACAAGTTCCCATCCACATTTCAATAAACATTGAAAACAATGCAGGAACACTTTTAATTATTTTTAGCTATTGTTATTTTCTCTTTTGTTGTTGGGATTATGTTCCTTTATTTATAATGGTCTTCCCTCCTCTTCCTCCTGTCTCTCTGCGTTTTTAATATGTAGCTGTAAGGGAAAGAGGATTATTTGTAGTCTCTGTTAGAAAACAGTTCATTGGCTTAGGCCAGTGTTGCTCAGACTTTTTGGTGTCAAGACCCCTTAACCCTCTTAAAAATTATCAAAGAATCCAATGATCTTTTGTTTATGTATTGGGTATGTATATCAAATACAATATTTGATATTAAAACTGGCCATTTAAAAGTATTCATTACTTTATTTTAAATAAAATCATTTAATATAAATAAAAATTACATTTTATTAAATTAAAATAACCATATCTTCCAAACTTACTCATACAAAATTAAAAGGATGGAATTGTTTTATATTTTCGCAGATCTCTTTAATGTTTGTCTTAGTAGAACACAATTTGATTCTTATGTCTGTTTCTACAATCAGTATTTTACCATATCATACCTTGTTGTTGTTGTTATGTGCTGTCGAGACGGACCCAACTCATAGGGACCCCTCCTTGGGTTTCCAAGGCAGTATCACTAAGGAAGTAGATTGCCCCATCTTCTTTCCGAGGAGTGGCTGGTGGGTTTGAACCACCAGCCTTTTGGTTAGCAGTCAAGTGCCTTAGGCACTAATGCTACCAGAGCTTCTTATGTGGCCTTTAAAAGTTGCATCCTACCTACAGAGAATGAGGACAAAAAACAGTGAAAAAAGAAAACATTGTGATTATTATTAAATAAATAGTAGTAGTAGTATTAAATAGTTTTGACCTTGTAAAACTTTTGATAGGATATCTGAGACACCCAGAGTCCTCAGGCCATATTTTGAAAACTCTTGGCCTATACGAATATTTTATATTTATGGTTTCTTTTTTTGTAGCTGTAGATTTCAATTAATTTGTTATTTATAGTAACTAATTTATAGTAACTGCTGCAGATGAATAGTTTATGGCTTAAAGGTTTTTTTTTTCCTTACAAACAAAGTTGCCATGATTATACTTACTAAGATATATTTATTCACATGCATGAATATGTGCAAAAGTTAATCTTTAAGAGTGAAATCCTGGGTTAAAAGGTATGTATGTTTTAATGGGTAGTGTGTTGCCCCCAAAGAAAAGTTTTGCAAATATTTTATTCAGCCAGAATAATATGAGCTCCTATTGCCCAGCTCATGAAATACTGTTGTTGTTGTTATGTGCCGTCGAATTGGACCTGACTCATAGCAACCCCTCCTTGGGTTTCCAAGGCAGTATCACTATGGAAGTAGATTACCCCATCTTCCTTCCGAGGAGTGGCTGGTGGGTTT
>NW_006921590.1:950235-967012 GCF_000298275.1 Orycteropus afer afer | reverse complement strand
GTGGCTGGTGGGTTTGAACCGCCAGCCGTCTGGTTAGCAGGCAAGTGTCTTAGCCACTATGCTACCAGAGCTCCCTTGAAATACTAGGGGACAATAAATATTAAGTCTCTACCAATTTGATAGTTTAACATGTTTACCTTTTTGTTTTACTGATGATTTCCCTCTCACTAGTACGTTTCACTATCTTTGCCTGTATGTATTATTCAGTTGCTTAGCTAATTCTTTGTTCATTTTTTTCTATAAGGTTGTTCATTTTTACATATTGATTGATTAGAGCTCTCTGCATAATACCCAAATTAATCCTTGATTAGTTATAAGCTCCACAGCTGTTTTTCCAATCAGTACATTCACTGTTTTTGACAGACTTTCCTCAATTTGGTGATCTGAGATTTCAGCACTCTTCAGATTTCACAGACGATTTCTCTCCTAGTTTATATTTGGGAGCATCTAGTAGTGATATTAATTAAACACCCCTTTTCTCTGCCTGCATTTACTGGACATTCCCTATATAATGCATTTAGATATAGAAATCCTTAGAGACTACTTTGTAGCTTGAAAAGTTCATCAGGAAATGATGGTTTCTATAATTGGAGTAATGCATCAAAATGGATGAATTCCAAAATTGTAATAATTTCTGAAATTGTCCTGAGGCAAAATTTGCTCTACTTTCATAAGTGTTTCCATTTTCTTGTTAGGAGGAAGAGACACAATCTGCAATCCAAGTTTAATTTTTCCCTAGGCATAAAGGAGAAGACCTTAGTAATTACTTGTCTTTTTCATCCAACTACTTAGTGTCTTCTTTTCCTATTTTTGCCAGTGATTGCAAAAAAAATGAGGATCCCATAAGGAGAAAATGTTCTCCTTTTAGAAAGGCTTTTCTTAAGCCTTCAGTTCTACTTTTACTTTCACCTCATTCTTTGTATATTTCACAGATTTTCATGATAAAAATATTTCTCACTTACCACTTTTTAGGACACATTATTTTGAATTTGGATTTTGTCCCTCTGTACTATCCATGCTATGGGACTATTACATGTGTACTACAAAACAAATATTTTTCTTATGTAATGAAGGGACTGGATATACAAAGCTACATTTGAAACTTTTCCTTGATGCTTTGTTTGGAATCTGCCTTATATCTCAATATTAACTCTAAACATCAAGATATAGACAGGTGACACAGTGTAGCTAATTTAAGGCTCACTTTTTTAAAGTGAATTACCATATCTAAAATCTTATTTGAGGAGCTCTGGTAGCATAGTGCCTAAGGCACTTGACTGCTAACCAGAAGGCTGGCGGTTCAAACCCACCAGCCACTCCTTGGAAGGAAGGTTGGGCAATCCTACTTCCGTAGTGATACTGCCTCGGAAACCCAAGGAGGGGTCGCTATGAGTCGGGGCCGACTCAACGGCAAATAACAACAACAACAAAATCTTATTTGAGATGATTTAACGTCTCAATAGATAGATGGTGTATCAATGAATGAATGAACTAATAACAGTGATAAATACTGTATGAATATACCAAACCCCTTGCCATCAAGTAGATTCCAACTCATAGCAACCCTACATGAGAGACTAGAACTGGCCCATAGGTTTTCCAAGGCTGTAAATATTTATGGAAGTGGACTGTCATGTCATTCTTCTGCAGAGTGGCTCATGGGTTCAAACTGCTAACCTTCTGGTTGGCAGCTGACCACATTAGCCATTGAGCCACCAGGGCTGCTTAATTGCCATATAATTACTGTAATTATTATTATCATTAGGACAATACTTGCAGGTCCTACATCTTTTTGTCTTCTTTTCCAGTTCTTTTCACCCTATGATAGGGTGAATAATGGCACTCCAGACACACACACATCCTAAATGTGCAGAACCTGTGCATATGTTCCCTTACATGGTAAAAGAGACTTTGCATATGTGATTGATATAAGAATCTTGAGATGGGAGGACTCTCTTGGATGTTTTGAATGGGCCAGATGTAATCATGAAGGTCTTTATAGGAGGGAGGCAGAAGGATCAGAGTTAACATTAGGAGATGTGACGACAGAAGAAAAGAGATTGAAGTGATGTGAAGAAAGGAGGCATGAGCCAAGAAATGCATATGGTTCTAGGAGCTGAAAGAGGCAAGGAAACAGATGGCTCCTGAAGTCTCCTGAAGAATCCATCTCTACTGACCCCTTGATTTTAGAATTCAGACCTTCAGAACTACAAGGAAATACATTTGTACTGTTTTAAGCTGCTAAGCATGTGCTGATTTGTTGCAACAACAATAGGAAAGTAATATACCCACTTTACTCCCATTTTTTTTGTGTAGACCATGCAATTTGTTATTGCCTCTAGAACCAAGCATCTATGGTAATTTTTAACACTTAAACTGCTATGTGGAGTTCCAATTTAAGTTCCTCCATCTTTTTGGAAGAACATTTGTGTAATGATTGTGAGCTTCTAACCTATCAAATGTCTTTGCTACAAAAATGTGAATATAGCCAGTGAAAAGATGGTGTACTTTTTCAGATGGATCACGTTGTCCTTGCAGAAATAAACCCCATCTCTTTGTCACAAGGTAATATTAAATTTAGTTTAAGAGTACAGGCCACATAGATAAGTAAGGCAAGAATTGAGTGATTTTTATGTTACCAACATAGACATATCTGAAAACGCTGAAATTGCTGGAACTATGTTCATAGGTATACATTTATATTTGTTTATTCCAACAGCTATAGAAGTATGTTTCTCTCTTTACAATCTATAACCAAAATCCTCTTGCTATAATGCACAAAGAATTTTTCAAATCCATGGACATTAACTAGGTTTTTTTTTTTTTTTCCTTCATTCCTTAATGGAAAGGGAATTGTGTTTGTTTTTGCTTATAATGCATATCCACAATATAAGAAAATACAAGGAACCAAATGTTCAAAATTGGTCTCAATTAGTCTGTTCACAGAAAGTTTAATTTATGCCTCAGAGAGGGAAACTATTGACTTAAACCTGCATTCTTAAGAATGCCTTCATTCTTCCTTTGCTTCATAATAAAAATATATAGCTTTACTTTTTCTGTTCATGCTAGTAGTTCTGTCTATATCATGAAGAATGCAAATAGATGTTGTGAAAATTCCTGGGTCATCTAAATATTATTTTAGTTGTAAACTAACTGACCTGTTTTTATCAAGATGTACTGAAAAGTCTCTTTCCATTGCTTTCCCTATAATTGGTTCCCATGGGGACCTGCATAATCTATGCTTTCTGATAAAATGGAGACCAATGGGGGAGTTAGACATTATAAAGCAATTATGACTGGGCTAGTCAATAAAACCTCACAATAGCTTATTAGAATGTATTTAACACTTGTTAAAGAGCACAGAGTACAGAAATGATGCTGTTAACTAACTGTATAATTCAGTCATGTTTCTTGGTAAGATAATAAAACTGTTATTTGACCTTTAATACAGACTTTCTCTAGGAGATTATGCAACATAAAGAAATATGCTTACTATTACCACTGAAAGTTTAAAATCACTTCCTCAAAACAAATGAGAATGCCATTGAGTTGGCTTCAACTCGTAGCAACTCCTCCTTGGGTTTCTGAGGCAGTATCACTGCAGAAGTAGATTGCCCAGCCTTCCGAGGAGTGGCTGGGTTTGATCCACCAGTCTTCTGGTTAGCAGTCAAAATGCCTTAGGCACTACGCCACCAGAGCTCCCTATTAATGGGACTGAGTATAATCTTCAGTGGAAGATTCAGACTCTGGATTCAGATAGACTGTGTTTCCATTCACTTACTAATTATGTGATTTTGAGTAAGTTATTTAATGTCACTTTGTTGTTGCTGTTAGTTGCCATCAAGTTTGTTCTAATTCATGGTGAATCCGTGTATGCAGAGTAGAACTACTCCATAGAGTTTCCCAAGCTGTGACTTTTGCAAGCTGATCACCAGTCCTGTCTTCCGTGCTGCCTCTGGGTAGGTTCAAACCCCCAACCTCTTGGCTAATAGTCGAGTATTTAAACATTTGTGACACTCAGGGACTTAATGTCTCTAAGACTTAATCATATAATTCATAAAGTGAGATAATAATGTATCTCACTGAATTGTTTTAGGAATTAAAAGAAATTCTATATCTGAATTGGTCAAAATGGGATATATCATATTATGATAACAAATTTTCAAGTGTCAGTGGCTTAACCACCAAAAAGTGTTATTTATTTTTCATATTTCAACGTTAGGTTGTTGGGGGCTCTGTTGTACACAGTCACTTAGAGAGCCCTTGTTAAAGGAAGCCCTACCATCTTGCATCTGAACCACCTGGAACAAAAGGCCTCCAAGGAAATGAAATGAAGAGGCACATCAGCATTCAAAGCTTGGCTTAGAAGTGACATGTGTCACCTTTATTAGATATAGCCCAGGGAGGCTTAGAAGCATAAGGAAAGACATGGAAGAATGGGTATTTGATAAACATGTCTTTGTCAAACATCTAAAACACTGTGTAATATGCCAGGCACACAGAATAATTCAATAAATATTAGTTGCTATTGTTATGGTCATCATCATCATCATCATCAATATGATTATTTTAAAGGCAGTACAGTTCCTATTTAAGAATCTGCCGCCATTAACTCTATAACATCGGACAAACTTTTAACACACTTCAAATCTCAGTTTCCTCAGTTGTAAGCTAGGTCTCACCTCATCACATTGTTACAGGGACTAAATGAAATGAAGTGCCGCCATGCAATGCAACCTCTATAAAGATAGTGATTTTTTGTTGTTGTGATTGTACATTTTTTCCTCGTAATTTTATCTTTAATTATAACCAAGCAAATGACTGTATGTGTGTGCAAAGGCATATCTAACGTATGGCAGGTATGACACATGCTTTTGGCAGTACTCAAAGGGGATGCCACTGAGTAGTTTTTAGAATGAATACTTTTGTATTTAAGAGCTTCCATGAGTCAAAGCAGACTATGTGATCTTACTGTACTGAGTGTAAAAAGAGAAGAAACAGAAAGAAAAAAAAAATGACTTTGAGCACATCACAGACCAATTTTTACCAGTGAAAAAAAGGTGCTGTTGTAATTTTCATGTAGCACCATAATGGGTTAAGTAAAAGATTATTGAGTTTAACTTATATTTTTTAGCTGATTTAATGGTAAAGTTACCTGAAAGTTGGGTGTCAGATTTTTGGACAGGGACACGATTTCAGTGCTAGCTATTTTCCTTAGATATTCCTTTATGCATGTGCTTTTCATTCCAGTGGTGTGGTGATTTCTTGGCTCATATGTGCATTTATAAACTAACAAAATACTGATTTCCACATTTGGTAGATACATACAATTATTAATCATTCAGTCAACAGGTGTTTATAAGTAATAGTCAAGTTAGACAGGGTTTGTACTCTCAGAAAAATTAAATTATGGGGAAGTAAAGAGGGAAACAGATATTAGTAAAGCAAAAAAGAAAATATGTATTTTCATATCAAGGAGCCCTGGTGGTCCAATAGTTAAACACTCTGCTAACTGAAAGGTCTAACCCATTAGTTGCTCTGTGGGAGAAAAGACTCAGTGATCTGCTCCTGTAAAGATTTAGGCCTAGGAAACTCTATGGGACAGTTCTATACTGTCCTGCAGGGTCATTATGAGTCAGAATTGACTCAACAGCACACAGCAGCAACAATTTCAGATCATGATATTTTCTATGAGTGTACTAAAACGTAGGAGCTCTGGTAGCATAGTGCCTAAGGCACTTGACTGCTAACCAGAAGGCTGGCGGTTCAAACCCACCAACCACTCCTTGGAAGGAAGGTTGGGCAATCTACTTCCATAATGATACTGCCTCAGCAACCCAAGGAGGGGTCGCTATGAGTCGGGGTCGACTTGATGGCACATAACAACAACAACAACATAGTAAAACAATGATTTAGTAAAGACTGTTTGGGGGAATATTATATTTTGGGTGGTCAGAGATGGCCTTTCTGAAGAGACATGGCAGCTGATGTTTGAATATCACAAACGTGTTAGAAAGAAAAGCCTTTCTGCAGGGGAAATTCCAGGTGCAGTGGCCCCAAAGCAGGAGCTACCTTGACTTGTTCAAACCTAGTTAAAGCTGAGTGAATAAGAAAGAAGAATGTGAGAAAGGAGACCATGGAGATAAGGAGGAACTTTTTTTGTGTCTAAAAAGAGTATGTTTTTTTTTAATCCAAATTTGATGAGAAACTATTGGAGGTAGAGGAATATAACCTGGTTTTTGCTTTAGGAAGATCCCTCTGACTAGAAAAATCACTCTGGGCAGAATATTGATCCTAGGAACTATTAGAAAATTGGAAAAGATGGTGGTAGTTTTGAGTGAATTAGGTGGGTGAGAGATGGAGAGAAGTAAGTTATTTGGATTGTATTAAAGATCAAGTCAAAAGATAGATAAGAGTGTGGAGGTGCAGCTATCCAAGGCACAACAGTTTGTTTCCTTTTGCCTGGAGCAACAGAGAAAGAAGGAGACTTAGGAAGAGAAATATATGCAATGTGTGGTTAATTGCCTCTGTGAACAACTGCTACCTCTGCCACAAGGCCAGAAGAGCTTGCCTACCATTGCTGATCATTTTGATCAAAGATTTTTTAAAATGAATCCTGATCAAAGGAAAGGGGCAGATACAGAATAGAATTTCAAATTTCATGGACCTCAGACTTTCAGGAGGCATGGAGAATGGAGGAATTCTTGAAACTATTGTGCTGGGATAATCTTTAAACCTTAAATCAAAAATGTCCCCTGATATCATCTTAAAAGCAAACAACACACACACACACACAGAATCCACATCTGTTGCTGTGGAGTTGATTCTGAGTCCTACTGACCCTATAGGACAGAGTAGAACTACCCTATCTCCCCATAGAGTTTTCCAGGCTGTAATTTTTATGGAAGCATAAAGATTATAGCCTGCTGTAACCTGCTACCTCTTTCTCCTTTGGAGCAGCTGGTAAGTTCAAACTACTGAACTTTTGGTTAGTAGTGAAGCATTTAACCATTGTTCCACAGGGAACCTTAAACCAAATAGTTTAGCTTAAGTAGTAAAAAATCTGCTTTGAGCATTTTTTCCTCTTTTAAGATTTACCTATATGGAATCCAATTAACAATAGCAACTCGAAAGATTAGAAAGGAACCTTATGGGACAGTGAGTTCATGTTAATGGAGGAAGACCACTCAGAAAAGGAGGGTGAGAATGGCTGCATAACTCAGAGAATCTAATCAGTGTCACTGAATTGTATATGTAGAAATTGTGGAATTGGTGTACGTTTTGCTGTGTGTTCTCAACCACAGCAAGACAATAAATAAAAATGTTTGAAAAAGAGAATATGAAGGTAAAGAAAGGAAGAGTAGAATTAGCACTTGAGCAACTGGGTGGATGGTACTGAGTTGAAGAAGAATGAGAGAACAAGCTTTATGGAAGATAACAAAAGTTATACTTTGGGCCTCAATGTTTGAGATACCTCTGAGACATCTAATTGGTTATTGTTTGTATGCTGATCTTTTCATCTTTCATATAACAATGTTATCTTTAAATCCTGTCTATATTTTGGATGACTACTTGTTATGCATACAATTCAGTAATGTCATGAATCAATAAATTTCCTTTTAGGTGTTCTGTTGCAAGAAAGTTTAGAATTTAACTTGGTTTAGAAGTTCACAAATGTCCTTAAGGAAACACTTGATAGAATTTACAATGACAGGCTTTTAAATCTAGGCAAATAAATTCTACTTGTGAGTCAAAAAAGGAAATCTTGTTTACAATGGAGGATTCAGCATGGGCCCAAATGAATTGATTAGACAGGAAAAAAAGAATAGTTTTTAATCATAAAATGTTTGTCTAGCTTCCTTGTTTTAAAGAGTCAGCGTTTTTTCTCCTGATGAAATATAGTATGAAACTTGAATTTTGAGTCCCTTAAGTAGTTTGCTCGGAAGGAAGGTTGGGCAATCCTACTTCTGTAGTGTTACTGCCTCGGGAACCCAAGGAGGGGTCGCTATGAGTCGGGGCCGACTCGACGGCAAATAACAACAAGAACAACAACAAGTAGTTTGCTGTAGTCTACCACACCCATGCCCATTTGATGTAGGTCCCAGGAAGAAGTGAGAGATACAAAAGGCCATAGTACAAGGTACACATGATAACAAGGTTGTTATTGTTGTTATGTGCCGTTGAGTCGGACCTGACTCATAGCGACCCTTCTTTGGGTTTCCGAGGCAGTATCACTATGAAAGTAGATTGCCCCATCTTCCTTCCAAGGAGTGGCTGGCGGGTTTGAACCACCAGCCTTCTGGTTAGCAGCCAAGTGCCTTAGCCGTTATGCTGCCAGAGGCTCCCAAAGGTAGCACATGGTAAATGCATTTTGCATTTGAGGGAAATTCTTGCATGACGTAGCCTTGGGAAAACTTGTTTTGGAGTGAATTAGCCCTGCCCTTATCTTTTCAGTCATGTCTAATAAAATAATTTATTTTAAGCAGGGAGTTCTACCATCACTGATCTAAAATACAGTATTGTGCAAGATACACATTGTATGGATAAAAAATCTGATTAGGTTTGTTTATATGAAATTCCTGCAAGGAGACATTAGCTCTCAGGTTCTGGAATCTTACTCTATGCTTACCAGTTATGACTTTGTATCTCAGGGTCAGAGTTCCAATTTTGGCACACAAACCACTTGCCTTTGGCAGTGGAAGGGTTTTTATTATGGGCATAGATTAAAATTACCCTGGGCCAAAATCTGTAATTGTCTATATTAGGTCTTGGATCAGTGCCATAATACTACTAAAGTGAAGTATCAGTGACTCATTTAAAATTCTCTTTCTTGTGAAGCAGTCAGACTCCTCATTCCATTAAGTCTAGTAAGGGAGGAAAATCTGTGCCCCTCTAGTGTTGTTTTTCAAATAAACCACACTGAGTGCACACAGAGGAAGGTACCTTTTCCCTTTATATTTTGTACACTGCGAGGACACTCATTCTTAATATGAAACAGAACCAACTCTTTGTTCACAGTTTTCCTACGTGTTCTCTATGTCTCTGAATGAAGTAGCACATTGTTTTGCTGATGGCTGTTTAAGGAGGAAGGGAAGGAGAGCTCACTGATGTCCTTCCCTCCAAAGACAGCTTATGCAAGGTCTCGCACAGCAGCCGGCCAGTGCGCACTGGACAGTCCAGTGGTGATACGTTCACAGCCTCTTTCTCTAGTAAGCCCTAGATCCCCTTTCTTCATATGCCTCGATTCTATGAACTGTGCTGCTCAGCATGATTCTAGTGCTGACATACTATGTTATAATTCATATCTAATAACATCCTAGAGATGTCTATTTTGTCTTTCACTTGAAGTCTATGTGTATATTATAGTTACAATATGCTTTTGTTCAGGGATAGCTATATGTTATAGAGTAACTCTTGCAAGGAAAGTCCAGGGGGTTAGAAACTAATCTAGGGATTTTGTGGTAGTTAAGGTTGTATGTCAGCTTGGCTGGGAACTAGATGTAATTATTCCTCATGATGAGATTGGTAATCAACTTCCTGGTGGAATCTGCAGTGAGCAGCTGAGCAGCTAGCTGTCTTAGGGATGTGGTCTGCCTCCAGTATATGAAAAGAAGCTGTGAGAAAGATTTCTAGCTTTTTGGCACACTTGGATCCTGCATGTAGCTGACTTCATTCAGCAGCCTGCCATAATTGGTTGCCCATCTTGGGACTGTTTCTGGACTTGAACTAGTGGCCTGCCATGTTGCTTGATAATCTTTGGACTGTGCCATTTTATTTGTCAACCTTGGCTTTATCAGCCTCAGCAGCCAGTAGCTGCCTGAGTTAAGAGAAGCCTCCAGCTTCAGAGGGCCAAGAACAAGAGGCGGAGCTGAAGCCCAAGTCTGAGGGGCCTTTACCTATTCTCTACAGCTAGCACTTTGAACTCAGACTTCTAGCCTCCTAAACTGTAAGAGAATAAATCCATTTGTTAAAGCCATCCATTTACAGTTTTTCCTGTTAGAGTGGCACTAAAGGATACCTTCATATTTTCTGTGAATTGCTTTAAAATACTTTAGCAAAAAAAAAAAAAAAAAAGTTTTTGATTTGAAGTTATATAAAACAAGATAAGAAAAGTATGAATAATTATTGAAACTCAGTGATGGGAATATAAACAATCATTTTATTATTCTCTCTACTTCTGTGTGTGTTTCAACAGTTCCATAGAGAGAAGTTATTAAATTTTTTAAAAGAAATATACAAGGATGATCAAGAAGTTTCTCTTGAATTTTTGTAAACAAACTTTTGAGAGGCTTTGTTTCATTGAAAACTCTGCTTCAAAAATACATGGGGACAAACTAAAGCTTAGATGGAGAATTAAAGGGAAAGTGTTATAATTCTAAGACACTGTTAAATTTTATGTTTGTGAGTGATGGAATTTAGTCTTTTGAGTGTAACTGAATCAATTTTATTTAAAGAAAAAAATCACAAAATATATTTTTGTGCTTGTTAATATATTTGCAGCCTGCTAGCATAGTGGCTAAGACACTTGACTGCTAACCAGAAGGCTGGCGGTTCAAACCCACCAGCCACTCCTCGGAAGGAAGATGGGGCAATCTACTTCCATAGTGATACTGCCTCAGAAACCCAAGGAGGGGTCGCTGTGAGTCAGGTCTGACTCGATGACACATAACAACAACAACAACAGAGACCATCTGGTATTCTTTTCTTTAAAAATTCAGAACTAAAAAGGTAAAATGAGAATTACACTCAAATGTACTCCTTTTTTTTCAGTATTCTCTTTCATGCACAAACAACACACATATACTCACAAACACACATACATATACTCACGTGCACCATTCTTAGGGTTTCTTCCACTCCTGCCACCAGAAAAGAGAGAGAGTGTGTGTGTTTGTGTGTGTGTATTTCACATTTAAAAGCAGATGAATTTAAGAGTTGTTTTGTAAGTATTATAAGTATAGTATTTGGATAAATCAGGTAATCCATAAAATGTCTTTCAAACTTAGATTTGATGTATGTAATCAGTCCATTATAAAATATGTTGGGAAGGTCCAAATATATTTTTAAAAAATAAACAACAACAATAAAAAAAAGAACTTGTATTTAAAGAAACATTTTTTAAAGTAGGAATCAATTTATAGTAAGTTTTTAGTTTCATGACCATTGCAGTAAAGGTGATGAGTTAGAGTAAATCCCTCCTATGTAACAGAAAAATTCCTTGATTTCCAAAAGAAATACAGCTAGTCAGAGATAATCCCAGAGATTATCTAATCCTAGATCCCAGAGAACAAGGCAAAGTATTATAAAAACAAGAGTCTTTGAAGTATGAGAAACTAAAAATGCTGGGGGAGATAGAATACGAAAAGACAGAAAAAAAAAAAACAGTAAGAATGGAGCAGCCCATTAATGGCATTTCTTTGCTGCTATAAGTCTATTCGAGTAGATTTGTTTCTAATTTTTCTTTTCACCACTCACCTGGTTACGCAGCAGGTGAGTATCCTATTCAATGTCAATTTCCCATGTGTGCAACCAGGTGATTGAGTGTAGATGACTGCCCTGTTCAAAACCAGATTTCCATGTCACAGGGAGCTCTGGTAATAAGTATTTCATCTACTTTCTTCATTACTGTTCACTGAATGTATGAGGATGAATGCTAACAAAGAAAACTGTCTTATGTACCACTTGCATCCTCTCTTCCACTGAAACTAGAGTTCCTTTAAAGCTACTTTATTGCTACTTTTCTGGACTCCTTTCAGCCTACTTGAAGGAAATTCCTGTCTTATTCTCCATTGTTGTTGAGAAATTGGGAACCACATGGAAAAAGGAGGACTTCCACTGATTCTCAGAATAAGGGACATTAGACAGCCTCACCTAGCATCCTCATTTAGATATGAAAAGACTCATGCCCTAAAGAGATTTGCTATCTTTACAAACAAATAAAGCCAAAATCTTTTGGCTAAGGTATTTGACTGCAAACTAGAAGGATGGCAGCTCAAACCCACGAGCCACTCCTTGGAAGGAACATGGGGCAATCTACTCCTGTAGTGACACTGCCTCGGAAACCCAAGGAGGGGTCGTTATGAGTCAGGTCTGACTCAAAGGCACATAACAACAACAACAACAGACCTTGTTTGTTTTTGTTTAACCTTAAAGCCATTTTCTTCATTGGCTGAATTCTTAATTGAGATACACCTTCTCCCTAAGACTCTTTGATGCCACCTCCACCATTTCCCTCCTCCCCCTCCCCTACTAATCTCCAAACTACCAATGCCCTTTAACTCTGGCACAAAAGGGGTAAGATCTTACAATTAGTAGATCTCTGATCTCCTCACCTATACCTTCCCTCCTCAGTCCAGCCCCACCCTTCATTGTTACTTTCTAAAAGGTGCAGTACATTCAGCCTCAGGACTTTTGTACCTCTGACTCTTTGAGTGGAACACCTCGGTGCAATTATCTCCAGAACTTGTTCCCTCATTTCACTTAAGTCTCTGCCAAGCTCTTTACTGATTTTCTAAACTATCACCTCCTGCCTGTCACTTTCTGCTCTTTACCCCGACTTGCCTGTTTTTCTTTTCAGCTCTCCTCACCAACGAAGTAACAGTTGTGATTACTTGTTTATTTATTATCTATCTTTATTATAATATCTGTGATGGCAGAAATTTGCTAGTTTAGTTCTTTGGAACCTGTAGTAAGCCTAACACATAGTAAGTACTCAGTGAATAATTGTTGAATAAATGAATTTCCATCCTTTACAGTTGATGAAAGCCTGGAATTGATTACGATTGTGACAAGGAGTAATAAGGAGGCTATATTTGATATGAAGAACAACATAAAATAAGCTGTAGATTATCAAAAGGAATAAATTATGGTTCTGATTCTTGTTAGCGGTGTATACTCATTCAGTTTACGTCTTCTCTCTAGTCTTTATTTTTTTTAAAGTGAATTTCAACTAAAAAACAGATTATTATGGGGAATAATGGTAACAACACAGTGAAGCATCTAGCAGAATACTTGGCACATAAGAATTTCATCACAAAAATAATAATTACATTATTGACCTCATAAAAGTTCATCTGTTCTATAGAACTTACAGTTCATATCAAATCTTAAATTCCAGTTTACTTTCTCATCATCTTACTATCTGCCAGCTCAGAGGACATTCTAATACATCTGTTTTTATTATATATTGAAAAAGACAGGGCATTCTTCCTGCTGGCAATCTAAATTTAATCTTCTTGGAACCAAGTTCCCATGGGCAAAGTGGTTAATTCTAGATGTGAGCATCCTGCTTAGAACCCAGTCTCCCAGGGCAACAACCAAATGAGCAACTCAGGATGTGAATTCCCTTCAGCAGTCCTCCCATCTACTTCTGGAGTCCTAAATGCCTCAGAGTAGTAGCCAAATGAGACTATAACATGACAATTTCCAATACCAAGTGTGATAGTCGGAGCTGTGTGTCAACTTGGCTGGACCTCAGTTCTGTGTGGTTGTTCCATGATGGGATCGGATGACTGTGTTCAGAGTGGCCAATCTGTCAGGGGAATTTCCCTAGGGGTGTGGCCTGCTTCCAGGATATCCTGGGACATCCTGGGGAGAGAGACATTCTTCTGTGGGTTGGGATTCTGTTGTGCTGCTTACAACTTTCCGTGAGTGAGCAGTCCACCATTCGGCCTGGGGATCTTGGATTCATCATTCGTTGGAGTCAACAGCCAGTGTACTGCCCACCAGCCTTGAGCTTCTCAGCCCCCTGCAGTTGCAGAAGCTAAGAACAGCCTCTAGCCTGGCCTTTGCTCCAGGGACTTTGGACTTGGACTTGCCGGCTTCTATACGTTTGTGAGCCATTTTCCTAAGATAAATTTCTCTCTCTCTCTCTCTCTCTCTCTCTCTCTCTATATATATATATATATATATATATATATATAAGCTTTGCTGTTTTTTGTTTCTCTAGAGAACCCAGTCTAACATATTTGGTACTGGAAGTGGTTCTAGAGAGACAAAATCATAAGGATGGACTTCCTAGATTGGTTCTCCAGTTTGATTAATTTTGATGACACTAGCAACTCTACGTCTGCTAGTAAAGAGGGCCCTTCTAATTTGTGGCGTGAGGTGGCAAAATTAATACATGCAATAGCACCACCAATAGATCAAGTACTTGTGAGAAGTGACACTCTGGGTGATCGGATATTTGATAGTTTTCTGCAATTTTGTCAGAATGAGGAGTATAAGGAAGCTGGTTGGTTGGTCCTACTTACACTGGATAAATTGGTGAAAGAGCGAGTTGAGCTCAAAGCTGCTTAAGCGCCGCATGAAAGACCTCAATGCTTCCAGCTATGCTCTGAAAGAAAGCCTTATAGCTTCTACTAACAGAGCTGATATAGCTGAAAACCAAACCCAGAGTCTTATTGTAAAAGTAGCTGAATTACAGTGCCAGCTAAATTGCCAATGCAGAATGGTGTCTGCCATTAAATTGAGGGCATTGATTGGAAAAAAAAATGGGATCCTGCAACCTGGAATGGGGACATGTGGACAGATGATCAGGAAGATCAGGATATGGAGCCTGTAAATTCTGTTGAATCCCTCCCATCTGAACAGATTACTGTAAAACCATTATTCCCTCCCCCTGGTGATGGGACTAGCCAAACCAGTCCTGCTGGGTCTTTGTTTGAGGCAGAGGCCATGGAAGACATTCCTGAATGCTCTCAGGAACTGCCTCAAACACCTACTGTTTTTACCAGACCCATAACTAAAGTCAAGTCCAAGCAAGCCCCAAGAGGTGAAATAGAAAGTGTGACTGAGGAGGTGATACACTATACCTGAAAAGACTTACTTGATTTTGCTAACATGTACAGACAGAAACCTGGAGAATATGTATAGGAATGCCTGAGGGTGTGAGATAATGGTACAAGGAATGTAAGATTGGATCAGTCTGAGTTTATTGACTTACGCCCATTAAGTATAGATTCTTCATTCAGTGTCTCAGCTCCAGAGGTTAGGAAAGGATCTAATAGTTTATTTGGTTGGCTTACTGAGGCATGGATTATGCAGTGGCCTACCTTAAGTCAGGTTGAAGTACCAGACCTGCCTTGGTATAATGTAGAAGAAGGTATCTAGAGGTTTAGGGAAATTGGCCTATTAGAATGGATTTATCAGATTAGACCCTTAGAGCCAGAAATGGAGAGTCCAGAAGACATGCCTTTCACCAGTAACATGAGGAATAAATTTGTGAAGGGAGCTCCACCATCCTTGAAGACTGCTGTGATTGCTATTTTATGTAAACCTGATTTGACAGTGGGAACTGCCCTAATTGAACTAAAACACTTAACTACGATGGGGCTGACTGGACGCCGTGGTAGTAGGGGCCAAGTGACAGCAGTTAATCGACAAAGGCAAGGTGGGTGTGGTTACCATAATGGACAGCAGAGTCAGAACACTAATCAGAATAGTCTGACTCGTGTGGAATTATGACATTGGCTACTTGCTCATGGTGTTCCTAGTAGTGAAATACATAGCAAGCCTACTAAATATTTACTTGATCTGTATAGACAGAAGAATTCTAGGTCACATGAACAGCAACCTAGATTCAGTCACCAGAATACAGAGTTACGACCTCTCAATCAATTCCCAGACTTGAGTCAGTTTACAGACCCACAACACCTTGAATGAAGGGGAGGCCAGGTCCCTTTGAGGAAGGACCCGACTACATTGCCAAAAATCTATAATGTCAATCTTTCTCCTAGCCTTCCCCAAAGGGATCTGAGGCCTTTTACGAGAGTGACTGACTCTGAATTGACACTAATTCCAGGAGACCCAAAGCATCATTTTGACCCACCAGTCAGGGTGGGGGCATATGGAGGTCAAGCTATTGATGGAATCTTAGCTAAGGTGCGTCTCACAGTGGGTCCAGTGTGTCCCCGAACCCATCCTGTAGTGATTTCCCCAGTGCCAGAATGCATAATTGGAATAGATATACTCAGCAATTGGCAGAATTCCCACATTGGCTCTCTGACATGTGGAGTAAGGGCTATTATGGTAGGAAAAGCCAAATGGAAGCCATTAGAACTGCCTCTACCTACAAAAATAGTAAACCAAAAGCAGTACCACATCCCTAGAGGGGTTGCAGAGATTACTGACACCATCAAGGACTTGAAAGATGCAGCGGTGCTGATTCCCACCACATCCCCATTTAATTCACCTATTTGGCCTGTGCAAAAAAACAGATGGTCTTGGAGTATGACAGTAGATTATCATAAATTTAATCAGGTGGTGACTCTAATTGCAGCTGCTGTTCCTGATGTGGTTTCATTGCTTGAGAAAATTAGTACATCTCCTTGTACTTGGTATGTAGCTATTGATCTGGCCAATGCCTTTTTATTGATACCAATTTCAAAAGACCATCAGAAACAGTTTGCCTTCAGCTGGCAAGGCCAACAGTATACTTTCTTAGTCTTTCTTCAGGGGTATATCAACTCCCCAGCACTATGTCATAATTTAGTCCATAGGGATCTTGATTGCCTTTCCCTTCCACAAACATCATACTGGTCCATTATATTGATGACATTATGCTTATTGGACCTAGTAAAGAAGAAGTATCGATGACTCTAGACTTATTGCTGAGAAATATGCATGCCAGAGGTTGGGAAATTAACCCAACAAAAATTCGGGCACCTTCCACCTCAGTGAAATTTCTAGGGGTCTAATGGTGTGGGGCATGTTGAGATATTCCTTCTAAAGTGAAGGATAAGTTATTGTGTCTGGCTTCCCCCACAACTAAAAAGGA
>NW_006921590.1:947179-948002 GCF_000298275.1 Orycteropus afer afer | reverse complement strand
TGGACCACTTCCATCATGGAAAGGACAGCGTTTTGTTCTTACTGGAATAGATACTTATTCTGGATATGGATTCACCTTCCCTGCACACAATGCTTGCGCTAAGACTACCATTCATGGACTTACAGAATGTTTTATCCACCGTCATGGCATCCCACACAGCATAGCTTCAGATCAAGAGACTCATTTCATAGCACGTGAAGTGCAGCAATGGGCTTATGCTTATGGAATTCACTGGTCTTACCATGTTCCCCATCATCTTGAAGCAGCTGGTTTCATAGAGCGATGGAATGGCCTCTCAAAAACACAAATACAGAGCCAGCTAGGTGGCAATACCTTGAAGGGTTGGGGCAATGTTCTCCAGGAAGCTGTATATGCTCTAAACCAGCGTCCAATATATGGTTCTGTTTCTTCAATAGCCAGGATTCACAGGTCCAGGAACCAAGGGGTGGAAACAGGAGTGGTACCACTCACTATTACCCCTAGTGACCCACACAAAAAAATTTTGCTTCCTGTCCCTGTTACCCTATGCTCTGCGGGTCTGGAGATCTTAGTCCCAGGGGAAGAACACTCCCACCTGGAGACACAATACTGATTGCATTGAACTAGAAATTAAGAATGCCACCAGGCCATTTTGGCTTCCTCATGCCTCTGGATCAACAGACAAAGAAGGGCATTACTGTGCTATCTAGTGTGATAGATCCTGATTACAAGGGGAAATTGGGTAGGCTTTACATAATGGAGGTAAAGAAGAATATGTCTGGAATACAGGAGATTCTTTAGGATGTCTCTTAGTGCTACCATGCCCTGTGATTAAAGTCAATGG
>NW_006921590.1:945185-946364 GCF_000298275.1 Orycteropus afer afer | reverse complement strand
CCAACGCAGCTCACCAATTCTGGTAGCAAGGTTGTTTCATTTCATTCTTTTGGGGAGAAAAAGACAGGTGTTTGCTCTATCTAAGCTAACTCGGTTTGAGAGTGTCCAAAATGGAAAAAGTAAAGAATGGTTGTACTTTGCCATTTTTATTATCTGGCTAATTTGACAGAATTTCTCATGGGCTATGTGGGCAAGCAGTGCAACACACTTCCGTCGAGTCAGATCTGACTCATAGCGACCCCTCCTTGGGTTCCTGAGGCGGTATCACTATGGAAGTAGATTGCCCAACCTTCCTTTCCATGAGTGGCTAGTGGGCTTGAACCACCAGCCTTCTGATTAGCAGTCAAATGCCTTAGGCACTACACCACCAGAACTACCATATGTGTACAAGAGTAAAACAAAATAATGTTTTGTAGTAATATAGCACATTTAGACCTTTTGTAAAGTCAACCCTGGTAAGTCAGTAACAATCCATGTTAAAAAAATGCTCTCCTTTTCACCACTTTAAGTTTTATAGTGTAAAATAGAACTTTTGAATGCTCATCACTTTTGAAATTCATCACTGTGATGCCTGCAGAGTTGTAGGTATATTTTCAATTAACTGTACTATTCCTAAAGAAGTTCCATAGTGATACCTCCTTGGAAACCCAAGGAGGGGTCACTATGAATCTTATCTGACTCGACGGTAGTGAGTTTGGTTTTTGTTTGTTTATTTGTTTGTAGTATTCTGATATTGGGAATGAAATGAGAGACATAGCTCCAGGAAAATGTCCCTACAGTAATATTATTCCATGTGCCCCCACAATAATAATAACGCTTAACTCTTGTGTGCTGCATGGCTCTTAAGTTAATCCCCTTACTTATCTTCCATGATGTTCATATATTTACTACCAATCTTTCATACATTCAGCAAATATTTACTGCTTGCTGCTTTGTACCATATTTGGGGTTATGTGCTTAATGTGGAGCCATCTAATGCTGTGATTTAGGGAGTCAGCCACATTTTATAAGTACCTTCAGAAATTTTAAGTGGCTGGTCCAAGTTTTGACAACTAATAACTGGTAAAGCTGGGATGTGAAAATAGAATCTATTATCAGCTGCACAGCCTCAGCCATCCTCAGTTTGTGAGAACTGCATCAAACAGGACTTGTGTGTGTGTGTGTGTGTGTGTGTGTGTG
>NW_006921590.1:941884-943749 GCF_000298275.1 Orycteropus afer afer | reverse complement strand
GAGACCCGGTCCGTCTCGGGAGGGTAACAAGGGAAAGTGTTCAGTGCAGATCAGTGAGTAAGCACAAGCCCACCCGTGCTTACCTCGCTCCCGGTTACTAAGCACAAGCCTGGCCGTGCTTAGCTCGCTCCCGGGAACTAAGCACAAGCCCGCCATATGGAAATAAGTGAGCTGGTCAGGTATGAGATAACAGAAAGCTTAAGAGCTATGGAGAAGTAGAGCAAGTACCAAAAGGAGTTCAAATGCATTGTTATTATAAAGCTGAGGATGTTCACCTTCAGGTCTGTATGACCAAATATGTTCTAGAGGCATTTCAACTAAATATTAGCATTGCATCCATCAAATTCATTCATATACTCATTTAATAAACATTTGCTCAAATCCTGTTTTATTCCATAATTGAAATCAATTTTCCATGTTCAGAGGATCATAAATTTATTCAGAGAATATTCTCAGACTGAACTGCTAGATGTTTACATCCATTGTGTGCTCCCCAGATGTTGTTGTGAGCCACTCTTGTGTTGGCCCCAACTCATGGTAACCCCATGCACAATGGGACTAAATGCTACCTGGTTGTGTGCCATCCCCATGATAGGTTGCAGGTCAGACCATTGTGATCCATGGAGTGTTTGTTAGTTGATTTCCAGAAGTAGATGTTCATGCATTTCTTCTTAGTCTGTCTTTGTCTGGAAGCTCCACTGAAATTTATTCAGCATCCTAGCAACACACAAGACTCCAGTGCCAGATGTTGGCTGTGAATGAAGTGCATTGGCCTGGAATTGAACCTGGAAAACTGCATGGAAGGCAAGAATTCAACCACGGGGTCACCAATGTCTCACATGCTCCCAGAATATCTATCAATATTTCTATTATAGCATCTGTAGCCATCGATTAGACTTTTCCATGTACATGTCCACTCTATCTCTAGAATGTGACCACTTTGCTGGGTGCTGTCCCTAGTTCCAAAATGGAAGACCAAGAGGCTGTCATTAGAACAGAACAAGAGGATGCTGCATGTTTTAAAATCAGAAAAGTGGGCCTCAGGCTTGTTTCATTTCATTATACTTAATCAGTCTGTATGATGAATAAATTATCCAAGAACCTGGACTGTATGGAGAAGAGCAGATATCAGGATTGGAGAAAGACTCATTAACAACCTGTGACATGCAAGTGACACAACCTTGCTTCTGGAAAGTGAAGAGTACTGACTAATTAAGATCAAAGACTACAGCCTTCAGTATAATTACACCTCAACATAAAGAAAACAAGAGTCTTCACAATTGGGCTAATAAACAACATCATTGTAAACAGAGAAAAGATTGAAGTTGTCAAGGATTTCATTGTACTTGGATCTACAATCAATGCCCATGGAAGCAGCAGAAATCAAATGACATGTAGCATAGGGAAATTATGTCGCAAAAGATCTTTTTAAAGTGTTAACAGAAAAGATGTCACTTTGAGGAGTAAGGTGCCCCTGACACAAACCATGGTCTTTTCATGCACCTCAATGCACATAAAAGGTGGACAGTGAATAAGGAAGACCACAAAAGAATTGATGCAGTTGAATTATGGTGTTGGAGAACAATGTTGAATATACTGTTGACTTCAAGCAGAATGAACAAATCTGCCTTGGAAGAAGTACAGCCAGAAGCAAGAATGGTGAGACTTCATCTCACATACTTTGGCCATGTTTTCTAGAGGGACCAGTCCCTGGAAAAAGAAGTCATCCTTGGTAAAGTAGAGTGTCAGTGAAAAAGAGGAAGAACCTCAACAAGATGGATTGACACAGTGGCTGCAACAGTGGACTCGAGCACAGCGATGATAGTGAGGATGGCACAGGACCAGGGAGTGCTTCTTTCTGTTAC
>NW_006921590.1:934461-941784 GCF_000298275.1 Orycteropus afer afer | reverse complement strand
GCCACAGGTGTGGGTTCAATTCCAGACCTGAAGGGCAGCTAGGGGCCATAGTCTCAGTGGTTCCACCAGGCTCTATCAGACCAGCAAACCTGGTCCCTCCCCCCTTTTTTTTTCCAAATGATTTTGAGTTTTGTTCCACATCGTTCTCCCTCTCTGTCCAGGATCTCCTACATAGATCCCCTTCTGAGTGGTTGACAGTGGTAGCTGGGCACCATCTAGTTCTTTTGTTCTCATAGTCATACAGGCTGTGGATCACATGGTGTACCATTCTCTAGGACTAATTCTTTCCATGAGTCTTTCGTTTTCTTAATTCTTCTTTGCTCTGGACGAGGAGAGAACCATTGCTGCATCTAGATGGCTGCTTGCAATCTTTTAAGATCCCAGTTGCTACTCGCCAAAGTAAGAGGTGGAACAATGTTTTGTGTAGTATGTTATGCCAACTGAGCTTGATGAAACAGGACTTTTTTAATTTGAGTAAAACTTTTATAAATTCCTGGATGTTAAGTATGAGTGTTTCTACATATTTTGTATCTAATTACATGCCTTATGTTATACTATATAAAAAAGTATATGTCTAGGCCATGCTTACTGGATTCTATACAAAATATTTACTTGTTTGATTATGATCATTTTATAATAAAAATTACCATACTGCCAAACTATAATCACTTAGTGTGTGTCAAACATGCGACTAGGTAATTTAATGATTTTTAAGAAACAGAGAAAATAGGGAAGAGGTAACAATGGGGAGGGAGTAGGAGGGGAGCTGTTGCATCATGGGAAATTACAGTCAATGTCATGAGACAAAGTATATGTCAGCTGCTGTATGGAAAGTGAATTTGCTCTGTAAACTTTTACCTGTCCAGTTGAATCAGACTAATAGCAACCCCTCCTTGGGTTTCTGAAGGGGTATCTCTACAGAAGTAGATTGTCCAACCTTCCTTCTGGGGAGTAGCTGGTGGGCTGGAAACACTAGCCTTCTGGTTAGCAATCAGATGCCGCAGGCAGTACACCACTAGTGCTCCTTCAACAGAAACAGTCTCCAAATTTCCTGATAATGCATTTAATGCTTAATAATTCTGGCAAGAAAATTTTCCTATCTAAAGTAGGCACCAGAAACCTTTTCTCTGGTTTTTTGTTTTGTTTTGTTTTTTAATTTTTATTATGATTTGGGTAAAAGTGATCAAAGTGTGCTCTGCTACTGATAAACCTTAAGAGGACAGATTTAGGGAATCTTCTGCCCTGAAAGAAAAAAAATAGATGAGCTTGGTAAAATTGGGTATATGAGTGTGTGTGTGTGTGTTTAATCTATGTTCTAGGAACTGCATCATATCTATACTAGTGGGAATGCAAAGAGGAATAAAGTCTTACTCTCGAGAGCCTTTTTAATTAGTAGAGAAAAGCAAGTAAACACAGCAGTGAACTGAGGTGTTTTACAGATGCTGAGTTTGAAGTCTGAATGGTAGATGCGTAAAGGGAGAAATTGGAATCAACTGTGTGATTTTTTTTTTAATTGTCTTCTGTCTACTTTGCTATCAGAAAGAACATTCTTTAAGGACCAGAACTATTTCTGTTTATTCACTGCTTATTCCTTTATGGAGAGCACCACACTGCCTGGTGTACAGCACCATGTTTTGAATTGCTTTATTTTTTAAAATAAAATTATGTATGTGGTATGATCTGTGGGAACTTGGGACATGAGGAAAGTTATCAGGAAAGATGATATGGAGATGATTTGGTGAAATAATTTTTAAAAAGGAAGCCAATCCAGGTAGAAAAAACAGAATAAGCAAACCTAGGAAGGTATGAAATACCTCAGTTATTTTTGAGTAGTTCTGTGAGGTGAAGATAGAGAAGTATATATTTGGATGGGTTGAGTGCTGATGTTGGAGGACATTTTGTGCTAAGGAGCTTGAGCTTTATCCTATGGGTGAACATGCAGGGAATTAACATAATAAAAAGCATACTTTTGAAAAATCTATAGATAATTGAAATCCATATAAGAGTCTTTTAAGGCTCATTCCCGATGGAAGCATCGGTACCTATCTAAGAAAAATGGATTTCTAGGCAGTTATTCAGCCTTCCCCTGGGGTAGTCTAGTCTTAAACTATTGTATCCCTTTGTTTCTATGGTAAAATCATTGGCTGTTCTATTTTAGAACAATTTCTATGAATTGTTTTTCCACTAACTTCTTCATAGGTTGCCGCCACAGTTTGAGTTCTGTTTTTTTCTTCTGTTATGACACTTTAGATTGATTTATCCATAGATGTTTAAAGCAAATATAGTATTTATCACCAATTTGGGAAAAAAAAAAAAAAAAAAAAAACTCAGTTTCTAGGATCTGGGTTAAATTTATATTGTATCGATTAGCAAGTGATTCAGGCTATATGAAAACATGCTTCAAATTGTCATAATGCCAGAACTTTTAACTCTTGGATTAGAAGAGGCTCAGTCCCAATTCATTACCCTGTAAATCCTTCACCCACTGAAAGGAGGCTCTTGTCCCCACTAATGCCTCTAGCCTTGTTAACTGATACCTACAGTATAATATACAGCTTTTACTTTGAAACTGGCATTATATTTATTTCTACTAACTCTGTTCAATGCATTTTGGAAATTATTTCCGCCTGCGGCACAAGAAATATGCTTAGGAACAGCAGGTGGGAAATTGAGATATGTTTTCTTGACCTGAGTTTGAGCCCGGTTCAGTGTGCATATGTGTTTTCTTCCTTGGTGGAGGATTGTAAGTGGATACTAGAAAGAATCCTGATGTTTATCATTACAGGATTCCTCTCTAGCTTTCCCCTTTGGTTTGTTCTTTTTTTTTTTTTAAGTCCATTTGCATGAACATGAAATTAGTGTTGCACCTGGGTTTAGGACTTGACCTTCTTTCTTGTTGTTTTATTGTAATTTTTTCTTAAGTATTCTGCTTATTTATACTTAAATAAAGAACATCCTATGGGGCAGTTTTACTCTGCACAAATGGGGTCACCATGGGTCAACGCTGGCTCGTTAGCAACTAATAACAACAACATTCATGTCCTAGGTCCCTGGGTGGTGCAGTTATTAGTGCACTCAGCTGCTAACCAAAAAGTTCGAGATTCTAGTCTACCTAGAGTACCTTAAAAGAAAAAAAGAAAAGAAAAAAGGCCAATATCAGCCATTGAAAAGCCTTTGGAGCACAGTGGGACTGTAACACATAGGCTGCCATGAGTTGAAGTGGACTTGTCAGCCCCTGAACAGTTACTAGAAAGCAGGTCTTTTTCCCATTTATTTATGTGTTCATTGTGAGTATCAAAGGAGTGTCTGCACTGTGATAGTAGAGCTGTATTTTCACTTGTGTACCTCTTCCTAATAAAAAGGCCATATTATACACAGTATATAATAATCTATAAATACTATATATGGTATACAAAGAGCTCTAATAGAAGCAAATGCACAGCTCTAGGGAAATACAGAGGAGAGAGCAATGAAATGGGACCTGATATAGTCTATGTTGGTCAATGTCATGGATTGAATTGTGTCCCCAAAAACATACATTGATGGCCTGGCCCCCAGTACTTATTTACATGACTTTGTTTAGTAATAGGGTCTGAAGATATTATCAGTTAAGTTAACATGTCATACAGGAGTAGGGTGGGTCCTAATCTAGTATGAGTGGTGTCATATAAAAAGAGAAGAGATACAGATACAGAGACAGAGAGAAGATGCCCATGTGAAGATAGAGATGGCAGTGCTATGTCTATAAGCCAAGGAATGCCAAAAATAGCCAGGAACCATCAGAAGCTGGGAAGAGGCAAAACCTTCAGTGAGAAAATGACCCTGCTGACAAGTTGAATTCAGACTTGTAGCCTCCAGTACTGTGAGATCATCAATTTTGTTGTTTTAAGCCACCCACTTTGTGACACTTTGTTACAGCAGATTTAAGAAATTAATGCAGTCAATATTTAAGATTCTCCTATTTTTAAAGACTTTCTGTCTTAGAAACATTTTTCTTGATATTTTGCCTTCCAATTTATAGAGGTTTCCTAATATGTCACCCAGTGAGTTAATGTCTCCTTGGAAGTACTGGAACTTTCCATTTTCTTATTATCAAAATGTTTTCTTCATCCGGCAAAGAAAAAAAAAATGTCTTGGTCATTTTTTCTTTATTAAATGAACCAAATTTAACTTTTTGTGAAACATTTGAATCTCATTTATTTGACACATTAACTTCCTCTGTTATGTCATTCCCCTTATGGAGTTTATATTGATAACAAAAAAAAAGATGATCCTCCGATCTTTAAAATAGAGAGAGGAGCATGAGATAATATGATTTATCAAAAGGTGATTTTCTCTATCTTGTTTCTAGACAAACAACTGTTCTCTGCTTTTATTATCACTTTGGGACATTTTCTTTTACTGTAAAGCTGTTTCCCATAGTAGAGAATTATGTATGAAGGTAAATATAAACATTGATCCATTACTGAGGGCAGAAATTGGGAATGTAAATGTAAATTATACTTTCTTTCTTTGCAGTGTGTTATTAGCTTTTTATTTATTTCCACTCTTGGTTTATATTCCTTTGCCGATTTGGGCTTCAATGAAAAGAATAAGCATATATTTGATACTTGTTAAATGTCATCCATGTTATTTGTTTATTCTGTTAACCAAAATGTTATTAGAGGAGCAGTGTAAAGTATTTTTGACTGTCTCATCAGTTGCTTAGTTTTTAGTTCTAATCCTAATCTGTGGCCACAGAACCACTGGAATCATATTTTAATGAATACTAAATCCTTTTGCCCCATCCCAAAATAACCAAGTCAATCATAAGAACTGGTTTTGAAGTCATTGTCTTTTACCTCTCATCATGAAGGAGGTTCAAAGTTAGCAGATGGAGACAGCATTAACTGGAAATCAAGAGAAGATGGTTCTTGGTGTGACTTTACCACTAGCTACCACCTTTAATTGGCAATTCATTAAACATTTATTTTCATCATTAACAAAGTAAAGGCTTTGAATCAGATAAACTTTAGGATCATATAATAGACAGAACCTCTGTACCCTCCAAGATGAAATTTTATTACAGCTAGGAACTATACAAATAACTACACCTCACAAAACATAACTAAGTGGCACATAAGATCCTAGGAGTCAAAAGGAAATGTAAGCAAATAAGTTTTTTTCCCATATGCCAAGGCTTTTGAACTCTAAAATAATTCTGTTTAATAATTCTGCACGTACTTCTGTCTAATAAGATCTAAAAATTGTCTGCCATGTAAATTATGGTTTAAATTTTGGGCTAGCTGGCTCTACATCTTGAAATACATATATGGGAGCCCTGGTGGCACAGATGGTTAAGCACCCAATTGCTAGTGGAAAGGTTGTAGGTTTAAACTTACCCAATGACTCTGTGAGAGTTTTCTGCTTTCATAAAGATTAGAGTTAAAAAAAAATAATAATAAGCAGAGTGAGTTGTTGGACCTCTGGGCTCAGGACCATGGTTGCAGGGGATGTCAAGCTCAATTGGCATAAAGTACTACACAAAATCATTTTTCTACATCCTACACTGATGAGTACTGATTGGGGTCTTAAAAGATTGCAAGCAGCCTTCTAGATACAACAGCTGGTCTCTCCTCATCCAGAGCAAGGAAGAATGAAGAAAACCAAAGACACATGGAAAAATTAGTCCAAGGGACTAGTGGACCATGTGAACCTCAGCCTATATGACCACGAGACCAGAAAAACTAGATGGTGCCCAGATACCACTGTCAACCACCCAGAAAACAATCAGTGCAGCAGATCCTGCATAGAGTGGGAGGAAAATGTGGAACAAAACTTGAAATCATTAAAAAGACCAGGCTTACGAGTCTGATACAGACTGGTGAAACCCCTGTGACTATGGCCCTGGGTCATCCTTAGAGCCTGGAGTTGAACTCACTACCTTGGCTTCCAGCCAAACAATAGACAGGTATATATGGTGAACATTTCTACCAGGTAGGTACACTCTTTCGAACAATCAATCATGGGTGATCAGAAGGGCAGTATTTGCCCAGGGAAATAGTTCAGAGGGCAGGAATACATAGGAAAAAGAGACAGGGAAAAGATAAACAGGGAAGAAGTGAGAAGAGAGTTATTACATTATGGGGATTGTAGTCAATGTCATGAAACAAAATGTATATGAACTGTTGTATGGAAAATGAATTCATCCAAATCACAATTTTTTATAAAATGAATAAAACGAACAAGCAAAAAAAAAAAAAAAAACGGTTCTACTCTGTCACATGGTGTCACTGTTAACCTGAATTGACTCGATGGCATCTAACAGCAGAGCTAACTCTCTCTCTAAATCTCTGTCACATGGTGTCACTGTTAACCTGAATTGACTCGATGGCATCTAACAGCAGAGCTAACTCTCTCTCTAAATCTTAAGCTCATAATAGAAATATACATACATATATGTATATATATATGTATGTATACATATACATACATGTATATATACATAAATGTATATAATATTCATATATTTCTAAAACATATCAGTTCCAACTCCTAGCGTTCCCCCATCAGGTTTCTTAGACTATAAATCTTTACGTAAGTAGATTACCCATCTTCTTTCCACAGAGAAGATGGTGAGTTTGAAATGCTAACTTTCTGTTTAGCAGCCAAAAGTCTTATCCACTGTGCCTATAGCTCTTTATCTTATGTGTGTGTGTGTGTGTGCGTGTGTGTATTGTTGTTGTTGTTGTTATTTGCCGTCGAGTCGCTCCCGACTCATAGTGACCCCTCCTTGGGTTTCCGAGGCAGTATCACTACGGAAGTAGGATTGCCCAACCTTCCTTCCAAGGAGTGGCTGGTGGGTTTGAACTGCCAGCCTTCTGGTTAGCGTCAAGTGCCTTAGGCACTATGCTACCAGAGCTCCTTTCCCATTCATAGCAACCCCTATTTGGGTTTCCAAGGGTGTAAATCTTTATGGAAGTAGATCGCACAATCTTCCTTCCTCAGAGTGGCTGGTGAGTTTGAACCACTGACCTTCTGGTTAGCAGTCAAGTGCCTTATCACTACACCACTAGAGCTCCTTGGCAAAAAACAAGTCTCCAGAAATTGATGGAATACCCCCTGAGATGTTGCAACAAATGGATGCAGTGCTGGAGGTACTTAACTTGTTTTTGCCAAGAAATTTGGAAGATGGTTACCTGGGCAACCATCTGGAAGAGATCAATATTTGTGCCCAATCTGAAGAAAGATGATCCAACAGAATGTCGAAATTATCGAACAATATCAATAACATTACATGCAAGAAAAATTTTGCTGAAGATAATTAAAAAATGGTTGCAGCAG
>NW_006921590.1:895463-930276 GCF_000298275.1 Orycteropus afer afer | reverse complement strand
GTCAGTGAAAAAGAGGAAGAACCTCAACAAGATGGATTGATACAGTGGCTGCAACAGTGGACTCGAGCACAGCGATGATAGTGAGGATGGCACAGGACCAGGGAGTGCTTCTTTCTGTTACACACGGGATTGCATTGAGTCAGAAAGGACTCGATGGCACCCAACAAACCTGGTCCAGGGTAGTTCCAGCACAAATTAAAAACTGAACACGTGTTGAATATTTTGTTTTTTAAATGAATGTTGTTAAAAATGTTGCTCAGTTTGATTAACATTTTAATTATTTTTGAATCCATGAAGAGCTTTTTCATGTGCAAGTCATCCAGAATACCACAGAATTGCTTTGGGGTTTTATTTGTTTTATTTATTTATTTATTCAGTATTGAAAACGAATTCATGAATTGATTTCCACACATGAAAAAAAGAAAAAAGATAGTTCCTGGATGAAAATTTTATCACATCTTAATATCAAGTCCTTGACATTCTGCTTTCTTTGTTTGTTCATTCCTTTATCCTTCCCCTCCCCCCTCAATCCAAGGTCTTATAAACTAGTCTCCAGTAAACTTCTTCTGCTGTCATTAATTCCTCTCTACCCAGCACCATCCACCCCATCTTTTTTTTTTTCTGAAGTAAGATTTATAATCTATCTGAAATGAGGACTTTGTATATTTAATATGTAAACCTCCAGACCTGTCAGTTACAAGTACTGCTCTAATGACAAGATATCAAGAAACCATCACCACAATCCAAAAAAAATGTTAGACCAATTTAAATAAATGAAATAATAAAAATAAGAAATGTTCATTTTATTTAAGGATCAACCAAAACTCTGCTCTTCGTATAGATTAGCTGTTTCCCATATCAATATCTGCTTGTATGTGATGTTAGAGAACATTCTTTCAAGCTAAAACCCAAACTCACTACTATCTAGTTGGTTCTACTCATAGTGACCCCTCTGTGGGTTTACAAGGTGGTATCACTATGGAAGTAGATTGCCCAATCTTCCTTCCAAAGAGTGACTGGTGGGTTTCAACTCTAGGCTTTTGGTTAGCTGTCAAATGCCTTAGGCACTATACCACTAGAGCTCCCAGAGAACATTTTTAGTGGCTTATAAAACTGAATTGCATTAAGTTTTAAACACAAAGTTAAACTTTTTACATTAAATTTGCTAATGCAAATATTCATTGTTGTTGTTGTTTGCTTAAAACAGAAATTCCTATAAACCACTAGATCAGTCTATGCATTGGATGTTTCATAATTAAAACAAAGTTTAGAAGACTATCAATATTCCACTAAGCAAACAAACAGTAATTACTCCTTTATAATCAGTGTGCAACTTTATTGCCATGCATTGTTAAAATTATATTTTAAATGTTCCTCATTTACATGATAGACCATAATGTCTCCTAACATATTACAATCTGTAGCTTATAACAGCATCTTACTTCCACAAAGTCCTCTCTTTCATTTAATCTCTATTTTAACTACTGGTAAAAGGAACTAAACAAAATTAATTGGCACCATAATTCTGCAGTGAGGGAATTGTAGGCAATATAATATTTCTGTGCTACTGAAATCATATCATTATTCAGAAGATTTTATGTTTACCATCTAAAATTTAGTCCTCCTTCACCTAGTCATAATAAGATTAGTGCTTCTCGAACTTTAATGTGGAAACAAATCACCTGCGTACCTTGTGGAAATTCAGAATCTGGTTCAGTCAATCTTAGGAGGAGCACAAGAGTCTGTATTTCCTACAACATCCGAGGTAATGATGCTGTTGCTGCTAGTCCATGGGCCATACTTTGAGTGTCATAAATTTGAGGTATTATATATACCTATGAACAGAATTATGATGTTCACAAAGAGTATTGAATATACCCCAGACTGCCAGAAAAATGAACAAATCTGTCAAGGAAGATGTACAGCCAAAACGTTCCTTAGAAGTGAGGATGGGAAGACTTCATCTCATATATTTTGGACATGTAATCAGAAGGGACTAGTCCCTTGAGAAGGACATCATGTTTTGTAAAGTAGAGGGTCAGCAAAAAAGAGGAAGACCCTGACAAGATGGATTGGCATAGTGGCTGCATCCATGAGCTCAAACATAACAACAATGGTGAGGATGGCATAGGACCACTCAGCGTTATGTTCTGTTGTGCATAGCGTGGCTATAAGTCAGAAATGACTCAATGGGACCTAATAAAACAAGTGCAGAATGCTGTTAAACGTATGCACAAATATCCACACACAGACAGACACACACAGAAACTTCATCCTGACCTTGACTATAATCAGTTTCCACCCTCAAGCCTGGAAATTAATTGCTACCCTCAAAGAACTTATTTAATACAAACAGAAACAACATTCAGACCATGAAGGTCGACCTAGGTAATTTCACTCTGAAGTGAGCAGGGGAGGAGTCAATATGGCTTCTCAAAGAAGGTAACATATGAGTTGCATTCTGAAGGGTAATTAGTAGTTTGCCAGATGGAGGAAAATTTGTATGTGGGAAACTATATATGTATAAGGAAATTCCAGGCAGAAGGGAAAGCATTGAGAGGTGAGGAACTGCATACCACTTGGGGTATGGAAGGAGACTGATGAAAGGTAGGAATAACCGGACTGTTCCTTAACTCTTGATTAGGAATTTGGATTTTCATCTTGCAGGTATTTGGGAATCACCTAAAAATTATACAATAATATAAATATTAATTCACCTAATTTGCTAATGTCTTCTCTTCTACTCTTCATGAAATACTCTCCTTTGGGGAACTAACAATGAGGATTACAGACCTGGGATTCAATGGCAATATTAAGGATATATATTCATCTTTTTATTTTATATTATACTTTAAGATTTTTTCTGTGTTTTATTTTCTTTTTTAATGCATTTAATAAAACATTCTGATTCTGTCTGCTTTTCTATCATAACCCATTTCTAAACCAAACCCATCGTGGTTGAGTTGATTCTGACTCAGAGCAACCCTATAGGATATTATAGAACTGTCCCCACTGGGTTTCCATGGCTGTAATCTTTATGGAAGCATATTGCCACATCTTTCTCCTGCAAACCTACTGGTGGTTTCAAACTGCTGACCTTTCAGTTAGCTGCCAAACTTTTAACCACTTCACCGGCAGCCTTTTTGACATCATTATCATCTCCAGATTAATAAAATATCAGCAGATGTTTCAACTTAGCAATGTGAAACAATATAGATTGACCATTATCGACACCCACAGACTAACAGCTTTAAATTGCTTCTGAAGATCCTCCAGTGACACAGTGACTAAGATTTGAAGCTACCAAAACACTATACAACAGAATTCACAAAGATTTTCAGCTGAAAGCTAGAAAACTTTCACTTACGACTTTTAAAACGTCCCTTAATGTTAAAAATAATTATTTGAAAGCTCCCTTTTCAATACTTCAAGGTGGGTTTCAAATCCAGAATTCTGAAGTCTGTATAGATTTGATCCTTGGCCAAGCTAGGATATTGTTCTTTGGTAAAATTTGTTTCATGGATACTTCTACAAAATTTCTTAATAATGTAGGTAGAAGTATTTTGAGATCAATAACTATTTCAGCCCTTTTCTTTTTCTGTCAATACTGTCCTTAATTCTATAGCATCCAGGTTTCCACATACCAAAAAGTCTTTAATTATATGTGTGTATACATATTTACGTATATATCCTAATACCTTAGGTTAAATAAATGTATATGTGGATATGTGCACATATTTGTGGATGTATATATGCATATATTTAATAGAAGTGTTTTTACTAATTGTATTTTAAAAGAGAAGTGACAAAACCCAACCTTATAGATATGTAATTGTTTTAGGGAGACCAAACAAAAAGTAGAGATTACTTGTTTCAACAAAGAAAAAGGAAAGTACGTGAGACCTTGGAAATTAGCTCTAAAATAGTTATTATTCAATATTTGAATACGGGTGGGAACTGGAGAAGAAAAACTCCAGTGAAATTCTCTGCTATGTTGATGGCACCATACTTCTCCTACTAGTAAAATACAGCTTTGATGATTTTCAATTCCCAATAGATTTATTATGGTGGAGTGACAAAACAATTTATAATGATAATAATTTACAGATAACCAGAAATAGGACTAGGGAGAATTCATTGTAGGTAGTTGCAGGTTAACACTCATAAGAGTCACATGTGCTTCTTCATACTCAGAGGACAATGGAAGCCAAATCTGGTGATGACTCAGGAAGCAAACCTCATGTTTTAGTGGCTAGAAGTTTCAAGGAAAAGCTGTAAGTCATCAATAACCATTTCAGAAACATTTCCCTGTTCCTGGAGTACAAGTTCTGGTGGCCAAACTTCCATGGAGTTATAATGGACCAGATTTGATGAAAATAAAATCTAGTTGGTTAAACACTGTGAACTCTAATATTGACAAGTGATCAGGTTTCGCAACTGATAACTGAATAGTGAATATTAGAGGAGTAAGCAATAATGATAGTTGTAGCTACTTGTTTTTAGTATTTACGTGCCTTTTTCTCTTCTTCCTTATTCAATGTCCAGCTCTCACATAGATATGAGGTGATTGAAAATGCCCTGGCTTGGGTTAGGCACACTTTAGTCTTCAGAGAGACATCTTTGCTCTTCAGAACATTAAAGAGGTATTTTGCAGCAGATTAGCCTAATGCAATACATTGTGTGATGTCTTGACCTCTGCTTCCATTGGTGTTGATTGTGGAACCAAATAATATGAAAACTTTGACAATTTTTATCTTTTTTCCATTTATCGTGATGCTGTATTGGCCCAGTTGTGAAGAGTTTCATTTTGTTTATATTGAGGTATAATCCATACTGCAGACTGTAGTCTTTAATCTTCATCAGTAAGTTGTTCAAGTCATCCTCACTTTCAGCAAGCAAAGTTGTGTCATTCATGTATTGCAGGTTGTTAAGGAGTCTTCCTCCAATCATGATGCCACATTTTTTCTTCATATAGTCCAGCTTCTCAGATTATTTTCTCAGCATACAGATTGAATAAGTATGGTGAAAGGATACAACCCTGACACACTCCCTTCCTGATTTTAAACCATGCAGTATCCCCTTGTTGTGTTCTAATGACAGGCCACTGTGCCACCAGGGTGACCAAATCAGAAAATTTTCCCACAAAGACTGCTATACAAAATTTAAAGTTACAAACAAACAAATAATAATAATATTAATAATAATAACAAAATGGCTGAAGTTTGATTAAAAAAAATGATAATAGAACACACAAAGTCACAAAGAAGAAAACAATCAAAATGAAAAAATAAAGAAGAGAAAGTTTCCTATGAAGCCAAGACTAATGCAAAGAATTGAGAATTTTCAGACTATGGTGCTAAATAAGTTTTAGGAATGCAAAACACACACAGAAAACAAACTAGTGGAGATGAGTAAATAAATGGAACAAATGAAAAGACACTCAGCAAAGAAATTGAAAACATCAGGAGAAGAAAAAAAAAGTCAACTACAGAAATTAGAGAATAAAGTAACTGAATTAGAAAAAGCAAGCAAAATACTCAACAATAGAGTGAAGCAAACAGAAAATAGAATAAATGAACAAGAAGACAAAATTACTGAGATTATCAAGTCTCAAGATACAATAGCAAAGAGAAACAAACCCCAAAGCAAATATAGGATTCAGTTAAGAAATCTAACATTAGAATTATTAGAATCCCAGACCACCATGACAGCAGTAAAGGCACAGGAACAATTTCCTGTCAGAGAGAATTTCCCAGACCTGAAAAGAAAAGCTAACCTGCAAATACAGGAAGCTACACACACTCCAATCAGAAGAGATACAAAATAAATAAATAAGTAACACCTCCATGCCATATTCTAATAAAATTCATGAAAATCAAAGACAAGGAGAGAATTCTGAAAGCAGAAAGAGAAAAATGCAATAGCATATCAAGGGTCTTTCATAAAAATCAATGCAAATTTCTCCCCAGAACTCGAGGCCAGAAGACAATGGAGTGCCATACATAAAATATTGAACAAAAAACAATTGCTAACCAAGAATTCTGTATGAGCAAAGTTGTCGTTCAAAAATGAGGAGAAAATCAGGACATTTCCAAACAAACAGATGCTCTGGAAATATGCCAGTACAAGGCCAGCTCTACAAGTATTACTCAAGAGAGCACTTAAAATTGAAAGGCAAGAGCATTAAAAAAACAAAAAAAACTTGTATCTATACATGGGAAAAATAAGAGATCTCCAAGATATGCAAGAATTATAATGGAAGTATGTGATATTTTTATGGACTCAATAATTAAACTCCATAAAGAATACAACATCAAGTTTATAAAAACTAAGCACAAAGAAAACTTATCAAATATAGATTTTATATTGATATTAAATGTGACACCAATAGAAATGGTAAAGGGAGGAGCATATCAGGAATAGATTTATTATGTTAAGGTTGTATCATAACTGTTGTCCTTATGTTAAACATTTTGGCAATTATAAGCCGTGTAGTTATTTATGTGAGATAGATAGATGAAATCACCAAGAAAAATCATTCAGAAAAAGGAAGAAAGCAAAATGTCTTAGCACAAGAAAGCAGCCAAATATAAACTGAAACATAAAAATCAGAATAAGAGTTTTTAAAAAGATAGGAAACACTCAAAAACGAAATAACAAAATGAGTGAGGAAAACACTTAGATTTCAGTAATAACCTTAAAGGTAAATTTTGTAAATGTCATATGCAAAAGTGGCAGAATGGATTTAAAAAAAAAGAAAAAGATCTATCATTTTGCTGTCTAGCTGTCTATAAGAAACACACCTTAGACATAAGTCCATAAACAAACAAAAAAATAAAAGAATGGAGAAAAATATTCCAAGTAATCAGTAAACAGAAAAGGGATAGTCATACTGATATCTGAGAAAATAAACTTTAAATAAATATCTATTGAAAGAAAGACATTACATAATAATACAAAAAATCAATCCGGCAAGAAGGCATAACAGTTATAAATATATATGTACCTAAAAGCAATGCAACAAAATGCATGAAATAATTACTATTATCAACAGAGAAATAGACAACTCCACAATAATAATAGGAGACTTCAACACACCATTTGCAGTTATAGACAGAACATCTAAAAAGAGAGATCTCTAGGGACATTGAGAACTTAAAAAAAAAAAAAAACATGAGCAAACTGGACCTAACAGACATACATAGAACATTCCATCCAGCATTGGAAAAATACACATCCTTCTCTAGCACACATGGATCATTTTCCAGAATAGACCATATACTACGTCACAATTCTCACTAATTTTTTTTTTTTTTTGAATTAATGCAAAGCATCTTTTCTAATCATGATGATATAAAGCAAGAGATCAACAGCAGGAAAAAAAAACATGAAATAATACACTACTCAAAAATTATTGAGTAATAGAAAAAAATCAAAGGTGAAATTTAAAAATTTGTAGAATCAAAGGAAAATAAAAACATAATGTTTCAAAACCTTTGGGACACAGCAAAAGTAGTTCTCAGAAGGAAATTAGTAACAATAAAATGCCTACATTGAAAAAGAGGAAAGATCCAAAATCATTATTTTACACTGATAACATGAACAAATATAAAGGAAGAACAAAAGAAGCTAAAATCTGCTAGAAAAAAAAATTGAAATAATAAAGAGCAGGACAGAAATAAAATAAATAAAAAATAGGAAAACAATGGGAAAAAATCAACAAAACTAGGAGTTGGTTTTTTGAAAGGATCAATGAAGTAGGCAACACTGGCTAGATAGACAAAAGGGTGAAAAAAAAAGGAAAGACAAATAACCAAATTAAGAAATGAAATTGGTTATATCATAATCAGCCCAACAGAGTTAAAGAAGATCATAATCAATTACTATGAAAAATTGTAGTCCAACAAATTTGAAAACCCAATAAATGGACAAATTCCTAAAAACATGCTACCTACCCAGACTAACACAAACAGTGGTAGAAAATTTAAGGAAACCTGTTACAAAAGAAGAGATTGAAGATGCCATTTAAAAAAATAAAAATGCCAAGAAAAATCAGAACACTGGAAAATTCTACCCAACATTCAGAGGAAACTTGATAACCCAATCCCTTCAAAAATATAGAAGAGGAAGGAACACTACCAAATTCTTACTTTGAAGCTACAATAACCCTGATACCTAAACCAAGCAAAGACATCACAAAAAAAAGAAAAAATTACCAACGCAAATCCCTTATGAACATAGATGCAAATATTTTCAACAAAATTCTGACCAACAGACTTCAATAAATTTAAAGAATTATACGTCATGATCAAGGGGGATTCATACCAGGATTACAAGGGTGGTTCAATATTAGAAAATCAGAGTAATCTACTACATAAATAAAACAAAGAAAAGAATCATATGATCATATCAATTAACGCAAAAAAAAAAAAGGGCATTTAAAAACTTAGCACCTTTCCTAATAAAAATTCTCAGCAAAATAGGAAAAGAAAGGGAACTTCTTAACGTAATTATGAGCATTTTGCAAAATGAACTGCAAACATTATACTCAGAGGATAGGCTGAGAGCCTTCATTTTGAGAACAGGATTGAGACCCCTCTTCGTCGACATTGTACTGAAAGTCTTCATCAGAGCAGTAAAACAAAAGAAATTTATCCAAATCAGAAAGGAAAAAGTAAAACTATCTATTCGCAGATGGCATGGTCTTGTACATAGAAGAGCCTAAAGATTCCACAAGAAAACTGGAAATAATAGAATTTAGCAGTGTTGCAGCATACACACACACACACACACACACACACATGCGTGCGCGCACCACTCTAAAGGACTCCAGAAAGCAAGAAAATAATACCATTTACACAGTAGTCCTCACATCAATAAAATCCCTAGGAATTAACCTAAGCAAGGACATAAAAGACCTGTACAATGCAAATTATAAAAGATTACAAGAGACTAAAAGAGACTTACAAAAATGGGAAAATATCTCATGCTCATGAATTGGAAGACTTAATGTGGTGAAAATGTCAATTCTACCCAAAGTTACCTACAGATATAATGCAATCCTTCTACCAATTCCTACAACATTCCTTATTGAAATGAAAAAACTAATGGCCAACTTTATATGGAAAGGGAAGAAATCCCAATTAACCAAAGCAATACTGAAAAAAAAAAGAAAGACAGAATGCAGGAGGTCTCACACTCTCCAGTATCAGAAAATACTGTACAGCCACTGTAATCAAAGCAGTCTAGTATAGACACATAGACCAGTGGGATAGAATTGAAAACTCAGAATTAAACCAACCCCTCTATGGATAGCTGATTTTCGACAAAGTCTGTTTGGTGGAGCAGAAACAGTCTTTTAATAAATTGTGCTGGCAATACTGGATCTCCGCCTCAGAAAAATGAAAAAGAACTCTTACCTTACACTATACACAAAAACTAACTCAAAATGGATCAAAGACCTAAATGTTAGACCTGAAGCCATAAAACTCCTGGAAGACAGCATAGGGAGACCCAATCCCAAAATGGGCAAAGAAACATTAGAAAAACCTTCACCAAAGAGGATATCAAAGAAGTGGTCAAACGTATGAAAAGTTGTTCTCTATCATGAGCCATTAGAGAGATGCATATCAGAGCTACAATGAGATACCATCATATCCACTCTAAAAATGGCATTGATAAAGAAATAGATTACAACAAATATTGGCAAAAATAAGGGAAATTTGGAACCCTTATTCATTGCTAGTTGTTCTTGTTATTGTTGTTAACTACCATCAAGTTGACCTGACTCATAGTGACCTCTCCTTGGGTTTCCAAGGCAGTATCACTACAGAAGTAGATTGCCCGACTTTTCTTTCAAGGAGTGGCTTGTGGGTTTGAACCGCTAGGTTTCTGGTTAGCAGTCTATAAAATAGTACAACTACTAATGAAAATGGTAAGGCACCTGTCAGATATCTGGAAATAGAACTACCCTATGATCCAGCAGTCCCACTCCTGAATATATACTCTAAACCTAAAAATAATGACACAAACATATATACTCCTAAGTTCACTGCTGCTTTATTCATAATAGCACAAATGAAAACAATTGAAGTCCCCATGAGTAGATAAGCAAATTGTGGTACGTATATGCAATGGAATACTCTGCAACCATTAAAAAAAAGATGAGTCAACGAACATACCTGGAGGGTATAATGTTAAGTGAAGTAAGTCGATCATGAAAGGACAAATATTTTATGATCCCTCTTTTATTACAAGATAAGAATATATAGAGGGAGAGGAGATGAGGAGGTGAAAGTATGCTTTAGATCATAGAGATTTATGTTCTCTGGTGATGATTAAAGGGGCCTAGCACAACCAATGTAAAAATGACTGGTTAAGGATATATGGATGGGCATAGGCATATTGATACAAGGCTAGTACATATTGATACAGGTGTGTACGTAGGTGAAAGCAGATAGAGATATCTATCAGCTCATGTTAATAAAAATATGTGAGTACAGGCACATATATTTGTTTAATACACAAACACAGATAGTCCTCGGATATAACCAAACACCGTCCAACACTGGTTTTCTGGCTTTGAAAGCTTTGGACCATAGTCTCACGGAAAATTCAGTCAATTGGCATAATATACATCACAGAAATTGTAATCTGTACCCTAGTGAAGCATCTGGGATCTTGAAAGCTAGCAAGTAGTCACCCTAACACAACTATAGATCTCTACTCACCAAGAGCAAAACTGTAAGAAGGTAACTAAAGCTCAGAAATGAAACAAGTGTACATGAGCCACAACCTCATTTACTCTAAGACCAGAAGAACTAGATGGTGCCCAGCTAGTACCACTGACCATACTGATCAGGGTCACCAAGCACAGAGTACCCAGTAAGCAACGTAAACGTGATCTTACTTACTTGCATTTACTTACTAATTTGTAGTAAATAATTTCACATGAAAACCAGTTTCTCAAGTACACCCATGCTTACCTTGCTTATTGGCTAATCTGACATTGAAGATCACAATAGATGATACCAGATAGAATGAGAGAGAAATGTGGAGCAAAAGTCAAACTCTATTAAAAAAAAAAAAAACAAACCTTGAACAGTAAAGAACAGAGGATTCCCTCAGACTATTGCCTGAGACACTCTTTAAACCTGCAATCAAACCTATCCCCTAAGATCACCTTTTATTGAGATAGCACAGTGGCCCACAAAATAAAGGCTGTTACCCATAAGATTTCTTGAAAACCATCAGTATGAGACCAAAGGTCAATAATTACTCAAAAGCAAAGATGAGAAAATAGGAGTGCAGGGAAACTAGAGTACTAGAAATGTAACAAACAGGACACAAGTAAAGAAAATGTTGGCACATTGTAACAAATGTAACTAATGTCAGTGAATAATAGATTCAGTTTTTGTCAAATGGGAACCTAATTTACTGCATAAACTTTCACCAAAAACTCAATGAAATACATTTACAAAGAACAGGAAGGGGAAGCCAATATCATATTCTAGAATATACATTCCTTGAAACCGATAATGGCCAGATTTCATGTCACCTATTTTGTCCTGTTGCAGAAGGGACCATTCATTTGAAAAGAATATCATACTTGGTAAAGTAGAAAGTCTACAAAGGGGAGGACCCTCACTGAGATGGATTGACATAGTGGCTGCAATGATGAGCTCAAGCAAAGCAAGGATTGTGAGGATGGTATAGAGTAGGGCAGTGTTTCATTCTTTTGCACCCAGGGTTGCTGTGGGTCAGAGCTGACTCAGAGACATCTAACAGCAACAACAGAATATTAGAACCAGAGATTATCCTGAACACCTTAAAAGAAGGAGCTTTAAGGGACAATGAGGAGAATCCTTCTTCATACAGTTGAAGATGAACTCATGAAAGTCATTATCATGAAAGTATAAAAGAATTTAAATAATTTTGAAATGAAATATCATTTAATTATAAAAAGAACCCAACATTTTTGGTAGACACTGGTCAATATGATGTCATAGCCAAAGAGCAGAATATAGGTCTAGAAATTATCTGGAAAGATTTTAGAAACAAAAAACAAAAGCAAGTTGTGTTTTGTTTTGTTTTGATAAAAAAATAGGATAGAAGCTTAATAACAGAAGCCTTATAATATTAAGGGAAAACTGATGGTCTTCCATGAAGATTACAGCCAAGATGATTATTGACTGGACAGCTGTCAGCACTCAATAACAATAACATATGTGTGTTATACATATATATTCAAACAGAAATCAAATATATTTGATAGGGCAGAAAATACATTTTATATTTCATTTATCTTGGCCAATGGTCACCCCCTTCCCTTTAAGCCATTTCCTACAGTGCTGATGAACAGAGTTGTACTGCTAATTCAGAGAATAGGTCAAAGTCATGGGTGAAATATCACTACCCTTTAGGAGCAACTGATTTTCAAGTATTTATTTGTAACGGCCTGTTTGCTTGTATTCTTTTTCCACTATTAGTATTGCAAGCAGTTGGAAATCCCATGATTTTATGATAGTATTAACTTCATTTATTAGGAAACGCAAACAGTCTGGCTGGGATTGGGGAATGGGAAGTAATGGGTGTTGGGGGAAAATGTATCCGTTATCTATTAAGACAATAATGCCACATATCAATTGTAAAATCTTAGTGGCATGAGACAATAAAAACTTATTTAATGCACGTATTTATGGAGTGAAGTTGGCTGATCTCACATGGGCTGATACATTTTTCTGCCACCAACTACAGATTAATTTAGCACCCCTTCTGATCTTTGATGAGTTCACTTAATATGTCTGGATGGTGGCTGATCTAGGTGTTGGATAATCTTGTATGGCCTTGGCAGTGATCATTGATATGACTCATCTTCATTCAGATCTCATCCTTCAGCAGGCTAGCCTGATCGTGTTCACGTGGGTATAGAAGCAGAGCAAAAGAAGCACCCAGTGCCTTAACTCTTTTCAGACTTCTGCTTGAGTCCATTGCTAAGAGTCCATTGGCCAAACAGGTCACATGGGATCAGTCCAACAATCAGAATAGGAAGATTGGATAAAATTACATGGTAAATAGTAAAGTTACAGGGAGGAATGAAGAATTAGGGATATGAGCACAGTTAATCTATAACAACACCATTTCCCTGGGGGAGGAATGGAAAGAGAGTGTGGAGGGATTGTCATTCTGGTTTTCAATATTATAAACTTTATATTTGGCTTGGGAGCTCTGGTAGCATAGAGGCTAAGGCACTTGACTGCTAACCAGAAGGCTGGCGGTTCAAACCCACCAGCCACTCCTCGGAAGGAAGGTTGGGCAATCCTACTTCCGTAGTGATACTGCCTCGGAAACCCAAGGAGGGGTCGCTATGAGTCGGGCCGACTCGACGGCATATAACAACAACAACAACAACAACATATTTGGCTTATCCAAGCTAATCAACTAACAATAGCAATAAGAGACCTCGCAGTCAGGTTAATTTACTGATCAAGTTTGTTAGGCCAATACAAGTTTCTCTTTTAATTCATTTTTAAATATACTGGTGGCAATAACAAGTAGCAAATTTTCCAAACCAGGAGAGCTTGAAAGGACCTGTCAGTTGTCAAAGGGTAAATTTTTGCCCTGATATGTCTTTAAAATGGTCATTTTGCAATATTATTGTTGAAAGAAGAGTTTTGGTCACTTCCTCTTGGGAAGTAAATTTGCGTAAGTCACCCAGGACTACTACATTCCCCACAGTACACAATCCGAGAGTTACAACCACATCCTATACATAATACAGGTTTACTTAATAGTCTAATGATAGCTCTTCCTAGAATTCTAACCAGATTTTTACTGGGAAAATGGAGTAAAAGTGGTTGGGTTGATGATTAACTTCTAGCCATTCTGAAATTGCAGAGCATTAATGAGAAAACAAAGGTAATTTGATTATGCTTAGCCAAATTTTTAGAAAGAAACTCCTAAGCATCTCTTTCCAAAAGAGAATCCTGCTATTTCTACAGTAAAAACACAGTTACTTGGAGAGGGAAATATTTGTCCACATGAAAATAGCAGTTAGGAATATGTTTCAAATATAACTGTAAAGAGACGGTGCTTGCCTCTTTACTTCTAAGGCAAGTTCACATTCCACTTCATTTGATTATATTTTCAACAATATTTGTTATATTCTTTTATGGTCTGCCAGTGTGTTTTTGAAGCCCAGTTAGTTAGAACAGTGGCCAAGAGAGTTTAGACTAAAAGGGGGCCAACTATCTCTCCAGAAGCAAGATGATACTTCAAAAGATATGCATTACAAAGCACTACTGTGACTTAAACCATCATTTGTTTTTAAGGGGACTTGCTAATGTGGAATTGGTTTCTTATCTTCACAGCCCCTAGTGAGCCTTTACTGTGCAAATTTGCTGATGGAGGACAAAAGAAGAGACAGAATCAAAGCAAATATACCCAGAATGGGAGGCCTTGGCCCAGGGAAGGAGAGGTGAGTCCTGATTGACTTTGCTCAGAAATTTGGAGGCAGACACCCCTTGGAAGGGTGATAAGGTTGATTTTGGAGCCATGATGAAATCGAGTCCTATTGAAAAGCAAATGGCTTTAAAGGGAGAAAATGAGCATGCCTATATAAATATGTTCAAAATAAAATGAAATCTAAGAGGATTTTCTCTCACTCACTGACATTGAGTTGAATCCAACTCATAGTGACCCTTCCCTGGGTTTTTGAGGTGGTATCGCTACAGAAGTAGATTGTCCAGTCTTCCTTCTGAGGAGTGGCTGGTGGGTTTGAACTGCCCACCTTCTGGTTTGCAGTCAAATGCCTTAGGCACTACACCATTCTGTTTTGGTTACCTGGGCAGTAAGTTTGTTTGTTTGTTTGTTTGTTTATTCATTCATTCATTTATTCATTTATTTATTTAGTGCTGCTCTGACAGGAATATACCACAAATGGCTAGGCTTGAACAAATGGGAGTTTGTCTTACATTCTGGAGGCTGTAAGTCCGAGTTCCAGGTACCAGGCTCTAGGGGCTGGGTAAAAGCCCCTAAACTTTGGGCTTCAGCTCTGCCTCTTCTCCTGGCCCACTGAAGCTAGATGCATCTCTTCATTCAGGCAGCTGCTAGTTGCTGAGGCTGACAAACTTAAGGTCAACAAGTGAAAAGGCACTGTTCTAATGTTACCAAACCACAAGGCAGGCCATTAATTCAAGTGCATAGAAAGTCCCAAGATCAGCTCAGCAACATGGCAGGCTGCTGAAGAGTGATGCAGCTACATGCAGTGTTCAATCATGCCATGGGATAGAGACCATTCCCAAAGGTGCTTCTTATATACGGGAAGCAGACCACATCCCTAAAGCAGCTACTCAGCTGCTTGTGGTAGATCTCACCATGGAGTTAATTGCCAGTCTCATCATGGGAAATAACTGCCACCAGCTGCCCAGCCACTCAACCAGGCCCAGCCAAGTTGACATACAAATTTAACTACCACAATTCTACCCCTTGTCAATTTGGCACCTGTACAGATCTTCATTGGGTGGCATCTGTATAGATCTCCTTCACTAGATGGCTTCAGACCCCTAGTTCCTCTGAGTGGCAACCTCACCCCCTTGGCCTGGTGGGCCCCATCCATCTATTCCTTGGGCATGGCAGCCCTACCCCTCACTCTTGAGCAGTGGCTGTGACTCCATCCCACTGGCCTGCATGTATGAGCAGCCCCACACTCCAGAACCAAGTTGGTGAAGGTCTGGCTCTTTGAAACATAGGGGACTGTGGTGGTTCCACCCCCAAAGGCCATGGTCATACCCTTGAGGCTGAAGCAGCTCTGTTTCTAGTTTCCTCAGTCTCTCCACTTCTGCCAATTAATGCCCAAGGGCAACCCACTCTGCCAGGAATCTTCCTGCCCAAAAGACATTTAGCTTTCTTGCTCTGTGGGCTGGCCAACCTGCTACTCCATCTCATGCCGATCTCTTCTACCAATTAATGCCCGAAGGCAACTTACTCTACCAGGAAGCCAACTACCCAAAGGCATTAGGCTTTCTCTTCTGTGGGCTGGTAATGCTGTCTTTATCTCATGCTGGTCTTTAAGCTCTGCTACTGCCATGTCTCATGCTGGTCACTGGACTCTGCTTTTGCTGTCTCTCATGCCACTCTCTTGGCTCTACTGCTGCCATTTCTCATACTGTATGCCAAGGTCTCTCTGCCAGGGTCTCAGGTCAAGGATGTACTCCACTGCTATTTCCACATTTTAGGTATCTCTCAGAACAGCACCCCACTCTCCGATAACATACTCTGTTTTGGTTATCTCTGTGCTGCTCTAACAGAAATATACCGCAAATGGGATTATAGGATTTCAAAATAGGCCTCAGTTCTGCACTACAGCAAGTTTTCTGTCTTTAAGAAATCTTGAATCCAAAAGGCACTCACTGAAAGACTTACCTGCAAATAATTGATCTGTAATTCTGTAATGGTTATAAAATGAAGGTGTAATTACTTAAGAACACAGTTTCTGTGAAATCAACAGTGAGAGTTGAATGCATTGAAAAATACAAACTAAAATTTAGATCTGTTTCATTCTACCATTGAGGTGCTCTATCTACTTGCACATCTATGTGCATTTGTGCATGTGGCCATACATTCATAATATGTTGATTTAAGGTATATATATGGATGTTTATATGCTATGGCATTTTCTGTTGGTTAAGGAGAAAGAATAGTTAATACACATGGGGTTTTGCTTTCCACTTCAGGGTGAAGGAAAATCATTTAACAATTGCTTATCCATTTGTTCTTCTAACATAGAATAGTGAGAAAACAAGCTTATGGATCCAATGCCACTTGGGAATGGATTCCCTTTGGTTACTTCTTTATAGTAAGATGACAAGAAAAAAAGTGCCTTGGCTTCTATGAGGTCTTTTCATTCTTTGTGAAATGGAATGAAGTCATTTGAATGATTTGAATAAATCCCATTTGTACCAAGGCTTTAATTTCAACAAAGGAGTTTTATTTAGTATTCCTATTCAAAGCACCTACTTCATCCATTTATCATTTAAGAGACATCCTACTTAATGCAACATTTTATATTTCCAACCCTGAAAGAGCAGTTGCAATGAAATAAAGAAGGTTGGAATTTTTCTCAGCAAAGTCATTAGCCATTTTTCAATTTCTAAGACTACTGTCTGTTTTGAGTGTTTCCAGGCAGGCTCAGAACCTTTCTGAAAAGTTCGTAGCTATATTCAAGTACTATATAACCTATAACTCATGACCTTAAGACATGAAAAAGAGAATCATCATTGAGCATCTAAAGCTAATAAAAAAGGCAAGGATTTCAATATTGACCAACTTTAAAAAGGCAGTTTATGTTATGTTCAGAAAAGAAGAGGGGCTAAGTTATACATACATTTTTATCATGGTGTTTGCCCATCATTGGGCAGCCCCATTGCCCCTAGTGATGACTGATAGTGATCTTTACTACATTTGTCCCGTTCCAAGCATCCATTGTGTAGAAAGTCACATTTAATTTTTTTTCTTTCCTTTTTCTTTTTAAATTTGATTGAGTAAAATATGTACTGCTCAGAGATATCTCTGAATCACAGGCCATGTTTAGAAAGCCTCAAGACTAAGTTATGCAGCTTAGAACTAATGACTTGTCTTCTTAAGATCCTGCAATATTACACTGACACAATAGATGCCAATTGCAGCAAGACTCCTCACCTGAGCTTACATTTCTTGGAAAAGGAATCAATAAACATGAGGGAAGTATAGAGTTAGAGCTGCCGTTCTGCCACTGCGAAGAGAATCTAAGGGCTTTTGGTTCAGTGCTTGAAAAACACCATGTGTTCCATGGCATGAAAACATTATGGAATCAAGTTTAGGACCCACAAATTAAACATTTTGAAAGTATGTTTCTAATTTTTGCTTTCAAAACTTGCTTTGTAAGAGCTATAGATTTTCCTGTTGAGCTGTAAAAATCAAGATATCATAATTTATTTGTGATTGATAAGAATATATTCTAAATGTGTAGACATAGAAAGAAATCAGAAAAAGAAATGATATTCACTGAGAGTATATGTATTAGTCTTGCTTTGGGGATAAATATGTTGATTTGTTCACTCATTGTAGTCTTTTAAGTAGATACATCAAGAATGCTGAATAACTGTGCATGCCCATTATTATATATTTTTTCCTCTATTTTCACTTGTAGTATATTTGCTAGAGTAATGTAAAGAATATTAGCATAGTTGACAAAGCATGCTGTGATACAAATTAATCCCATACAGATATTATTTAAATCTTATCCACCAGTAAATTCTAACTACTGTACTTCCTTGATTCTAAGACTTTTTTTTTTTTTTTTAATTGGTGGTGGTGATTTTTTTCCTACACTTTTAAACTTCTGAAATAGATTCTTCTGTTATGTAGTAGTGGTTGAAGCATTTGGCTGCCAACCAGAGGTTGGCAGTTCAAACCCACCAGTCATGAGTCAGAATTGACTTAATGTAATGGCAGTGAGTTTGGTTTTTTTTTTTTTGGTTATATAAATCAATGTCATCTTATAGACAATTTTATTTGCTCCTACTAGTCACCTACAGACACTGTCTATATAAGATCCATCTATATTCTCTGGTTAAAATCTTTGACCGCACTCATTCACTCACTGCCAATGAGTTGATTCCTACTCATAGTGACCCCCACTGGGTTTCCAAGACTGTAAACCTGTACAAAAGCAGACTGCCTCATCTTTTTGCCACGGAGCAACTGGTGAGTTCAAACTACTGACCTTTTGGTTAGCAGCCAGATGCCTTAACTGCTATACCACCAGAGCTCCTTTTTGACCACGCTTTCATATGAGTTAAAACACTAATCAAAGTTAAGACTGTCGGTCAAATTTTTCAGAGAGTTTTTTTTTTTTTTTTATCCGCTTCTTTCATCCAGTGTCAAGATTAAGATATTCATCATTCCTTAGTGTCCTTAGCTGATGACTAGATTTGGTTCTCATTTGCCTTTTCACTAAAGATGTAGCTCTCTGACATCCTAGATGTATCAGGAGATCATCTTAAGTGTTTTTTGCTTCTTTCTTTGTTTTGGTATATAAAACAATGTGCACCTTTCATTTCTTGTCTTAGATAAGGTGAAAGGTTGGACTTTGATTCTGCTGCTTCAGAATTTGAGATAATAGCACAGAGTAAGGCTATAAAATTATTAACTAGTTTTTCAAGTGGCAACCCAAACTCTCTTCATCAGGAATAATCAAGAGATGGGGGCTCTGAAGCCTCTCCTTTCGGAGCTCTTACCATTTTATTTCCTAAAACAGTAGTTTTCAAACTCTAGTCTCTGTATTGCTTTATGTTCTTAAAAATTATTATCATTTATTAGTTTATTAAAATAAACAATGGTAAACCTATTACATTAACAAAAACATACATTATTATGAAAATTAGCTATATTTTCCAAACCAAAGATACATTTTTTGCAATCACTTTAATATGTACTTCACAATTTAATCTGTTTTTATATGTTGCTTTGGGTTAAGCAGGTGAATAAAATCTGACTTTGCACAGATTTGTAGTTGGGAAAGGGTAAACATTATGGGTCTATTGAATGGATCTTGGGGGCCCTCAGGTATTCCTAGTCCACACTTTGAGATCATTGTCCTTCAGGTACTTGAGGCAAGGACAGGACTGATATTCAGCTTCAAAAAACCTAAACAGTCAAACTGATTTTTAAAGTATTAAAATATGTTTGTAACATTAGTTAAACAGTCCCTTCCCCTGTTTTACCAAAATGACACCACTCTTCCTAACACCCTGGGAACCTTTCCAGAAACTCCCAGAACACACTATCCAGCAAGAAATAGATAATGGCTGGTACACCAGAAGTCTGCCAGGATCGTCCTCTGGCATTTACATCCTGATCGACTTTTTCTATATAGTGGTGAAATGTTTTTAATATTACCCCCAGTTCTGAGACAGCCTTACTTTATTATCATTTTAACCCCTGCAACATTGTATCTGAAATCTTATTTTCAGTACACAAATCAAAAATCCTCATGACTAGAACAATAAGCAACATCTTGATAAAAGGAGAAAAAAGTTGTCAAAGATTCCTTTTACTTGGATCCACAGTCGATGCCCATGGAAGCAGCAGTTAAGAAATCTGACATCATGTTGCACTGCACAAATCTGTTGCAAAAGACATCTGTAAAGGGTTAAAGAGCAAAGATATCGTTTTGAGGACTAAAGTGCACCTGACCCAAGCCATGGCATTTTAAGTACCCTCATATGCATATCAGAGCTGGACAATGAATAAGAAAGACCACCAAGAATTGATATATTTGAAATGTGGTTTTGGTAAAGAATATTGAATGTTCATGTACTGCTAGAAGAACAAACTGATCTGTCTTGGAGGAAATACAGCCACAATGCTCATTAGAAATGAGAATGACCAGGCCATGTCTCATGTATTTTGGTATTGTTATCAGAAGGGAGCAGTTCCTGGATATCATGTTTGGTAAAATAGAGGGTCAGCAAAAAAGGGGAAGAGATGAATTGATACAATGGCTACAGTGATGGGCTCAAGCATGGCAACAATTGTGAGGATGGCACTAGACCAGGCAGAGGTTCATTCTGTTGTTCATGGAGTCACTGTGAGTTGAAACATACTTGACAGCGCTAACAACAGTAACAGCAACAACTTCAGGTAAAAGCTGCCCAAAATGGCTTTGTTAATTCTATCCCAAGTGATCCATCTTGGAATAGAACTGCTTCAAACTTCCTCAAAACTAAATCAGGACTATGAAGACCCAAGTATTCTTGTTGTTTCCTTCTGTATTCTCAAGGGATATAGTTGCAAAGAAGCCACCAGATTGATTTGAACTCTGTATCCCCGATAATAAGAACAGCTGATCAAATATTAAATTGGTAGAAGAATTTCCCAAATGACCAAATCTTAAGATCTGGAGAGACACACATGCTAACTTGTGGTATACATATTTTTTTCACCTTTATTCAATTATTGAAATAAAATTGGATCACAAGAAAGAAGGGATAACTTCCCATTGTAATGATGAGGGTCACTGAAATTTTGAAATTATTTCTATAAATAGGTTAATTATGTTAATTTTTAGTGTGACTAATGTTTGGTAGCATAGTGCCTAAAGCACTTGACTGCTAACCAGAAGGCTGGCAGTTCAAACCCACCAGCCACTCCTCGGAAGGAAGGTTGGGCAATCCTACTTCCGTAGTAATACTGCCTCGGAAACCCAAGGAGGGGTCGCTATGAGTCGGGGCCGACTCGACGGCAAACAACAACAACAACAACAACAACAACGTTTGGGTTTCCTTTACAATTTTCCAATATAAGAAAATGCTAGGTTTCATACCACAGAAGATGGTGCTGTTTCACCAATTTTTTATGCTGTGCTTTTATCCTTAAATGTTGCAATATAAAAGAATTAGATATCACTGGCTTCACAACTCTGATATAGCTCTCATAAAATCTTCCCAAACCCTGTACTAATTGAGTCAGTAAATGTCATTGATGACAATTGCTTTGAGAATTGTGTTTCTAATATTCTGGCCACAGACACAAACAAGAGACATGGCAATCGAACAAGAAATTGCCTAGCTAAGCACTCAGATGTCTAGTGTGTATAGTGAAAAAATGCCAAGATTTTATTATAAAAACAAAAATCAATAAAATGACATTTCTTGGCTTTATCTTATTTACAGTTCTCTGCTACAGTCAATTTAAGAGCAATGAACAATAACAAATATATTCTCTTTATTTGATGTGCTGACAGTATTCTTCTTTACTATGGAAACATTTAACAAGATTAGCTTCACAGGCTGGAAATGAAAATGAACTAATGGAACTAATGTAATATTGTTAACAATCAGGTTCCCAGGAATACTTCACATAGACACTGGAGAAAAAAATCAAGTAATTTTTTTTCAGGGAGGAGTGCCAGTGTTATTGAAATTTGAAATTCCTTAACCAATAACTAGTTGCACTGCATCAACTCCAAGTGTGTGTGTCAGAGTAGAACTGTGCTCCATAGCATTTAATGGCTGATTTTTCAGAAGTAGATCACCAAGTCTTTTCCAAAGTGCCTCTGAGTGGACCCTAACATCCAACCTTTTGATAATCAGCTAAATAACCATTCGTACCACTTGGGACTCCTGAAATTCCTTAGCTATTCCCAATTAAAGACTAAATTGTAGATGAAGCATAATGATGTATTATTTCTTGAAGACATTTTACTTAAGTGGATTTTTATTTGCCTTAGACACAGGTCTCTGAGTATAGTGTAGGATATACATTGTAGAACTCCAGGGAGTGCTATTCACATAAACTACGAGTGGATGGCGCTCTGTGGTGTGCAACACTATGGCCCGGCTTGTACTGTTAATATGAAAACTTTAAGGGATATTTATACTGATGTGGTACATTTTAAATTTTCTTGAACAAGGAGGTCACAAAATCCACTATTATTGAGCTGAAAATTCCATCAATAGTTACTAAGGTTATTACTTTTAACATAGCCAATTTCAGCTAAGTGATTTGTTATGACCTATAACCCACCAGCCACTCCTCGGAAGGAAGATGAGGCAATCTACTTCCATAGTGATACTGCCTCAGAAACCCAAGGAGGGGTTGCTAGGAGTTGGATGCAACTCGACGGCACATAACAACAACAATAACATAACCCAGATCATATGTTGTCTGTTTTCAGACCTGAAATCAGCTTGTTTTCAGTGATAGATGACAACTTACTCTCTGCTCTAAAGTTTTATATCTCTTATCCATTCAGAGATATTATTAATAAAATTTCTCTTCAGTGCCGGTGAGTGAATGAAGGCCTGCAAAGGGCATGGGAAAAAATGGAATTCCCCAGGCTATTAGGAAATCCATGGCCAATCACAAGCAAAGTTGATACACCTGATTCCAAATGCTCAGCTTCCTGCATGTTAAGCCTCAAGGTGTTGGGAGGTATTATATATTCTGACTAAACCCATTTATAGTTGAGATAGAGATGTCTTTGTAGATTACTGAGTCGACAGATAGCCATATTTCATAACACAAGAACAGGAATATCCTATATTCAGATTCCAGATGAATAAATATTTTCCTTAAGAGATTATTTCCTAGCTTTTTTGTTTGTTAAAAAAAAAAAAAAACCTCACTGCCGTGGAGTTGGATCTGACTCATAGCAACTCCTCTTTGAGTTTCCAAGGCAGTATCTCTATGGAAGAAGATTGCCCAGTCTTCCTTCTGAGGAGTGGCTGGTGGGTTTAAACCTCCAGCCTTCTGGTTAGCAGTCAAGTGCCATATATGCTATGCCTCCAGAGCCCCTCTATAGTCGTTGTATTTGTTGTTATGTGCCGTCAAGTCAGACCTGACTCATAGCGACCCCTCCTTGGGTTTCCGAGGCAGTATCACTAGGGATATAGATTGCCCTATCTTCCTTCCGAGGAGTGGTTGGTGGGTTTGAACCACCAGCCTTCTGGTTAGTAGTCAAGTGCCTTAGGCACTATACTACCAGAGCGCCCCTCTATAGAGTAGGAGATTAAAAGTGGAATATAATATAATATAGCAGTATAGGAATAAAATCTTTGACTATAACTGGCTATAAATCTCTACAACAGTGAAAGAAAGCCAAAGGCCAAATAATAATCATAAAAGTAACAACAAGATCAGCAGCCACAGAGTATCATTTCATATTTGTCATACCATTAAACTTTCTTTGTTTGTCTTTCAGAATGGGTAGCTTAGAAGAAACTAGTCTATATTCATGTGCATACCAGAAATGCTCTCCATAGTTGGAAAGCCCCAATTTATCATTTGGCCAGTGGCAGTTTCTCTGCTCTTGAGTTGCTGAGTGGCATAGACAGTGAAAATAATGTTTCAGGAAGCAACTTGACCTTTGGGTGTAAATATTTAACAAATCTAAGTCCTCTGATGAACACTTTGTAAATAATAATTTTAAGGAATCATGTGTGTCACCATCTGTGATGTAGTTGATAATATTTTCTTTCTTCTGTAATCCCCTAGGCACTCAGCTTTAGTAGTTAAGTGGACAAGTTCTAGACTTTAAATCAAAATTCTACAGCTTTGAAGCTGAGTATACTGAGCAAATTTTTCAGTATCCTTAAGGTTCAGTTTCCTCATCAGTAGAATTGAATGGTAAATGGACATACTTAGTGAGAGGAAGAATTAAATGAGGTGGGAAGGTAAAGCACTGAGCACAGTGCTGACAAACTATATTTACTGAAGAAGTATGAGCTATTGTTAGCAAAAAGATGGAAACAGCCTAGGTGCCCATCAACAGAAGAATGGATAACCAAACTATGGTATATATACACACAATGGAATACTAGGCAACCCTAAAGAATAATGTAGAATCTGCAAAGAATCTTGTAATGTGGAGATACTTAGAGGACATTATGCTGAATGAAATGAGTCAGTCACAGAAGGACAGATATTGTATTAGTCCATTATCGTAAAAAGGAAAGGTTTATATATGGAAGGGAATTTTCTTTGTTGGAAGAGTGGGAGGGGAAGGGAGGGAACACAGCTACATAGGTAGAGACAAATATTGATTTGGATGAAGGGAAGGGCAACATACCAAATGTGAGTGATCAACACAGTGGCATTGACAAAGAGGAAGACGGAGAGAGGTGCATGGGAGGTACAGACAACACAGATGGACTCTTTTGCACATACAGTAGTGCATTATCAGTGACAGAAAACATTGATATATAGGTAGATGGATGGGTGGACAAGCTGAATGATTAGGTATGTGTGTGTATATACATACAGGGCTGGCAGACAATGTTTCTATAAGTGTATTTGTATGTTCTATAAGAATTTCCAGGAGCTCTGGTAGCATAGTGCCTAAGGACTTGACTGCTAACCAGAAGGCTTGTGGTTCAAATCCACCAGCCACTCCTCGGAAGGAAGGTTGGATTGGGCAATATACTTTCGTAGTGATACCGCCTCAGAAACCCAAGGAGGGGTTGCTATGAGTTGGGTCCGACTCAATGGCAAACAACAACAACATAAGAATTTCCAGGTATGTAGTAGAGCTGACAAGGGACAAGGTTGTAGTCACTTCTTGGCCATACCTAGCTACCTAGGGGGAGCAAGTAGGTGGACCTGTGGGCTTGGGACCATAGTCACAGGGGACATCAAGTTCATTTGGCATAACATACTACACAAAAACATCGTTCCACATCCTACTTTGGCGAGTAGAGACTGAGGTCTTAAAAGCTTGCAAGTGGCCATCTAGATGCAACGATGGATCTCTCCGCATTCAGAGCAAAGAAAAATGAAGAAAACCAAAGACACATGGAAGCAATTAGTCCAAGGAACTGGTACACCATATGATCCTCAACCTATATGACTATGAGACCAGAACTAGATGGTGCCCGGCTACCACTGTCAACCACTCAGAGGAGGATCTTTGTAGGAGATCCTGGATAGAGTAGGGGACCAGCTTTGCTGGTCTGATAGAGACTGTGGAACTCCTGAGACTATGGCCCCTAGCTGCCCTTCAGGTCTGGAACTGAACCCACTCCTGTGGCTTCCAGCCAAACAAAAGAATGGCAGATGAGCTTAACATTTACATTAGGTAGATACACTCCTGGGAGCTCTGGTAGCATAGTGCCTAAGGCACTTGCCTGCTAACCAGAAGGCTGGCGGTTCAAACCCACCAGCCACTCCTCGGAAGGAAGGTTGGGCAATCCTACTTCCGTAGCGATACTGCCTCGGAAACCCAAGGAGGGGTCGCTATGAGTCGGGGCCAACTCGATGGCAAATAACAACAACAACAGATACACTCCTTGGAGAGATCAATCATGGAAGAATAGAAGGACTATGTACGCACAGGGAGCCAGTTCAAGGGGCAGGAGTGCATGGAGAGAAGGACATAGGGAAGAGGTGGCTATGGGGAGGAACTGGGAGGGCAGCTGTTGCATTGTGGCAGATTGCAGTTAGTGTCATTAGACAAAGTGTCTGTGAACTGCTATATGGAAGATGAATTTGCTCTGTGAACTTTCACCCAAAACACAATAAAATTTAAGAAAAGAAAAAAGAAGTATTAACTATATTACAACTACCATAATAATACCATCAGTTCCATTCAGAGATTTTTATCCTGCAAGCAAACTTTGCTATATGTTATGACTAGAATGCTTTGATTCTTAGTTTGCAGTTTTATTTCCATATTAATTTATTTTCTGATTTAGAATTCTTTTCAATGCCATAGCATTTATTTAAAAGAAAATTTACAGTCAGTATTCATGCTTTTAATTTGTTTTATACAACAAATAGAAATTAATATATTTGAACTTTGACCCACATCATATTAATGTTTTTATAATACCACATTTCAAATCATAAAGTATTATATAGTACTAAAACAGTACAAGGTTTTCAAGTTTTTAGCCAGTTTTTCCTTGAAAGTCATATAGTCATTGTACAAAAACAAGAGCTAACAGGAAGAGGTGGGCTTAGATACAGAAGATGGGGGAAAAGAAAGAAGAGAAGAAAAAGAAAAGCATTAACTATTGCTAAAATTCAAGGAAAAGACTGAGCTCCTACCAGGAACCAATAAATTACATGGTTGTGTTTTCAAAGGGAATGAAGACAAATATTAACCTACTTACTCTGACAAATAATGGCAATTAATTTTGAATACCAAAGATGCTTATGCCAAGTTGGTGGCTATGAGAAGCCTGTATAAAAGAGCCCTCATGATCAAGTACTTCCCGGGAGCATTCAAAGCAATTATCTTTGACTGAAGGACCATTCTAATGCCACAATGTTTGTCTTATTGGATTTAACAAAGAATTGGGAAAGAGAATTCTCTTGCATATACTGTAACTGAAACTGAATTTGAATAATCTTTATAATTCCACTTCTCTGTGTATATATTGAAGGTGATGTTACCAATTTCTTCTATGTAAGGAATTTGTAGATTCTTTACAAAAGTGGTTTTAAGGACATTTACAGAGTTTCTTCTTTTTTTGCTGAAAGATTTATGAAGTTATTTATTCAAAAATTGTTATGTAAGGTTATTTATTGAGATCTAGCCACTTGATTAAGTTTTTGCCACTCCTACTAATATAAAGGCACTTGACTGCTAACCAGAAGGTTGACAGTTCAAACCCACCAGCCACTCCTCAGAAGGAAGATTGGGCAATCTACTTCCATAGAGACATTGCCTCAGAAACTCAAGCAGTGGTCGCTATGAGTTGGAGATGACTCAATGGTATATAACAACGACAAAACTAATATAAAAATAATTTGCTTGGGTATCAAAAGTTATAGTATACTTTTTTTTTTTTTTTTTTTTTTAGCTTTTTAAATCAAGAGTTATAGGATACTAATGCATGAACAAGGAGCTCTGGTAGCGTAGTGCCTAAGGCACTTGACTGCTAACCAGAAGGCTGGCGATTCAACCCACCAGCCACTCCTTGGAAGGAAGGTTGGGTGATCTACTTCCGTAGTGATACTGCCTCGGAAACCCAAAGAGGGGTCGCTATGAGTCGGGTCAGACTCGACGGCACATAACAACAACAACAACAACAATGCATGAATAAGCTATCTTTATCTGAAGAGTTTTATTAAAGCCAATAACCAATTGTTATGGATTCAAAGGCAATAGAGGTCTTACTCTCTTTAATCAAGAAGTCAAAACTTTCCAAGGAGTTTTTGGGGAAAAAAATCCTGATTTTATTCTTATTAATGTAGTGATTCTACAAGTTAACAGCTGATTTGTAATCATCATTTCTTAAAACTGTTAAAACTGGACCCTATAAAATATTACCATACTTTCTTTTCTTTAACTAGTAAAAGTCTTCCACGTAGAGCACTGAATTATTCCTGCTATCATTTATAAAACTGTTATTTAATCATGCATCTGGAAATGAAGAGAAGGCTACTGACGTTTTAGGAACCAAAATGGGTCACACTGTTGCAAAAAAGCTTGATGTTTAAGGACATCAGATGCCTGTGTAAGTTAAGGCAAACATGCTATAAATATACTACATAAAAATCTGAATAGAATAACGGCTATCTATATGGTTCCCATTCACTGAAATTCAATTTCCTACTTCAAAAAAAAAAAAAAAAAAAAAAACCTCACTGCCATCAAGTCAATTCAGACCCATAGTGACCCCCATTGGGTTTCTAAGGATGTAAATCTTTATGAAAGTAGATTGCCCCATCTTTCTTTCACAGAGTGACTGGTGGTTTCAAACCACTAACCTTTTGGTTAGCAGCCAAATGCCTTAAACACTATACCACCAGAGCTCCTTTTCTATTAATTAGTATATCTAGAAAATTATTTGGAATGCTTTGTAACAGCATGCAGACTTAAGATGTCTTAGGCTAAATCTGTAACCAAACCAAACTCACTGCCCTTGAATGGATTCCGGCTCATAGCAACCCCTCCTTGGGTTTCCAGGGCTGTGTCTCTATGAGAGTAGATTGTCCAGTCTTCCTTCCGAGGAGGGGCTGGTGGGTTTGAACCACCAACCTTATGGTTAGCAGTCAAATGCCTTAGGCATTATGCCACCAGAATTCCTGGGAATAGTGTCTATATAAACAAACAAAATTAAATTAAATTAAATAAACCAAACCCACTGCCATTGAGGTGATTCTGACTTATAATGACACTTAGGACAGAGTAAAACTGCCCCATATGGTTTTCAAGGCTCTAGTAGCATAGTGCCTAAGGCACTTGACTGCTAACGGGAAGGCTGGAGGATCAAACCCACCAGCCACTCCTTGGAAGGAAGGTTGGGCAATCTCCTTATGTAGTGATACTGCCTCGGAAACCCAAGAAGGGGTCGCTATGATTTGTGTCCAACTCGACGGCACATAACAGCAACAAATCTTTATAGAAGCAGACTGCCTCATCTTTCTTCCGAGAAGCAGCTGGTGAGTTTGAACCACTATAGTTTTTGTTTAGCAGCCAAATGCTATAACTGCAGCACCACCAGAGTTCTCAGTGTTTATATAGTCACTGCTTTTTCCTTTGTGCCTATCACAGTGCTTGGTAATTAGTAAATCAATTTTATTTTTAACAAAGCTTTAGGCAAAAGCTAACATATCTGACAATATGACCAGGTTCTGCAAGCTTGCCTTTTAACCTTTAACTGAAGGATAATCTTTACATGTTATCAATAAGGAGTACTTGACTGTTAGGATGCTTCTCAGCATTACAAGTTTGGATTGGTAAGCTGGTTTGTTATTGTCAGGTGTTGTACTGTCAGCTCAGACTCATAGCAACCCTGTGAACAACTGAACTAAACACTGCCCAGTCCTGTGCCATCCTCACAGTCCTTGCTATGTTTGAGCCCGTCGTTGCAGCCACTGTGTCAATCCATCTTGTGGAGAGTTTTCCCCATTTTACTGACCCTCTACTTTATCCAGTATGATAGCCTTCTCAAGGGTCTGGTCCCTTCTGAACCACATAACTAAAGTATGTAAGATGAAGTCTGGCCATTCTCACTTCTAAGGAACATTCTGACTGCACTTTTTCTAGGACAGGTTTGTTCATTCTTCTGGCAGCCCATAGTTTTCAGTATTCTGTACTAACACCACAATCCAAAGGCATTAACTCTTTTTTGGTCTTACTCATTTATTGTCTGGCTTGCATATGAACAGTAGGTGATTGAAAATGCCATGGTTTAGGTCAGGTGAACCTTAGTCTTCAAAGTGGCATCTTTACTTCTTAACACTTTAAAGGAATCTTTTGCAACAGATTTGCCCAGTATAGTACGTCATTTGCTTTCTTGACTGCTGCTTCCATGGATGTTGATTATGGATCCAAGTAAATGATATCCATGACAACTTCAGTCTTTTCTCCATTTATCATGATACTGCTAACTAACCCAGTTGTGAATATTTTTCTGTTCTTTATGTTGAGGTATAATCCGTACTGAAGACTGTAATCTTTGATCTTCATCAGAAGTGCTTCAAGTCATCTTTGCTTTCAGGCAAGCAAAGTTTTATTTGTATATCACAGGTTTTTAATGGTTCTTCCTACAATCATGATGCCATGTTCTTCTTCATATAGTCCAGCTTCTTGAATTATTTGTTCAGCATACAAATTGAACAAGAGTGGTGAATGGATACAACCCTAACCCACCCTATTTCTGATTTTAAACCATGGAGTATCCCCTAGTTCTGTTTGAACAACAGCCTCTTAGTCTAGGTACAATGTCCTCATGAATACAAGTAAGTATTCTGGAATTCCTGTTCTTCATAATGTTATCCATAATTTTCCCTGATCCACATCATCAAAGGCCTTTGCATAGTCAATAAGACACGGGTAAATATCTTTCTGGTATTTTTTGCTTTCAGCCAAGATCCATCTGACATCAGCAATGATATCACTCAGTCCATGTCCTCTTCTGAATCCAGCTTGAATTTCTGAAAATTCGCTGTCAATATACTGCTACAACCATTTTGGAGTTATCTTCAGCAAAATTTTACTTGCATGTTATGTTAATAATATTGCTTGATAATTTCCACATTCTATCAAATCCGCTTTCTTTGAAATGGGCACAAACATGGATCTCTTCCATTCACTTGGTCAAGTAGCTGTCTTCCAAATTACTTGGCATAAATAAGTGAGTGCCTCCAGTACTGTATCCATTTATTGAAACATCTCAATGGCTATTCCATCAATTCCTAGAGCTTAGCTTTCCACCGATTCCTTCAGTGCAACTTTGACTTCTTTCCTTAACACCATTGGTTCTTTATCATATGCCACCTCCTGAAATGGATGAACATTGACCAATTCTTTTTGGTACAGTGGCTCTCTATATTTCTTCCATCTGCTGTTGATGCTTCCTGCACCATTCAAGATTTTGGCCATAGAATCTTTCAGTATTGCAACTTGAGGCTTAAATTTTTTCCTCAGTTTTTTCAGCTTGAGAAAGACCACACATGTTCTTCCCTTTTGGATTTCTAACTCCAAGTCTTTGCACATTTCATTATAATACTTTACTGTGTCTTCTCAATTTACCCTTTCAAATCTTCAGTTCAGCTCTTTTGTCTTCTCATTTCTTCCATTTGGTTTAGCTACTGACCATTCAAGAGCAAGTTTCAGAGTCTTTAATGACATCCATTTTTGTCTTTTCTTCCTCTCCTTCCTGTGACTATCGCTTTCCAGTGTCCTTCTTATCTACACATTTCTGTCTGTCCAGCTTTCCCTCTATGCAAATGCTGCCTTCAGGATAGATCTTGTAATGTTCTTTTTGATGATGAATGTGATGGCATTCCTCTTCAATCCTTCATTTCTAGCATAGTGGATCATATGATTATGTGATTCAAAATGGCCAATACCAGTTCATTTTAGTGCACTAATGTCTAGTATATTGACCTCTATGTATGCCATTTCATTTTTTACAGCTTCCATTTACCCTAGGTTAATACTTTGTACTTCCACATTCCAATTATTACTGAATGTTTGTAGCCCATTCTTCCCATTTTGAGTAATGCCCTATCAGCAAATGAAGGCCCTATAAGCTTTATTCCATCCATGTTATTAAGGTCAGCTCTACTGTGAGGAAGCAGCTTTTTCCAGTCATACTTTAAATAGCTTCTAACCTGAGGGCTCATCTACTGGCACTGTATCAGACAATATTTCACTGATATTCATAAGGTTTTCAATGCCCATTTTTTGCAGTAGTAAATGGCCTTGTCCTTAGTCTGTCTTAATCTGGAAGCTTTGTTTAGTCCTGTGCACCATGGGTGGCCTTGGCAGTATTTGAAATACCAATTACATGTGTTCCAGCCTCACAGCAACATGCAAGCCACCACAGTACTGATGGACGAGCGGTTGACCTAGTTTACCAGATGTAAATCATATGCTTTATCTGTAAATTACAGATTAGTTTCATGATAAATTACCCTTCTAATCATACAGTAAATATTCCCATTGGCATAAGAACTGCCATAAGAATTCTCAGTAATTCAGTATATCAGACACAACAACAACCTTAGTTTATGAATTACAAGATGACATCAAGATCATCATACATGAATAAAGCAAAAAGTTATTTTAAAAGACAGGAAAGGAATGAAAGACCAAAATGGTTATCATAAGAGACTCTAAAACTTGCTCTTGAATGGACAGTAGCTAAAGCAAATGGAAGAAAGGATATAATAAAAGAGCGGAACACATTTCAAAAGACGGCTCGAGAAAACAAAGTAAAGCATTATAATGAAATGTGCAAAGACCTAGAGTTAGAAAACAAAAAGGGAAGAACAAACTCAGCATTTCTCAAGCTGAAAGAACTGAAGGAAAAAAATCAAGCTTCAAGTTGCAGTATGGAGGGAATCTATGGGCAAAATATTGAATGATGTGGGAAACATCAAAGAAAATAGGAGTTGGAAATAGAAGTATGATTTGATCTGGCAACTCCACTACTAGGTATGTATTCTGAAGAAGGGAGATCTGGAATATGAATAGATATATGCACACTCATGTTCATGGCAGCACTATTCACAATAGCAAAGAGACAGAAACAGCCTAAGTGCCCATCAGTGGATATATGGTAACCAAACAATGGTACATACACACAATGGAATACTATGCAATGTTAAAGAATAAAGAAGACTCCACAAAATCCCTCATAACATGGGTGAACTTGGCAGAAATTATGCTGAGTGAAATATATCAATCACAGAGGACAAATAAAGTATGAGTCCATTATTATGAAAAGTCAAGGAAAGTCTTAAAAAAGAAAGAAGATGGAAGGAATGCACAAAGTCACTGTACCAAAAAGAATTGGCCAGTGTTCAACCATTTCAGAAAGCAGCAAATAATCAGGGAATGATGGTATTGAATGAAGATGACCAGCTAAACTGGTCAAAAAACAAAGCTCAAGGAATTGACAGAATACCCATTGAGATGTTTCAACTAATGGTTGCAACATTGAAAGAGCACACTTGTTTATGCCAAGAAATTTGGAAGACAACTACCAGGACAACCAATTGAAAGAAATCCATATGTGTGCCTATTCCAAAAAAAGGTGATTCAACAGAATGTGAAAATTATCTACCAATATCATGTGCAAGTAAAATTATGCTGAATTTATTTAAAAAATGATTGTAGTAATACATGAACAAGTATCTGCCAGAAATTCAAGCTGGATTTAGAAGAGTATGGGGAACAAGAGATATCATTGCTGATGTCAGATGGATCATGGCTGAAAGCAAAGAATACTAGAAAGATGTTTAGCTGTGCTCTCTTGACTGTGCAAAGGCATTCAACTGTATGGATCAGGAAAAATTGTGGATAACATTGTGAAGAATGGAAAGTCCAGAACACTTAATTATGCTCATGAAGAATTATGCCCAGAGGCAGTTGTTCAAACAGAACAAGGGGATACTGCATGGTTTAAGATCAGGAATGGTGTGTTTTAGGGCTATATCCTTTCACCATATATATTAAGTCGGTATGCTGAGAAAATAATCTGAGAAGATAGACAACATGATGAAGAATGTGACATTAGGATTGGAGGAAGACTCATTAACAACATAGGATGTACAGATAAAACAACTTTTCTTGCTGAAAGAGAAGAAGATTTAAAGCACTTACTGATGACAATTGAAGACTAAAGCCTTCAGTATGGGTTATACGTCATCATAAAGGAAACAGTAATCCTCACAGCTAGACCAGTAAGCAACATCATGATAAATGGAGAAAAGATCAAAATTGTCAAGGATTTCATTGTACTTAGATCTACCATTAACATCCATGGATGCATCAGTCAAGAACCCAAATGTCCTGCATAAGACTCTTTTCAAAGTGTTAAAGAGCAAAGCTGTCACTCTGAAGGATAAGGTGCCCCTGACTCAAGCCATAGTATTTTTGATAAGGAAGACTTGATTTGATGCATTTGAATTGTAGTGTTGGCAAAGAATATTGAATGTATTATGAACTGTTAGAAGAATGAACAAATCTTTCTTGGAGGAAGTACAACTAAAAGGTTCCTTAGAAGTGAGGATGGCAAGGGCTCACTTCTCTTACCCTGGACATGGTATCAGGAGGAACCAGTTCCTGGAGAAGGGCATCATGCTTGGGAAAGTAGAGTCAGTGAAAATGGGGAAGGCTGTCAATGAGATGGATTGACACAGTAACTGCAGAAATGCACTCTAATACAGCAATGATTGTAAGAATGGTGCAGAACCAGGCAGTGTTTTGTTCTGTTGTACATGAGGTTGCTATATGTCAAAAATGACTCATTGGCATCTAACAACAACAATATTACTCATGAACACTGATGCAAATATTCTCAACAAAATCCTAGCTAATGGAATCCAACAACATGTCAAAAAAAAAAAAAAAAATGCATCAGGACCAAAGAGAATTCATACCAGTTATGCAGGAATGCTTCAACATTAAAAAAATAATAATGTAATCCACCACATAAATAAAACAAAGGATAAAAACCATATGATCATATCAATTGATGAAGAAAAGGCATTTGGCAAAATACAACACCAATTCCTGACAACAAAATGGTCAACAAAACAGGAATAGAAGAAAATTTTCTCAACATAATTAAGGGAATATATACTAAATCATCAGCCAACATTAGTCTCAATGAAGAGAGATGGGAAGCCTTCCTTTTGCTAATAAGAACCAGATAAAGATGTCTTTTATCACCACTCATATTCAATAATGTACTGGAAGTCCTAGCCAAAGAAATATGGTAAGAAAGGGAAAGAAAAGGAATTCAAATTGGCAAAGATGCAAGTGCTATCATGCTATACATAGAAAATCCCAGAGACTCAGAAATACAAA
>NW_006921590.1:894193-895173 GCF_000298275.1 Orycteropus afer afer | reverse complement strand
GGGTTTGAACCGCCAGCCTTCTGGTTAGCAGTCAAGTGCCTTAGCCACTATGCTACCAGAGCTCCTACCATATATAATGTTGTTGTTGTTGTTGTTGTGTGCCGTTCGACTCATACCATATATAATACCCACCCAATAATGAAATACTTCATAATAAATCTAACCAGGGATATAAAAGACCTAAACAAAGAAAGCTACAAAACTTTACTACAGGAAACCGAAAGAGACCTACATAACTAAAAGAGTATACCATGCTCATGGATAGGAAAACTTTTGTCAATACTACCCAAATCAATCGACAGATGTAATACAATCCCAATCTGGATTCCATCATCATTCTTTAAAGAGATGGAAAAAATAATCACCAACTTCATATGGAAGGAAAAGTAACCCAAATAAACAAAGAAAGAGATCCTGGATAATAACAAATAGTATACCACACACTTCCTACTGTCAATATCTGTCACACAGCCACAGTAGTCAAAACAGTCTTGTATTGATATAATGCCAGATATATAGACCAATGGAACAGAATTTAGATTCTAGAAGTAAATGCATCCATCTGTGGACAGCTGAACACAGCAAAGGGCTGCAACCCATTAAATGAGAAAGAGTCTCTGTAACAAATGGTACTTCCAAATCTGGATATCCATTAGTAGAAAATGAAACAGAATCCACACCTCACATCATACATTAAAGCAAACTCAAGATGGATCAATGGCCTAAATGTAAAACCTAAAGCAATAAAGATTTTGAAAGAAAAAATCGGGAGAAAATTAGGGACCCTAATACATGGCATAAACATACTATCAAACAGAACTAAAAATGCACAAACACCAGAAGACACATTAGATAACTAGAACCTCCTAAAAATTAAACACTTCAAAAAATACCACCAAATATACCCTAAAGAAGTGAGAGCCATAACAAGAACAGATATATGCACGCCGATGTTCATCGCAGCACTATTTACAATAGCC
>NW_006921590.1:885447-892958 GCF_000298275.1 Orycteropus afer afer | reverse complement strand
AAAGTATATGTGAACTGCTGTATGAAAAGTGAATTTACTCTGTAAATCTTCACCCAAATCCTAATAATAAAAAAAAAAAATACCACCAAAAGAGTAAAGAGAGAACCCATGTTGTTGTTGTTGTTGTTGTTATGTGCCATCGACTGACCTGACTCATAGTGACCCCTCCTTGGGTTTCTGAGGCAGTATCGCTACGGAAGTAGATTGTACAATCTTCCTTCCGAGGAGTGGCTGAACTTTATCTCATTTTGACCATATCTCAGTTTGAACCACCAGCCTTCTGGTTAGCAGTCAAATAAGTGCCTTAGGCACTATACTACCAGACTGGGCAAAAATTTTGCTGATGACATATCCAACAAGAGACTATTCTCTAATTTATAGAAAACTTCAACACCCCAACAACAGGAAGACAATTAATACAATTAAAAAGTTGGCAAAAGACATGAATAGACACTTTACCAAAGAAGATATTAAGGCAGGAAACAAACACATAAAGCAATGTTCGTAATTATTAGCCATTAGAGAGATGCAAATCAAAACAATGAGATAACATCTCATTCCAGCATTAATAGCAAAGTTCAAAAAAATGGGAAACAATAAATCCTGGAGAGGGTGTGGAGTGATTGGAGCCCTGATATAGTGCTGGTGGTATTTTAACCACTGATGGGATTTCCATAACCGCTATGGAAGACAGTATGGCACTTCCTTAAAATGTTGAAAATAAAAATACCATATGATGTAGCATTCACACTATTACATACATATCCTACAGAAATAAGAGTTGTGACATAAACAGATATATGCACACCTGTGTTTTATTGCAGCACTATTCACAATAACAAAAAGATAGACACAACCTAAATGCTTATGAACAGATATATAGATAAACAAACTGTAGTACATACATGTAATGGAACACTATTCAGTGGTCAAGAATGATGATGAATCTGGCAAACACCTCATAACATGGATGAACCTAAGGGACATTATACTGAGGGAAATCGATTAACCATAAAAGGACAAATATTGTATGAGACTACTATTATAAAATGTTAATAAAAGGCTTTCACACAGAAAGAAACTTTCTTTGATAGTTACCACAATATGAGAGGAATGGATGGTAAATCACTAACTAGAGGTAGACACATTAATTAGAGTTAAAAAAAAAAAAAAAAAAAAAACTCAGTGCCGTCAAGTTGACTCTGACTAGCAACCCCACTGGGTTTCTGAGGCTGTAAATCTTTACAGAAGTAGATTGTCCCATCTTCCTTCCACAGAGCAGATGGTGGGTTTGAACCACTGACCTTCTAGTTAATGGCAAAATGCCTTATCCACTACACCACCAAAGCAATATACAATAAAGGGACGTACAGCACAAAATGATCAAGATAAAGGAAGACACTGGCAAGAACACAAGAGTTAACAGCGGCAAAGGTAAATACTATTGTGTATACAATCTTAAAATAGCAACAATAACAATAATCTATGAGTGATACATTTACAGACATGAAAACTGAACAGGTGTGGGAAGGGAAATAGGACTACACCCACAAATAAATATAGGAGTAACAGAGTATATTTCCACATATGCATTTACATATGTTACAAATATATCCATGAATATCATAGAATGTAAAAGGGGCAAAGTTATGAAAACTTCTTGTTGTTATTTGCTGTGGAGTTGGATCCGACTCATAGCGACCCCTCCTTGGGTTTCTGAGGCGGTATCACTACGGAAGTAGATTAGCCAACCTCCCTTCCAAGGAGTAGCTGGTGGATTTGAACCACCAGCCTCCTGGTTAGCAGTCAGGTGCCTTAGGCACTATGCAAAACTTCTTAGCCACAAGCAAACACCTTGATGGAATAAGTCTACTAGATCTGGAAGCTCAGGACCATATCTCAGGGACATTAAGATCAATTGACACAACTTACTCCACAAAGATGATGTCATATATCCTACTTCAGTGAGTAGCAACTGGGTTCTTAAAAGTTTATGGGCAGCCGTATAAGGTGAAACTATCGGTCTCTTCCTGTCTGGAGCAAAGAAGAGTGAAGAAAATTAAAGACATATGGAAACAATTAGTCCAAAAGAATAATGGACCATACGAAGAACTAGATTGTCTCTGGTTGCCACTACTGACCACTCTGAAAGGAATCACTTTAGGAAATCCTGGATAGAATGGGAGAAAAATGTGGGAAAAAAAAAATCTCAAAATAATAAAAGACCAGGTTTACTGGCCTGGTAGAGACTGCTGAAACCCTCAAAACTATAGCCCTCAGTTACCTTTGAAGTCTGGAACTGAACTTATCTTTGTAGATCAACTTTCGGTCAGACAGTAGGGCCTATAACGTAAAAAATGACACTGGGGAGTTATGTACTTCGAACAACCAACCATTGGAAATTGAAAGTGCAGCTTTTGCCGAAGGACAAAAGATAAGAAGGGATAGGAAAGAAGGAGAAAAGGAATGGGAAATCCAAGGATGAGTGATATTGCATTGTGGGGATTGCAAACTATGGCATACAACAAAACACGTATGAATTTTTGAATGGAAAACTAATGTTCTCTGTAAATCTTGAACCAAATCACAATAAAAAGTTAAATAGTAATAATGAAAATAAATAAATAAATAAAGAGATAATCCACAGAATGGGAGAAAATATTTGATAACTATATATCTGCTAAGGGTTCAATATCCAAAATATATAGAGAAGCTTCACAAATTAACAATAGAAAGACAAACAACCAAAGTCAAAAATGGGCAAAGGAATTGAATAGACATTTCTCCAAAGAAAATATACAAATGGCCAATAAACATGAAAAGATATTCAACATTGTTAATCATTAGGGAAATGCAGATCAAAACCAAAATAAGATATAACTCCATCCCCACTAGGATGATAATTACTTTAAAGAAAAGGAAAATAACAGATGTTAACAAAGATGTGAAGAAATTGGAACACTTATCCATTGCTGGTGTAAGTGTAAAATGATGCTGCTATGGAAAACAATTGGCAGTTTCTGTAAAAGTTAAGCACAGAATAACTATATGACCCAGTACTTCCACTCCCAGATATATACTCAAAAGAAATGAAATCAAGAAGCCAAAAAAAAAAAAAACCTGCATGTTAATGTGCATTGTATTCTTATTCACAACAGTGAAAAAGTGGAACTATCCAAAGATCACCAACAGAAGAATGAATAAATAAAATGTGGTCTATGCATAAAGTGGAATATTGTTCATGAAGTAATGAAGTTCTAATAAATGCAGTGACATGGGTGAATCCTGAAAGCATTTTAGTAGGCTGTGACTAATGGCTTGGCTGGATGGTCTGTGACTTGGAAGGAGCATGATTGGAAAATTGGTGACAAGGATGTATGGGGAAGAGGTATATGGATAGACCTCTCTGAATGGGCCGAAGAGTAAAGATATTTGTGTCTCATGTGAATGCCCACCAAAAGGTAACCCCGGCAGAGGAGGACTTTAACAATCAGGTGGACAGGATGACACGTTCAGTGGAAACCAGCCATGCTTTTTCCCCAGGTACTCCTGTCATTGCTCAATGGGCTCATGAACAAAGTGGCTATGGTGGCAGGGATGGAGGTTATCCATGGGCTCAGCAACATGGATTCCCACTTACCAAGGTTGATTTGGCTACCACCACCGCTGAGTGCCCAATCAGCCAGCAGCAGAGACCAACACTGAGTCGGCGAAATGGAACCATACATTGGGGTGATCAGCCAGCAACCTGGTGGTAGGCTGATTACATTAGACCACTTCCATCATGGAAAGTACAGTGCTTTGTTCTTACTGGAATAGATACTTATTCTGGATATGGATTTGCCTTCCCTGCATGCAATGCTTTGGCCAAAACTCCCATCCATGGCCTTACAGAATGCCTTATCCACCATCATGGTATCCCACACAGCATTGCTTAAGATTAAGGGACTCCACAGCAAATGAAGTGAGGCAATGGACCTATGCTCGTGGAATTCACTGGTCTTACCATCTTCCCCATCATCCTGAAGCAGCTGCCTTGATAGAATGATGGAATGGCCTACTGAAAACACAATTATGGCACCAGTTAGGTGGCAGTACCTTGAAGGGTTGGGGCAATGTTCTCTAGGAGGCTGTATATGCTCTAAATCAGCATCCAATATATGGTTCTGTTTCTCCAATAGCCAGGATTCATGAGTCCAGGAATCAAGGGGTGGAAACAGGAGTGGTACCACTCACTATTACCCCTAGTGACCCACTCAAAAATTTTTTGCTTCCTGTCCCTGCTACCCTATGCTCTGCAGGTCTGGAGATCTTAGTCCCAAAGGGAGGAACACTCCCACCTGGAGACACAATATTGATTGCATTCAACTAGAAATTAAGAATGCCACCAGGCCATTTTGGTTTCCTCATGCCTCTGGATCAACAGACAAAGAAGTACATTACTGTACTACCTGGTGTGATAGTTCCTGATTACCAAGGGGAAATTGGATTGACATTACATAATGGATGTAAAGAAGATATGTCTGGAATACAGGAGATTCTTTAGGCTATCTCTTAGTACTACCATGCCCTGTGATTAAAGCCAATGGAAAATTACAGCAACGCAATTCTGATATGACTGCTAATGACCCAGACCCTTCAGGAATGAAGGTTTGGGTCACCCCACCAGACAAAGAACCACAGCCAGCTGAGGTGCTTGTTGAGGGAAAGAGAAATATGGAATGGGTGGTGGAAGAAGGTAGTTCTGAATATCAGCTATGACCATGTGACCACTTGCAGAAATGAAGACTGTGATTGTTATATTTCTTCATAGTATATGTGCGTCAAATATTTTTGTTTCCTTCTGTTATGAACTGTGAAATGTAAATAAAGTTAATGCATTTTGGTTGTAGGTGTGTTAGGGTATCATGTTAGGTGTAAATATGACTTAATAATTGTCCTTATTTAGAGATTATATATGGTCAAGAAGGTGTATACAACTGCCAAGTCGACAAGGGGTGGACTGTTATAGTTGGAGCTGTGTGTCAACTTGGCTGGACCACAATTCTGTGTGGTTTAAGCAACTGTGATGTGGATTGTTCCAGTGATGAGATCAGATGAATGTGTTTTGTGCAGCCAATCTGTTGAAAGGGAGTTTCCCTAGGGGTGTGGCTTGCTTCCAGTATATTTATGAACATCCTGGGAAAAGAGACACTTCTCTGTGGACTGGGATTCTGTTTTGCTGCCTACAACTGTCCATGAGAGAACAATCCACCATTCAGCCTGGAGATCTTGGATTCGTCATTCGTTGGAGTCAACAGCCAGTATACTGCCTGCCAACCTTGAGCTCTTCAGCCCCTGCAATTGCTTGAGTTGCAAAAAGCCTCCAGCTTGACATTTGATCTAAGAATTTTGGACTTACCAGCTTCTATAAGTGTGTGAGCTATTTTCCTAAGATAAATTTCTCTTTTCTCTCTCTGTATAAGCTGTACTGGTTTTGTTTCTCTAGAGAACCTAGTCTAACACACTATATGACCAGTAATTCCACTCTCAGGTATATACTCAAAAGAAGTAAAATAAAGGAGCCAAAAAAAACAAACAACTAAACAAACAAACAAAAAGCGCTATATATTAATGTGCATTGGATTCTTATTAACAGTAGTGAAAAAGTGGAACTATCCAAAGATCATCAACAGAGGAATGGATAAAAAAAATTTGGTGTATGCATAAAGTAGAATATTATTCATGAAGTAATATAGTTTAATAAATGCAATGACATGGGTGAGTCTTGAAAGCATTTTAGTAAGTCAACAAGCTAAACAAAATGGACAAATGTTTTATGATCCCTCTTAAATCTGGAATAAGCAAATGCATGGGGACAGAAAATAGGTTAGTGATCACCATAAGCTGAATGACAGAGAGAATGAGGAGTTAATTCTTAAGAGGTACAGAGTTTTTGTTCAGAGTGATAATATATTTTTGGAATTTAATAGTGGTGATGATTGCAAAATAATATGAATATAAGTAATGCCACAAAACTGTACACTTAAGAATGGTTGAAGTGGTACATAACCACAATAAAAAAGAATTGAAAAAGAACAAAAACATTCCATACTGTGAAATGCCATCCAATATCATGTGAACCTCAATTTTAGACATATTAAAATGTGTGTGTGTGGGGGGGAGAATGGTGTGGCATAATCTTTGAAATTCAGTCATATAGATTGAGATTAAAACAGAAACATCTACATAAAATGTTGTAACATCCTCAAGTGTCTATTATGATTATCAATTAAGGCTCATATTAACTTTATTTTTGGTGATGAAATCGAACTAGAACTTTTTCCTCCCCCAAGACTTTGAAATCTGTAGCCAGCTACATTATATAAAGCTGCCCTACCTTTTCCTCTGTTTTCCTTTAAAGAAGATTTTTCTGTGAAACCAAGACGATCTCAGACTTCTAGTCTTAATTAGGTCTGTATCATGCTATGACTTTTTTTTTTTTTATTAATGTGACAAGAATGCCTTAGCAAAAGCCAAGAAAGGGAAATATTGTAACCTCATAGTATGTAAACAACAGCATGACTCCCTTTCCCAAACAGAAAAAGGTTCATTTTCTCTGTTCTTGTGTATTTTTCTATTTTTCAAAAGGAGTAAGACTCCTCCATCTCATTTTATCGATTCCTGAAAAACCCCTGAATATGTCAAGATAGGTTTTAACTGTTCCTCTTTCTTCCTCACCATGAGTCAGAGACTAAGAGAAGAGGGACCTCCAATTTTCACAAGTGCCTCTAATTCCCCCTAGCTCCTTGCCCATGATTTGGTTGAGTTACACTGACTTTCCATTCTTTGGTCTCACAACAATCCTCAATCATCTTGTTTCCCACTATATGAAATATCTTCTTCAGAACTTCATCTGAATCCAGCTCGTATGTTTTCACAAGGAAATTTTACTAATAAGGGAAAATTAAAAACACACTCAAATTCTATTTTCAAATCCAAATTTAACTAAAGTTCAATTTCATCATTTTTCTTAAGTCTTGTGTTCATTTATCGATTCCCTTAGTAAACATGCACTGAGCTCCTTTTATAGGAGCTCTGGTAGTATAGTGTCTAAGGCATTTGACTGCTAACCAGAGGCTGGCAGTTCAAAGCCAAAGCCACCAGCCACTCCTCAGAAAGAAGACTGTGCAATCTACTTCCACAGTGATACCGTCTTGGAAACTCAAGGAGGGGTCTCTATAAGTCGGATCCAACTCCACAGCTGTGAGTTTGGTTTGGTTTTGGTTTGGACTAGAAAGAGGAGATACCAATATAGACACAACCAAGAATCTAATTAGGAAGAAGGAAGAGGCTGTCTAGTTCTGAAAGAATTGGCTAGGGAAAACCTTATGAATAGCAAAGAAACACTGTTTGGTACATTACCGCGCACCTATAGGAATAGTCCGTTTAGGCTAAAAGGCTCTCAAAATAGGACTGGGAAAGAGCTGCAACATCTGAGTAAACCCAGCCTTACTCATATGGAAAAGAGA
>NW_006921590.1:876694-877881 GCF_000298275.1 Orycteropus afer afer | reverse complement strand
TTCTGTTACTTCCCTTGTCTTATCAGGCTGTCTCATCAGGGCTTGATGCCCGGAGGAAGCTGCTAACTGAAATGTTGGTGGCTTGTGTTTGCTTCGACCTAACAGTAACCATGTACAGAGAGGGAGAGGGATGCCATGGCCATGGGCAATGGCATCTCAGAGGCAGGTGGAGCAAGCAATGCCAAAGAAGAAGTTGTTCTCTGAGAGGTCTGGAGAAGACCATGGGAGTCACAGAAACCAAAGGAAAGGACTTTGGGCAGGGAGTGAGAATCACTGATCAAATGATACACGTTTATCAAATATATCTGGGTATAAAATTATTTCTTGTATTTAGAAATTATGAAAATTTGGGAGTGTAATGTGAGCTATTCTATAGGTTGGTTGACATCTTTTAGATGGCAATTAAAATAGGATTTTCCTGTTTTTCTCAGAGGTATGTATCATCAACTCCTATATAGAGATTGAGAATTTCCTTGTCTTACTGTCACATTTGCCCCTCATCTTCCCTTCAGGAATGAGGCTGGTTGCACAGTTGTCCAGGCAGCATCCTTGCTTCAGGTAGGAGCGGAAACTTGCTTTATGTGGCAGATTGACTGCCCCTGCCTCCACTGGGAGAAACAAACATCCAGTAGTCACCTGAATATGCCAAACCTGTAACTGGTAAAACCCTAACACTTGCCTGTAATGAAGGCTAGTAGTTTATTCTAGTCTATCCTCAATTTTGTCTGAGCATTTTTTTTTTTTTTTTTTTTTTTCCTGAGCATTCCTTCATCCCTTAACAGGAAGAAAGTAAAAGCCCTTTCATGATTAAAAGCTTAACTTAGTATCAGGTCATGTTATGGTTTTCTGGTTACTGCTGGTTTTTATGAATTCCTTGGCATATCTTGAATTTCTGCACATCTGGAATCACATATGACATCCTCAATTTTCAGTTGGTCTGGCCTTTTAAGTGTGGGAATTCTTACTAGCTTGCACTCTAGAAACACTGTGTTATTAGGCCTGAATTTTCAGCCCTTATTCTTGACATCTTGCCCATTCTCTTGACCTTTCTGGTTGTAATAACCCCATTCCATCTCTGTTCTTCTGTCTTCTACTGACCTAGAAAGGCTGAAGGCTTCTTGACACTGTGCAGCTTACTTCTGAATTAGGCATCTGATCATATTACTTTTATAAATAAAGTCTTTTTT
>NW_006921590.1:864648-876594 GCF_000298275.1 Orycteropus afer afer | reverse complement strand
CACACACACACACACACACACACACACACACACTGTTATTAATGTGGGAGCTCTGGTGGCATAGTGCCTGAGATACTTGACTGATAACCAGAAGGCTGGCAGTTCAAACCCACCAGCCACTCCTCGGAAGGAAGGTTGGGCAATATACTTCCGTAGTGATACCACCTCAGAAACCCAAGAAGGGGTTGCTATGAGTCAGGTCCGACTCGAGGGCAGTGAGAGTTTTTTTGATTATTAAAGTATTTCTCATTATACAGAACATACAAGAGTTAGAGGGGGGGAAATAAGTCAGCTGTTTAACATCTTTGAATTTAATTTATAATTTTATTACTAACCAGATTTTTTTAATATTTTATTTTTTGACAAAATTATGATCATATTGAATATATAATTTTACATCATATTTTGTTAACTAAAAGATAATTCTAAAGAGAAAAGCTGGTAAATAAATATAAATAGGTGAGTTTTCTCTAAAATAGCCAAACCTAACCATTTACAACACATTATAATTTTCAGGCCACTTTTATACACAACAACTTAAAAATCATCTAATTTGATCCACTGAAATTTTAACCATGCATAGCTAGCAATTGTAAATGTTGTTAAAATCAGTTGCAAAAAAAAAGTAAGCTCTTTAAAGATGACGTCCAGGAAATTATTTTATCCTTGTCTTCTTTTGCTTTCTGAACTCATTTTGTGCTAATTCACTATGTGACATTTACTAAAATATATAATATTTGCTACATATTTAACTGAAGACTGGAAATTTTTATAATCATTAATTTGTAATTCATCCAATTATAATACATCATGTATCAACTTAGAAAAAAGAGAAACATTGGGATGAAACATCACTGTTTTAATTTTTCAAGAATTTAGGCTGTATCCTAACTTTTTGACTTTCACTCACATTACAGTGTAAAAATATTTTCAAAGATGATAAAACAGTTCTGTTCACTTTTCTTCTCAGTTGGCTTTGTTAAAATCAGTGCTTCTTTGTTCCTCAGATAAGAGCAAGCCTTACTCACAGTGCAGAAGACATTTCCAGAGTGGTTATGCCTACTCTGCTCAAGGTGTATGTGTATACTTTAAGCAGTATTTCCATAATTATTAGCTCTTTTTACCTATACTTACAGTTATAAATTTCAAATATCTAGCTCCTTTGTCAAACTACTTCTTTCTCAATGAATCCCCTATATTTATTGAAAATGATTAAAGTATTATAATTATCATAATAATTGATAATTATTAAAATTTATTGAAAATCAATAAATCATTTTTATTTTTTTCTAAAATATTTAGTTCTTACTGTATGGATTTTGTCTGAAAGCCCTAGAAATATTCCTTTTTATGGCTAAAATACTAAGACAAAACTAAGCTGTTATGGGAAATGACAAGAATACCCCCTTATATTTAAGTAAATTATAAATGCCTTCAGTACACAAATAATGTGAACTTGAAAAATGGATCATATTTGTGAATCTGATATTTACTGACAAGCCTTTTTTGTAAGAAAGTGACAGTATTAAATATCACTTTTCTATATATGTGGTGTGACATTTTCATTTTGTTCCAAGTTATTTTTGTTTCTGTGTAACTCTGGAGTTTGTACCAAACCAAACTCATTGCTGTGGAGTTCGACCTTGGCTCATAGCGCCGCCTCCTTGGGTTTCCGAGGCAGTATCACTATGAAAGTAGATTGCCCAACCTTCTTTCTGAGGAGTGGCTGGTAGATTTGAACTGCCAGCCTTTGGTTAGCAGTCAAATGCCTTAGGCATTACGCCACTAGTGCTGTCTGGAGTTTGTAAGCATCTCTTAATATTTGGTAATTATATAATGATGACTTCATGTACAAAAGTTGGCTAGACAGAGCAGAAAAATCAATTTCTTTTTCCTTTAGTTTAAACAAAACAAAAAGAAAGAGAATGTAAAATCTGCATAAAAACCTTGTTGGAATTATACCTCAACAGTCTTTGACACATGAAGTAGAAACTGAGTGCAGCGGAGTGTTAGTCATTGTGCTGTGATATTCAGCCAAGCACCCTTTCAGTTTAAAACATCCTTTGTTTTAACCCATGTCTTGTTTTGTTACCCAGAATGATGCAAGTGACACTTGACCTTAGATTACCTTTTGTTCTCTCCTCTTGCAAAGGCACTCAGAGGCAGGACTGCCCCTGGCAAAATCATGAAGTAGGTGGAACTTATATTCATTCTCTACCATTTTGCAATGACAGTTCACCTTAGATTCTCTCCACTTTTCCATCCCCAAGTTGCGTATTTCTTGACATTTACCTTGTTTTCTAGGGTTTTCATGCTGTTTCTTTCCTGTTGTCCACCCTTCTTTGAAGGAGCTCTGGTGGCTCAATGCCTAAGACATTTCACTGCTTACCAGAAGGTTGGAAGTTCAAACCCACCAGCCACTCTATAAGAGGAAGACTGGGCAACCTACTTCCATAAAGATATACTGCCTTGGAAACCCAAAGGGGGTGGCTATGAGTTGGAATCCACTCATTGGCAAAAAACAAAACCAAACTCCATGCCTTTGAGTCAGGTTCAACTCATAGCGACCCCTCCTTGGGTTTCTGAGGCAGTATCACTACGGAAGTAGATCGTCCAATCTTCCTTCCAGAGAGTGGCTGGTGGATTTGAACTGCCAACCTTCTGGTAAGCAGTTGAATTTAATCCTTTGACTGTATAACTTACTAACTCAAAAACATACACTGGCTTCACAAGAGGAGCCTGCCAATCAAGTTCCTCCCTCCTTACATTCTGGGTCTTACTTCCCACTGTGCCTCACTACACGTTCTACTACAGAAGGATCACCTGCCTTACTCTTCTCCTTTACACACATTCCCACACTATCACTTTTGCATGAACTGGACTTAATCTCTCATCTCTGTATGTGAAAATCCTACTCATTTTTCAGAGGTCTATTCAGCTGAACTTCCTCCATGTACTTTTCCTGATCACTCTCAGTCTCTTTTCTCCACACCTCATGCATGCCACTCATGACATTTACCACATATTACTTTGTATTATAATTATTTATGTATGTGTCTTGTCTCCAGGCACTATGCTGGGCCTTTACAAACTTAATCTTATTTAAATTTCACAACAACCCAATGATGTGGCTGTTGTTACACCATTTAACATTTAACAATTGAGGAAACAGGCTCAAATAAGTTAAATAATTTGCCCAAAGTCACACTTCTAGAAAGTAACAGAGCTAGGACTTTAATCCAGGTCTGTCTCACTCCAAAACACATATTCTTTGCATTCTACAAATTGCAACCTACTTAGTTATTACCTAGCTGTGAAAAGAGAGTGATGAGAGGGTCTAAGATGGAAGAAGAGACCAACTTAGGTTTTTATGATTATCAAATAGATATTCAACAATGAGCTAGACTTTATTGATATTCCCTGTATTTCCCTAGGCAGAAGTGATTGCTTTAATTAGAATCCATGAGGAATTCAAATAAAATGTGAGGGAAAAAAAAATCTTACCTAAAGGTGTCAAAAGAAGCATGAAATAAGAAAAGATTGTTCAAGACAGTGTATATAATACAAGAGGGTTATGTAGCATTGGTGTGTGAGCACTTTTGAAAATAAATACAAGGAAAAGAAATAACTGTGGAAAGATTCCCTGTATGTCCCTCAAGATTTAAACAATTTGGGGTAGTTTAGAGGCTGAAGATGTGGTTATCATCCTAAACCCCTTATGATCTAATAGTATGTCTGCCAACCTCAATATACTTCTGCTTCTGATGTACCATCTTGGTCTAGTTAGAAATGAGAAGCTCAGTGCTTTTGAAAGGGAATCTCATCCTGGATAAACAGCTTTTACAACTGCCCTTTCCAATACCCAGGACCATGGAGTTTCAGCTAAGTCTTAGGCAGCTTCATTCTGGGGAATCTTCAACAGGACCAGGCTCCTGCTAGTCATGTGGCATAAGGTTCCTCCCAGGGAAGAATTTAGACTTAGCATCTTGGTGTCTTTTGGCACCACCACCCGTGCCTCTCTTGAGGCAAAAAAATAAAGCCTTTATTAGTTTTTCCCTTGCTCATTTCCTCCTCCCCCAGTTTATCATATTATCTGTTGCATATTTCTTTAACATGAGTGAGAAACTTAAGTTTAGAGAGGTCAGACAGTTATTGTTAAACATGTGTTCTCAATACAGCTCTGTTAACTTCTGACATTCATCTCAACTGTATTTGCCAACTCCATTTAAAATTATGTATGTTCCCTTTATACTAAGTTCCATTCATACATGGTTATACTCATTTGTCCCTCATGCCAATCTTAATAACGTGTGTGTGCGTGTGTGTGTGTGTATTTTTTTTTTTACTACTTAGGGAAAATAAAGTAAACAAATCTAAACTTGAGTGTAGCCAGCCACACTGGACTTCAGGCACTAGGTTAGGAAAGCTGCAACTTTTTATTTCAGTAATATGCTATATCTGAAGAAATCTTCAAGTCCAGTAAGACAGCTACCTTAAACCACACTGCAAAAACTCAAACATGAAAGCTAATTTTACTTTTCATTAAAATTGTTAGAGTATTTGTATTCCTCTACAAATACCTTCAAAGCTAATTCTCTTGTTGTTCTTCTTTATTTATTTTTACTTTTTATGGTAATAAATATAGTTCCATAGGAGGTTGTAAAAAAATACACACAGAGATCCTGTGTACCCTTTAGTGAGTTTCCCCCAATGATAACATCTTACCAGAAAGTTGACATTGGTATAATTCACTTTTAAATTTCAAAAATATGAAAACAAAAAATTCATCTTGAAGACCAAGTAGGCAGTTTCAAATTTTGTTCCACATTCTGTTCCTGCTCATAAATGATGACCTTGCTGACAGGCCTGTGTCCAGAAGGCCACATCTCCCACATTGGTGGAGATGACTTTCAGAAATCATTCAAAACCTAGGTCAATGTCATAGTACAGGCATGGTGGAAAAGAGCCCACATGAGACGACTTGGGTTGAAGTCTAGTTCTGCCTTCATCTGAGTGACCTTGAGCAAATCACTTGATCTCTCCAAGCTTCAGTTTCTTCATCTATAAAATGGAGGAAGAATTTCTTCTGCCTACTTCATAAGGCTGTTTTGAAGGTCAAGTGTGATGATGTATATGAAAGGACAAGAAAGGCTATGCATCCACATTCATAAAGTTTATGTTCTTTTCTGAAACTACTGCCAGATTACAGAAAGGTAGTTTTTAGCAATGGTACTATTCTTAGAAACAGAGCAACATCACCACTCCCCCTTTTTATTAACCACATGACCTAGAATTTCTGTCATGTAAAAAGGACCTTCACTTTCTGCCACTCTTAGTAGGATAAACATTAACAATATATCAGGCGAGTACTCTGTGGCTCATTACTTACATACCTAAGGCATATGACCTATTTTAAAATAAATATTTCTTAACATTTTCTTCTAAAAAGTCAAATACATTTTAAATGGTTTTTATTTTTATCCTGACTACAGGATTCATTATTACTTTTTTTTTTTTTTTTCATACCATGAGTTCTACAAAAGATGCTTGTGACAACAGTGAGAAATTATAAGGATACCATATTAGACAGTGGATGGTTTATGAAGTAGCAAAAGAAGTCATCCAACCTGCTTTTGTTCCTTGGTTTGCCAGTTATACAATATAAGCTTCCGATTCACTGGTGAGCCTGGTACGTGAGTAGTAAAAATGCTAGTCTTGACAGTAAGAGTAGGGAAATATATAGGAGAAAATAAACTTAAATCATAGTATGGAAAGATAAGAGTCTTTGTGTGTACTGAAAGTTTGGATACAGTAATAAAAATTTTAAGATCTATTTTCTTCCCTCTCCCCCACTATTCACAGGCTGGCATGGCTCTGACCTATGACCCCACAGCTGCCATACAGAATGGGTAAGTAGGCCACATTTTCTACATTCTAATTTATAAGATATCCTGGCACTCTTAATACTGAAGAAAATTTTTCAAATTATCTTGCTTTTGTTTTGTATCTTTAAGCAAAAACTATAAGGCACATATTTCTCACCATTGTACTTTTCTTTCTTCCAATTAATGACTCTGACTTCATTACATCTCCCATATCACCTGTTCTTACACCCATTAAACTTTTGTCTCTCTCTCTTTTTGCTGCCCCCCATCTCTTTTTCTCTCACTCTTGCTTACTCTCACTCTCTCCATCTCTTTCACTCTCTCTGGGAAAGAGTAAAGACTGGATTGCAAAGAAGGAGTAAAGTGAGAGCTAGGCTGAGAGAATTATCTGTGCATCTCTAGAGCAAGAGTGTTGCCCTTTCTAATAACTGTAGATCTAGCTTTTAGTAATTTTAATTTGCTCACTTTCATTTCTACATCAATAATGCTTTTATTTCATTCTAGAGATCAAGAGAAAGGTAATGGACAGAAGTCAAATTACTAACTCAGGTTTGTTGTTGTTGTTGTGTTGTGTTGTGTGACCCCTCCTTGGGTTGCCAAGGCAGTATCACTATGGGAGTAGATTGCCTCATCTTCCTTCTGAGGAGTGGCTGGGGGGTTTGAACCACCAGCCTTCTGGTTAGCAGTCAAGTGCCTTAGGCACTATGCTACCAGAGCTCCTAGTAACTCAGGTAGTTGTATCTTAATTCTTTAAGCATCAAGAAATCTGTGTCTTGTACTTAGAAGAAGTCTTATAGCTTCAAAATTTTCTTTTGAAAAACATAATGTTGTTAAACTACATCACGTGGACACTCTAAAATTCTGAGATTCTTGATATCTTTGGTTGAAGCTTTGTTTTTACTTCCTGATCCTTTTTCTTTGCTCTGACTACCCTACAATAGACAGAATCAGTCTTTTGGTTAGTTAAAGCCAAAAAACCAAACCCACTGCCATCAAGTCGATTCCAACTCATAACAACCCGCATTGGGTTTCCAAGGCTAAAAATCTTTATGGAAGTAGATTGCCTCATCTTCCTGCCACAGAGCAGCTGGTGGGTTTGAATCAGCAATCTTCTGGTTAGCAGCCACATGCCTTACCCAGTACACCACCAGAGCTCCTTTTTGGTTAGTTAACTTACTTTTATTTTCTAAGCCCTTTCTTTTAGATTTGTACATGACTATAAGTTGACTGTCTTTTAGTCTAATTAAATAATTGAGAAACATAAAGACTTATTGAAGATGTCAGCATATGGAGTATAAGGAATTAAACACTATTTTCTATTTTGTCAATTACATCTAATAAAGTCTGTGAGATGCTGAAAGGGTTTAAATAACACCATTTATTCCTGTAGTCATTCATGAAAGCATTTAATAAACATCCAATAAATGTACTAGGCCTAATGCTGTGCTTCATAGATTTATTAAACAATGAATACAAAAAGGCCTTTACCCTCAAGAAGCTCACAGTCTGCTGTTGCATTAAAGAAACACTTGCAGTAGAGTAGATATAGTCAGGTAGTTTTTTGTTGTTGCTTTTGATGAAAATTTCTCTCTAAGAATGAATATTATGGATATCCTTGCATTTATCCAATAAGCATTTACTTATTTCTAAGTAAGGTGGTATAAACTTTGGTGGATGGAAAGAAGGAAACACAAGGAGAAGACAATCCTCTAGAATTGCTTATTTGGAGAAAAACAGGTGCTATAATGAAAAGGAATGACAATTATTTAACACTTACTATTTATTAAGCAGTTTTTATTTATAAATTATTATTTCCTGGTGTCTGAGTTAAATAATTGCATGTCATCACAATTAGAGATTTATTTAGAAAATTTTCACACATATAGGAAAGTAGAAATAATAGCTTAATGAATATTTATATGTCCAGTAATTATATTCAACAAGTTCAGGATTTTTTTTTCTATTTATTATTTTAAAATTTATTATAAATGCCTTTTTGCTAAAGGCTATATGCCAAGGATCAGAGATGTAGTGGTAATACAGGCAGACCTAGTCATTATGCTCATAGTTACGTTGCTCCAGTAGAAGTATAAGTAAAATAACATTTTTTCTTTTCTTTCTTGTTGTTGAAGACATAAACAGCAAAACATACACCAGTTCAACTATTTCTATATGTACAATTCACTGACATTGATAATACTCTTCAAGTTGTGTAACCATTCTTGCCCTACCTTTTCAAATTGTTCCTTTTCCATTAACATAAACTCACTGCCCCCTCAAACTTCCTATGTAACCAAATAAAATAGTTGTTAATTTCTGTACATAGTTATTTATTTATTTTCATGATTAATTATTTAATTACATTTATAGTAAACACTAATTAGATAAATGGATATTTTTTGTAGGACCATATTAAAGTAAATTTTAGATATTATAAAATTTCACCCTTAAATTCTTTAACATAAAAAAGAGCAAAACCCACTACTCTAAGGTAAATTCCAACTCATAGAGACCCTGTTGACATCATCCCACATAATGATAATATTAATATAACACAAAATTGTTGTTGAGCTCTGGTAGCATAATGTCTAAAGCACTTGACTGCTAACCAGAACGCTGGCGGTTCAAACCCACCAGCCACTCCTCGGAAGGAAGGTTGGTCAATCCTACTTCCATAGTGATACTGCCTCAGAAACCCAAGGAGGGGTCGCTATGAGTCGGGGCCAACTCAATGGCACATAACAACAACAACAACAACACAAAATTAAATTTATACTAATTCCAAAATATCACCTATTTTCCAGATTATATTCAATTTTGCTTAATGTCCCCAAAAATGTATTTCTCAGTCGCTTGGTTTTGAAGCAAGAGCAAAAGATCATGTCAAAATATCTTTCCTGGATATTTCATTTACCAATGATATCCCTTTTGGGCAAATATTAATATTCTTATTTTACAGAGAAGAAAAATGAGACTACTCAGTCAAAAGTAGAATTGGAAGCCAAATGCTTCTCTCTGGCTCTAATACTCACTTTAGAGCATGTTGTCTATATCCACCTAATAAAGGGGAGACTATATGGAAGCAATGGATGGCTTCCACTTGACATGGCACATCAAGGATGATTAAATTTAGCAAGGATATACAGAGAAGGATGTTTTCTGAGAAACTAGACTGGTATGAATGGATGTGATGTATTTAGAGATTAGCAAGTCAACCAGTTAAACTGGACTGGAAGTTTCATGTGAAAGAATTTTGCATATTTCAAACATATGTTGATTCCAAGCTTCAAAAGCATTGTAACCATACATTTAAGAGTTTTGACTTTCCTTCACACTAAAGAACAATTTCTAGTTTTTTAGCAAAACTAAAAACTCACTGTCATTGAGTCGGATCTGACTCATAACGACCTCTCCTTGGGTTTCCAAGACAGCATCACTATGGAAGTAGATTATCCAGTCTTCCTTCCGGGGAGTGGCTGGTGGGTTTGAACTGCCAGACTTCTGGTTAGTAGCAAATGCCTTAGGCACTAGATGATCTAAGTAGGAAACACAATTTACAAGATATTTGCAGTGTAGTAAATTACTTTATGTGGCTTTTCTACCCATAAGACTTTGTAAACTCCAAGGTAGGATTTGCTATGAGCAACTGAGGAGCTCCTGATTGCTGAAGGTGTCCACCTGGAGTATTTCTGTTGGGAGTGGCACAAAACAATGTTCTGGGAGGTGCCAACTCTCTCTCAGGTGCTTAGAGTTCTGATGCTATAGTTGGCTAGTTTGACCACCGTGCCGGGCTCAAAAGGAGGCCTCCTAGAGGCAGAACTCTCTCTGACTGCTGGTGGAGGAAGACGTGCTACTGAAAGAGACATGTGCCCCTGAAAGAGACATGTGCTGCTGGGAAAGAGATGCAAGAGACACGCATTGCTGAGTGAGACACCGAGGGACCAGCACTGCTGGGAAAGAGACTGCGAGAGACTGTTGGCTGAGGGGCTGTAGGCTGGGAGAGAGACTGAGCATTCTTCCTGAACTTGTAGCCTGGTGCTTCCCTAATAAACCCCATAATCCGTGAGTTCTGTGTGGCCACTGCAGCGAATTATCGAACCCAGGAGAGAGGTGGTGGGTGCTTTGGGAGGAACAGCTGGTGAAAGGGCTGGAGGGAGGCAGCATGTCTGGCCTTGCAGGAATAGGCCTTGGGCTATTGATGGTGATTCTGTCTTCCTCTTGTGGGATTAGAGGAGGTCAGAAGATGTGACCTCCTTGTTGTTCAAGGAATATTAAAATAGTCAAAGTATAAAATGATAAGAGTTTGTCCTAGAGTGGTTAAAGTATGAATTGAAAAACCAGAATAGGTAAAAGTAAGGATAAGCTCAACAAACAATTCATTCATTCATTCTTTCAACCAATATTCACCATCTTTGAAAGAATAAATAAAATAGACAAACCACTAGATGGATTGATAAAAGTAAAAACGAGAAGAGGCAAATAACCACCTTAAGGAATGAAACTGGTGACATTACAAAGCCAACAGAGACAAAGAATATCATAACAGATTACTATGAAAAATTATACTCTTAAAAAATTTGAAAACCTAATAAAATGGGCAAATTCCTAGAATCATACTACCTATACAGTCTAACAAAACAGAGATAGAAAATTTAAACAGACCCATTACAAAAGAAGAGACTAAATATACTATAAAAAATTGCAAACAAGGACCAGATGACTACACTGGAAAATTCAACCAAACATTCAAAGATGAATTGACACAAATCCTACATAATCTCTTCAAAAACATTGAAGAAGATGTTGCATTACTAAACTGTTTCAGCATAACCCTGATACCTAAACAAGGCAAAATCACCACCAAAAAAAAAATAATAATAAATTACAGACCAACATCCCTTATGAACGTAGATGCAAATATTTTCAACAAAATTCTAGCCACCAGACTTCAGCAACAAATGAAAGAAATCATACTATGATCAAGTGGTATTCATATCAGTATTACAAAACATGGTTCTACATTAGAAAGTTAATCAGTATAATCCATCACATAAATAAAGGAAAAGAACCATATGATCGTTTCAATTGATACAGAAAAGCATTCAATAAAATTCAACACCTTTTCCATAATTGGGGTCATATATACAAAACCAGCAGCCAACATTAAACTCAATGGAGAAAGACTGAAAGTCTGCCTTTTGAGAATGGGAACAATATAAGGATGCCTATTATCACTACTTGTGGTAGTTAAGGTTGTGTGTCACCTTCGTGGGCCTAGTTGAGTGGCTGGGTAGCTGGATGTACTTTTTCTCAATTGTGAGATTGGTAGTTAACTCCATGGTGGAATCTGATGGAGCAGCTGAATAGCTGCTTTAGAGATGTGGGCTGCTTCCAGTATATAAGCAGCAACTTTGAGGAAAGTCTCCAGCTTTTTGGCAAGCTTGAACCCTGCATGTAGCCAAGTTGTTGTTCAACAGCCTGCCGTGCCCTGCTGATCTTGGTGCTTTTTATGAACTTGAATTAGTGGCCTGCCATGTTGTTTGGTGATATTGGGACTGTGCCTTTTTATTTGTTGACCTTGGGTTTGTCATCCTCAGCAGCCAGTTGCTGCCTGAGTGAAGAAAAGCCTCTAGCTTCAGTGGGCCAGGAGCAAAAGGCATAGCTGAAGCCCAAGGCTGAGTGGCTTTCACCCAGTCCCTAGAGTCTGGCACTTTGCACTTAGACTTATAGCCTCCAAGAATTTTAAGAATAAACTTCTGTTTGTTCAAGCCATCCCATTTGTGGTATATCCCTGTTAGAATGGCACTAGGTAACCAAAACACTACTCTTACTTAAATTGTACTGAATTCCTAGCTAGAGCTATAAGACAAGAAAGAGAGAAAAAAGGTATGCAAATAAGAAAGAAAGAAGTAACGCTATCTTTGTAGATGACGTGATTCTATACATACAAGACCCTAAACATTCCACAAGAAAATGGCTGAAAGTAATAGAAGAATTTAGCAACATTGCTTTGTATCAGTACATCAGTAGATACATTTTGTTGTTGTTGTTATTTGCCGTC
>NW_006921590.1:857822-864303 GCF_000298275.1 Orycteropus afer afer | reverse complement strand
GGCAGAAAACTGCTTAAAAAATAAACAGATAAACAGTGCTAGCAGATATCCCCCTGCATAAAAATGAAACTGGACCCATACTTCATACAATATACAAAACAATAACTCATTTTTAAATGTCAAACCGAGAATCATAATCCTGGGAGAAAATTATGGGACCAAATATTTTGTAAAGATAGAATAATAAATATAACAACAAATGCATGAATAGAGGAAGAAAAATAGGTAAATGGGATCTAATAGAAATTAAAAAGTTTTCTCATCAAAAGGCTTTCTAAAAAGAGTAAATAGACAACTTGCAGACAAGGATAAAATCTTCTAAACAACTTATCCAATGAGGGTCTAATCTTCAGAAGTTATAGAAAATTACAACTCAACAACAAAAAGAGAAAATAAAAAAAGTTAAAAAAAATGAAAAAAAAAAAAAAAAACTTGGGCAAAGGAACATAATCTAAACCTTCACCAAAAAGAACAGTCAAGCAGCCTTTAAACATATGGAAAGATGTTCTCTATTATTGGCTTATTGTTGTTGTTAGGTGCCATTAAGTCAGCTCCGACTCATAGCAACCCTGTGTACAATAAAACAAAACACTGTCTGGTCATGTGCTAGCCTCACAATCCCTGCTATACCTTAGCCTATCATTGCAGCCACTGTGTCAGTCTATCTCGTTGAGGGCCTTCCCCTTTTTCATTGACCCTCCACTCCAAAAAGCATGATATCTTCTCCAGGAATTTTTCCCTTCTGACAACATGACCAAAGTAGATCAAACAAAGTCTAGCCATTCTCACTTCCAAGGACCATTCTGGCTGCACTTTTTCCAGGACAGATTTGTTAGTTCTTCTGGCAGTCCATGATACTTTCAGTATTCTTTGCCAATACCACAACTCAAAACTATCATCTCCTCTTAAAAAAAAAAAAAAAAAACCTCACTGCCATTGAGTGGGATCCAATAATGTAGCCCAGTATTCCATAGTGTGAATGTACCATAACTTGGTTATCCATTCATCTGTTGATGGTCATTTAGGTTGTTTCCATCTCTTTGCTATAGTGACCCCTCCTTGGGTTTCCGAGGTGGTATCACTACAGTAGTAGGTTGCCCAATCTTCTTTCCGAGGAGTGGCTGGTGGGTTTGCCTTCTGGTTTGCAGGCAAATGCTTTAGGTACTACACCACCAGAGTTCCCAACTCCTCTCTGATCTTCCTTACTCATTGTCCAGTTCTCACCTGCATATGAAGTGATTGAAAATACCATGGCATGGATTAGGTGCACCTTAGTCTTCATCCACATTTTTGCTTTTGAGCACTTTAAAGAGGTCTTTTGCAGCAGATTTGCCCAATGCAATAAGATGTCTGATTTCTTCAGTGCTGCTTCCATGGGTGTTGATTGTGGAACCAAGTAATATGAAATCTTTGACAACTTCAGTCTTTTCTCCATTTATTGTGATGCTGCTTATTGGTCCAGTTGTGAGGATTTTCGTTTTCTTTTATGTTGAGGTGTAATCCATACTGCAGACTGTAGTCTTTAATCTTTATCAGTAAGTGCTTCAAGTCCTCTTCACTTTCAGCAATCAAAGTTGAGTCATCTGCATGTCACAGGTTGTTAATGAGCCTTCCTCTAATCCTGGTGCTGTGTTATTTTTCATACAGTCCAGCTTTTTGGATTATTTACTCAGCATACAGATTGAATAGGTATGGTGAAAGGATACAACCCTGACACACTCCCTTGCTGATTTTAAACCATGCAGTATCCCCTTGTGCTGTTCCAGTGACAGCCACCTGGTCTGTGTACAGGTTCCTCATGAATTCAATAAAGTGTTCTTTAATTACCATTCTCAATGTTATCCATAATTTATTAAGATCTAGACAATCAAATGCTTTTGCATAGTCATAAAACACAAGTAAACATCTCTGTGATAGCCTTTGCTTTCAGCTAAGATCCACCTGACATCAGCAATGATATCCCTCATTCCATGTCCTTTTCTGAATCCAGCATGCGTTTCTGGAAGTTCTCTGGCAGTATATTCTTACAATCATTTTTGGATTATTTTCAGCAAGATTTTATTTGTGTGTGATATTAATGATACTGTTTGATAATTTCCACATTCTGTGGGATCACCTTTTTTTGGAACGGGTAAAAATATGGATCTCTTCCAGTCAGTTGGCCAGGTAGCTGTCTTCCAAATTTCTTGACATAGACAAGTAAGTGCCTCCAGTGTGGCATCTGTTTGTTGAAACAACTCAGTGGGTATTCCCTCAATTCCTGGAGGCTTGTTTTTTGCAATTCCTTCAGTGCAGTTTTGACTTCTTTCTTCAATACCATTGGTTCCTTTTTTTTTTTTTTCCCCCAACAATTGTGCTTTAGGAGTAAATTTACAGAGCAGAATTTGTTTTATATTCAACATTTCATGTACATTTGGTTTCACTCCCCAATTAGCATCCACAACCCTAACCCACTCTCCTCCTCTCCCTTCCCAGTACCCCTGCCCCATGCCCCTCATAGTTATGCACTCCTGTGTGTCCTGCTTTTCCTCCATGAGAATGTTGCCCCTCTGGTGCCCCGTGGTTGATTGCTCCAAGGGATGCATCTTCATAGAGTATGTGGGTGTGTCACCTTGGGTTGAGTGGTCTGCATGTATGTCTTGTTTACCACTGGACTGACAGCCAGCCCCTGGGAGTGAGGTTTATTCCAGGCCCAAAGTGTATCCCAGAGCCGTAGTATTGGGGAGTCCCACCAGACTCCATCCACCAATAATTCTAGTCATATTGTGTTTTTGGATTTTGTTCCACATTTTTCCTACTACTCTATCCAAGATCTCCAGTTTTTATTCTTTTCCAAGTGGTTGGCATTGGTAGCTGGGCACCATCTAGTTATTCTGGTCTCAAGGTCCATCATATCCTAAGGCTGATTGCTTCCAAATGCCTTTGGTTTTTTTCACTCTTCTTAGCTTCTAATGATAGGAGACCATTAGCTGTATCTTAGATGGCTGTTTGAAAGCTTTTAAGACCCCAGTTGCTACTCATCGATGTAGGTTGTGGAACAAGATTTTTATGTATTTTGTTGTGCCAATTGAGTCTGGTATCCCCCAGTACTATGGTGCTGAGTCAGTAGATTTGTTGGATTTCTCCCACAGTGTCTGGCTGTCTGTGAGGGATTGCTCTATGTCTGTCTTCTGTTGTTTCTGTAAGGATTGCAGGTGTTTTGTATCACCAGTATCTGTGCAAGATTAGCCTCAGCTGAATCTATTCTGGGTCTGGAGTATAATCCTGTTCACTGCCCCCATCTGATGATCTCAGTTATTTATGTGTTTATCTGTAGCCTGGTGTTTGTTGTTAATGGTAATGCAGTATTATAGATATACTGGTATTAGCTTCTGTCATCTATATCTTATGTGCACAATTTAGTGTCCTCCCTTTCCCCAGTGTTATCATGGTTGTCACGGACTCTTTCTATACCATCCCTCCCCTTGCTCATGTCAGAGTGTGGCACCCTCAACTAGCCCAAAGGTATTTCCTCCCCTTCCCTCCCCATCCCATCCCAGTGAGTTCCCTTCCTTAAGCAAACCATTCCTTGTCTTTTTACAGTGATGGGCTCATACAATATTTGTCCTTCTGTGACTAACTTATTTTACTCAGCATAATGTCCTCTAGCTTCATCCATATTGTGAGATGATTATCCTTCATTGTTCTTTAATGTAGCATAGTATTGCATTATGTGAATGTAGCATAGTTTGGTTATCCGTTCATCTGCTGATGGGCATTTAGGTTGTTTCCATCTCTTTGCTATAGTGAATTGTGCTGCAATGAACATAGGTGTGCATATGTCTGTTCATGTCCTGCCTCTCATTTCTTTAGGATATATTCCTAGTAATGGAAATGCTAGGTCAAATGGTATTTCTGTTTTCAGTTTTTTAAGGAAATGCCATACTGCTGGCCACAATGGTTGTACCATTTTACAATCCCACCAGCAGTGTATAAGAGTTCCAATCTCTCCGAAACCTCTCCAGCATTTGTTATTTTCTGTCCTGATGAACTTTGCTATTATTGCTGGGATGAGACGATACCTCATCGTTGTTTTGATTTGCATCTCTTTAATGACTAAAGATCACAAGCAATTCCTCATGTGTTTGTTGGCTGCCAGCATATCATCTTTAGTGAAGTATCTGTTCATGTCTCTTGCCCATTTTTGAATTAGATTGTTTGTCTTTTTGTCAATACCATTGGTTCTTGATCATATGCAGCCTCCTGAAATGGATGAATGTTCACCAATTCTTTTTGGTACAGTGGCTCTGTATTCCTTCCATCTTCTTTTGATGTTTTCTGCACCATTCATTATTTTGCCTGTAGAATCTTTCAGTATTGCAACTCAAGACTTGAATTTTTTCTTCAGTTATTTCAGCTTGAGAAATGCCAAGTGTGTTCTTTCCTTTTTGTTTTCTAACTCCAGGTTTTTGCACATTTCATTATAATTGACTTTGTCTTCTCAAGCTATTCTTTGAAATCTTCTTTTCAGCTCTTTTGATCTCATTTCTTCCATTTACTTTAGCTATTCTCCCTTCAAGAGCAAATTTCAGAATCTCTTCTGATGTCCATTTTGGTCTTTTCTTCCTTTCCTGTCCTTTTAATGATCTTTTGCTTTTTTCATGGATGATATTCTTGATATCATCCCACAATTCCTCTGGTTTTCAGTCATTGTTGTTCAATGCATCTAATCTGTTCTTCATGTAGTCTCTAAATTCGAAAGGGATATAATCAAGGTCATATTATGGCTCTCATAGACTTGTTTTGTCTTCAGCTTCAACTTGCAGATGCATATGAGCAGTTGATGGTCTGTTCCACAGTCAGCTCCTGGCCTTGTTTTGTCTAAAGATACTGAGCTTCTCCATCACCTCTTGTGATGGATGTAGTCAGTCTGACTCCTTTGTACTCTAGCTGGTGAAGTCCACGTGTATAGCCACCATTTTTGTTGTTGAAAAAAGATATTTGCAATGAATAAGTCATTGGTTTGCAAAATTGTGTCATGTGATCTCCAGTGTCAATTCTGTCACCAAGGCCATATTTTTCCAACTACTGGTGATTCTTCTTTGTTTCCAACTTTTGCATTCCAATCACCAATGATAATCAACACATCTTGATTGCATGATTGGTCAATTTCAGACTGCAGAAGTTAGTAAAAGTTTTCAATTTCCTCATCTTTGACTTTGGTGGTTGGTGTGCAAATTTGAATAATAGGTTTATTAACTGGTCTCCTTATAGACATATGGATATTATCCTATAACTGACAACACTGTACTTCGGGATAGATCTTGAAACATTCTTTGTGACAGTGAATGCGCCGCCATTCCTCTTCAATTTGTCATTCCCAGTGTAGTAGATCCTATGATTGTCTGATTCAAAATGGCCTGAATCAGTCAATTTCAGCTCACTAATGCCTAGGACATTGATCTTTATGCGTTCCATTTCATTTTTGACAGCTTCCAATTTTTCTGGATTCATACTTCATACGCTCCATGTTCCAATTATTAATGGATGTTTGAAGCTGTTTCTTCCCATTTTTCATTGTGCCATATCAGCAAATGGAGGTCCTGAAATCTATATCGTTAAGGTCAGCTCTACTCTGAGGAGTAGCTCTTCTCCACTCATATTTTGAGTGCCTTCCGATGTAAGGGGCTCGGGTCTGATGTTTCAAGTCTATTCAAATAGTCTTCCAGTAATATATCAGACAGTGTTTCACTGCTGTTCATAAGGTTTTCACTGGCCAATTCTTTGAGAAGTGGATGGCTCCTTCCTTCTTGCAAGTCTGTCTTAGTCTGGAAGCTCTGCTGAACCCTATTCACCATGGGTGACCCTGCTGCTACTTGAAATACCAGTGGCATAGCCTCCAGCCTTGCAGCAACATGCATGCCTTCACAGTATGGCAAACTTGATGACCTTTTGATCTCATATGGTTAATTGTTCTAATGAGTGTGTACCTCCCTGGTATTATTGTTCACCTTGCCTATAGTTTGGCCATTCAAGGAATTTTTCATTTCTTCTCTTACCCAGTAGTTTTTAAGAAGAGTGTTATTCAGTTTCCATGTATTAGATTTATTTTTCTTTGATCTTCCTGTTGTTGATTTATAATTTTATAGCATTGTGATCTGAGAAGATGCTTTGTATTATTTCATTGTTTTTAAATTTATTGAGGATTGTTTTGTGGCCCAACATGTGGGCTATTCTGGGAATATTCCATGTACACTGGAAAAGAATGTATGTTTTTCTGTTGTGTGTAATGTTCTATAAAAACTACAGGTCTACTTGCTTGATTGTGTTTAGATATTCTTTATCTTTGTTGGGTTCATTCTAGTTATTCTGTCCTTTATCGAAAGTGCTGTATTATAGTAGAGGTGTCTGTTTCTGTTTACAGTTCTGTTAAAGCTTGATTTATGTATTTTGGGGTTTTTTGCTGGGTGATTAGATATTTATTTATTTATTTTTAATTACT
>NW_006921590.1:848372-853822 GCF_000298275.1 Orycteropus afer afer | reverse complement strand
TTTGGTATTTTCATGCAAATTCTTCTGCTAGTTGGGGTTTAGTCCACTTTTGTATCCTTCCCTTCAAGGCTCAGGGGTCCAAGATTATCTTCTGTGTTTGTGTTAATTGGTTTCCCTTTTCTTTGTTGAAGAGCATCTGTGCAGTCCTTGTGCCTAGTTGGCCATCTTGCCGGAAGTCTATTTATTATGGTTATGTCCTCTTGTTGGATTGACCTTTAATCATTATATAATGCCCTTCCTTGTCTCTTTTGCTGATTGTTACCTGAAAGATTATTTTATCAAAAAGTCATATTGCCACTTCTACTCTTTTTTGTTTGCCATTTCCTTCCTGTTTTTACATCCTTCGATTTTTAGCTTATTTTTGTCTTTGTTTGTAATGTGTGTCTCTTGTAGACAGCATATTGGTCAGGTGTTCTTATACATGCTGCTACTCTCTGTCTGTTAACTACTATATTTAGTCCATTTACACTCAGTGTAATGATCAATAGGTAGGAATTTACTGCTATCATGTTGCTAGGAATTTTCTGTTTGTTTGGTGTTGTTGGTTTCTTTTTTCAGTATATTTTTGTGTGCTTAGTTCATTTTATTATGTATTTTATTATCATTTATTTCATTCATCACTATTGTTTTAGTGTTTACTGAGACTTTTACTGATTTTCTTCTTTCTTGTTTTGGTGAGAAGGTTTAATTTTTTTGAGGTTACTCTGTAATTTATTATTGTCTTTCCAAATTTAATTCAGTCTGTTCTACCTTGACATTGTCTTGAGTTCTTCTCTGCCTGGAAATTCTGTAAGTACATCATTTATTCCTTCTTCTTTGCTCTGTAGTTATTATCATTTACAAATAGGCATCTCTTGATCCCTATTTTCAGTCTTGTAGCTTTATTTTATTTTTGCAACTTCTATATCTGAGTGGATTTCCAGGTGAAGTTATCATGTGTCTTAATCTCCAGTTGTTATCTGTCATTGTTGGGTCTTTGCCTCAAGGTCTACTTTAAACTTTTCTTGTAAGGTTGGACTGGATTTACAAATTTCCTTAAGTTGAATTTATCTGGGACTGTCCTAATTTCACCATCATATCTGAGGGACAATTTTGCTGCACATATAACTTTTTGTTGGCAAGTTTGTTTTTTTTTTTGGTTGGCAAGTTTTTGGTCTTATATATGTCATCCCATTGCCTTCTTGCCTGCATGGTTTATGCTGAGAAACCATAGGTTAGTCTTGTTGGTTCTCCTTTGTAGCTGACTTTTCATTTCTACGAAGCTGCTTTCAGGATTTTTTCTTTGTCTTTGGTTTTGAGAAGTTTGATTATGTCATGTCTTTATGGTTTCTTTTGGAATCTATTCTTTTTAAAGTTCATTTAGTTTCTTGAATGTATATCTTCTTGCCTTTAGTAACATGAGGTAAGTTTTCTTCAAGCAAATTTTCAATAACTTTCTCAGTAATTATTTTGTTTCTTCCTGTTCTAGAATTCTCATTACATGCAAGTTATTCCTCTTGATGGTGTCCCTTATAATTCTTAGGCTTTCTCCATTTTATTTCATTCTTTTTTTCTGATTGTTTCTCTAACAGATTAGTATTAAGAGATTTGCTTTCATTCTCACTTGTTCTGACTTCCATTAATTAATTCCTACTCCTTCATCCATCCAATGTGTTATCTATTTTTGAAATCTTAGTATCAGTCTTCTGGATTTCTATTTGCTGTTTTTGTGTGGTTTTTAATTTTCTATTTATTTTTTCAGTTTTAATTATTTAAAAAATTATTCTAGAGGTTTTTTTTTTTTTCCTTTTCCCTCTGATTTTGTCCTTGATTTTCTCTGTGATTTCCTTGAACATTCTCTCAATTTGACTAAATATAACTCTTTTGAATTTCTTACCAGGTATTTCAAATAGAATTTCTTCCTCCAGAAGATTTCCTAGCCCTCTATTTTGGTCACTTCTTTGAGCCATCTTATCTTGTGTGTGTTGTGTGTGAGTGAGTGTATGTGTGTGTGATTTGAAGTTGTTTTTGCTCTGGTGGTCTAGTGCTTAAGGCAGTTGACTGCTAACCAGAACACTGGTGGTTTGAACCCATGAGCCACTTCTGATCACAGAAGTAGAGCAGGCACCTGTTCTGGGAATGGAAAAAAAAAAAGGACGAGTGGATAAGAGGAAAAAAAAAAAGAGAAGAAAGAAAACAATGGGGATGTGGGAAGGAATAAAAAGGAAGAAAAAAGCCACACAGCACTGGTAAAAGTGCCAGCCACCAAACATGGCTGTGCACATATGCAGCAATTGCTCCACATGAGTGTCCACACCCGATCAGCAAAGGGTGGGGCAGGTCGTATTAACCACATGAGTAGTCATGGTAGGAGAAACCACTCTTCTAGATCCAAAAAAGAAAAAGGGCAAGGGAAGAAGAAGAAAAAGAAAGAAGGGAAAGAGAAAAAAACTAATCAGAAAGATTCTTGAAAAACAGAAGGAAAAAAAAAGTCACAATACTGGCAGTGGAAGGAGTTTGACCAGCCACCAGATGGGTGAGAATGGGAAGAGTTGTGCTTCTGGTCATTGGGAGGTCATGCAAAGTAACTTGGGGAGATCACACCTCTTTGGGTGCCCAATAACCTGTGTGGATGTTGGTGCAGTCCTAAGGGAAGCCAATTATCTGATTCCTGCTCTGATTGCATTAATTCAAAATGATCATTTGGCAATTTACCATTCCTTGTTCACTCTTTTCATCCATCTCTTCATGTCATCAGCATTTGATCTACTCTTTTATCCTTTCCTTTGAAGCTTTGTGTTCACAGTTGCCATCTATAGCCATTTCACTTGTTTCTTCGATCTTGTAGATAGTCTAGGTTGTATATCTGCCTGGTCCACTATCTTGGGTCCTCCCTATTGAAAGTATGCTTTAGATTGTAGAGAGTTGTTATTTTTAGTGGTGGGAAAAATGACACCAAACGTGGATATACTGAGCACAGAACAACCAGAGTAAAAATGTGATTTGAGTACATGTGGATGGGTATGTTATTGTTATCGTTGTTATGTGCCATGGAGTCAGACCTGACTCATAGCGACCCCTCCTTGGGTTTCCAAGGTGGTATCACTACAGAAATAGATTGTCCAACCTTCATTCTGAGGAGTGGCTGGTGGGCTTGAACTGCCAGCCTTCTGGTTAACAGTCAAGTACCTTAGGCACTACACTACCAGAGCTCCTGTGGATGGGTTTAGGCATTGTAGTTTATGGGTAGGTACAAGTCTATACATAGGTAAAAACAGTTAGAAATATCAATAAAACCCATTACTGCCAGTCAATTCTGATTCATAGTGACCCTATAAGACAGATTAGAGCAGTTCCCATAGGCTTTCTAAGGATGTAAATCTTTACAGAAGCAGAATGCTACATCTTTGTCTCAAAAAGCAGCTGGTGGGTTCAAACCACTGACTTTTTGATTATCCCTTGAGCACTTAGCCACTGCACCACCAGTGTTCCTCATAAGTATCTAGAGGTGTATGTCAATAAAAATATGTGAGTGCAAGTGCATATACTCATTGAAGACACAAATACTCCTCAGACAATCAAACACCTTCCATGGTTGATTTTCTGGATTTGAAAGCTTAGAATCATAGTTTCATGATATAACTCAGTCAATTGGAATAACATACTTCACATAAATCATGATCTGCATCTTAGGAAAATGAGTAGCATGTAGGGTCATGAAGATTGCCAGTGACCATATAAGATACAACTATTGTTCTATGTCCATCAGAACAAAACAGTAGAAAAGTAACCAAAAGCTCAGAGAAGGAAAAAGTTCATGAGCCACAACCTAATCTACACTGAGATGAGAATAACTAGATGGTGTCTAGCTACCACCACTGACCATTCTGACTCAGGTCACAATAGAGAGTCCAGTATATATTGGGAGAAAAATGTGGAGAAAAACTCAAAATCTTTGAGGGAAAAAAAAAAAAAAGCCAGAACACTGGATCATTAGAGAACAGAGGCTTCTGAGAATATCGCCATAAGACCTTTAAACCTAGAATGGAACCTATACCAAGACCACCTTTTAATGAAATAGCAGAGTGGCACTATTGTAAGATCAGTGCACTACTTAAAAACCATCCATATGTGACCAAAAGGCTAACAATTGCTCAAAAACAAAGATGGCAAGATAAGAGAGCAGGGAAATTAGAATACTGGAAATGGAACAAACAGAGCACAATTAAGAATAATGTTGACAGATTGTACTAAATGTAATTAATGTCACTGAACAATTTGTTCAGAAATTGTCAAATGGGAATCTAACTTGCTGTGTAAGCATTAACAAAAAAATCAAGAAAATATATTTCTATATATACATATACACACATATGTATATATGTATATATGTATATGTGTGTATATATATGTGTGTATATGTGTATATATGTGTATGTGTGTGTGTGTGCATATAGTTGTTGTTGTTATGTGCCTTCGAGTCAGACCCAACTCACAGCGACCCCTCCTTGGGTTTCTGAGGCTGTATCACTACAGAAGTAGATTGCCCAACCTTCCTTCTGAGGAGTGGCTGGTGGATTTGAACTGCCAGCCTTCTGGTCAGCAGTCAGGTGCATTAGGCACTATGCTACCAGAGCTCCATATGTGTGTGTGTGTGTGTGTGTGTGTATAGATATATTTTAAATGTTCATCAAGTATCTTATAATCTGGGCTCTCCATCAAGAGTTGTGTCACACTGATGAACAAGACAGACTCTTAGCTCTCCTACATTGTAGCTATAGACATAGACACTAACAACTTTTCATTATTTATACATAATAATCACATAATGGTGAATTGCAGGATGTTATGAAGAGACTGGCTTTCCTTAGATGGCTAGCCAAGACGTCTCTGAATAGGTGATGCTTGAGCTGAGCTCTGACAGCACTTAATTACTAACTAGATGATATATTTGATAGCAAAGAGAGAAACCAAAGTGACTGTGACATTTTAATACTGGAAAGAATGTTGGCACCATTAACAGAAAGATGAAATAAAGTTGGGAGAGATGATGTGCTCAGCTTCAGATGTGCTTGACCCATGAGACTGACTGTGTCAAAAATGATCAAGGACCAACTGTCACTGTGGGACCAGAATTAAAGAGTGATCTTTTCTTATGCATTCCTGAAGTCAGTCATTTCCATGATGTACAATTTAAGAGCTGAATTTGTTCTCTAAAGACATAGTTCTCTAAATACGCATCCTCGTTCATTACAAACCTAAGTAGGGGGAAGAAATGGAACTTAAGAATTCCTAAGCTCAGCATCACAAGTGAACTTTGGACGATGCTACATTAGAGTTGGTAACAATGACCAGGAACATGGGGAATATTTCTGTCTTCTCCTTCGGATTTCTACTCCACATTTCATACACCTGTCCATCTTACTCAACTCACCTGATTATATATATATTTATATATATATATATATATA
>NW_006921590.1:823745-848097 GCF_000298275.1 Orycteropus afer afer | reverse complement strand
AAACTTTGTTTCATGACATTGACTACAATTTCCCACAGTGCAACAGCTCCTCTTCCAATTCCTCCTGATAGTTACCTCTTCCCTGTGTCTTTCCCTCCCATGCACTCCTGCCCCCTGAGCTGTCTCCCTGTGCATACACAGCCCTTCTATTCTCCCATGATTGATCTGCCCAAGGAGTGTATCTACCAAATGTAAATGTTCAGCTCATATGCCTGTCTTTTGTTTGTCTGGAAGCCACAGGAGTGGGTTCAATTCCAGACCTGAAGGGCAACTATGGGCCATTGTCTCAGTGGTTCCATCAAGCTCTATCAGACCAACAAACCTCATCCTTTTTTTTCCCCAAAAAATGATTTTGAGTTTTGTTCCACATTGTTCTCCCACTCTATCCAGGGTCTCCTACACAGATCTACCTCCAAATGGTTGACAGTGGTAACCACTGTCTGGATCACAACTGAACAGTTTGAACAGTTAAACGCTTCATGCTTCTTACTATCAGCCAACTTATGGGAATACAAATACCCATTCTTCTCTCAGATCTATCTGGCAGAGCTCTATAATTTGTTATTACTATTGCCCTATTGCCTTTTTTTGCAGTTCAGTATGAAATTCCATCACTCTCAAATATGAGTGTTGAGGGGAAAATCATTCCCCCCCAATATACACAATCTCATCTTTCCTCTACCCTTTTTGTGAGGGCTGCTGTGTAAAAAGCCTCTTGGATTGTTTGATTTGAATAAAATGTATTCTTGAGGGAGATGTGAAAAAGAATGCTTTCCTCTAGCATTATTTTGCCAGCTGTTTTATATGGGCATTTGATACTAAATGATACAGAAGCCTTACCTTATTACACTAGGAAAGGAATCTAATGTGAAGGATACACAGATATTACAATAAAAATGACCAATAAATTATTAATCTTGTACTATTGTGTTACCCTGAGGATAGTATTCATGGGTCTGACTCTAACAATATTGCCTGTGGACATGAAACACAAGCAAATGTTGTTTATTTCAATGTGCAAATAGGATTTGGTGTGGTTTCTCTACAGTAAAAAACATTCTACCCTGAGGTTATTGATAGATTCGTGTTATTTTTATTGTCAGTGAAGTAAGATTTCACCTTATTACTACTGACTACTAAATCCCCTGAAGATGACTTTTCTGCAAGCAACAGACTGTCCTGTTAGTGACCTAGACTTGAATTGTCTGGATTTCTGGGAGGCATTTGCCTTAAATGCCAGAGAACCCAGTAACTCTTTGCACTCCTTAAAAATAGTAAGTTTTCAAAGGCCACCTTAGTGATCTGTAGATCACTTAATTATACTCTGAGCCAGTTTGGCATTTAGTATCTTGTATGTATGCAACCTCTCCAGAAGTAACTAGTTCATGTACCTAAGGAAAGGTTTCTCAAAATGACACTGACATTATACACCAGATAGCTCTCTGCTGTGGAGGACTGGCCTGTGCATTGTGGAATGCTTAGCAGCCTCTCTGACCTCTACACACTAGTTGCCATTAGCCCATTCCCCTCAATTGTGACAACCAAAAATGTCTCCAGATAGTGCCAGATGTCCCCTGCAGGGGCAAAACTGCTACTGATTTATAACCACTTGGCTAAGGATGAAAAGGGCACTTGTTGTACATGTAATGCTATGTGAATTTTGGCATAAAAACATCTCTTAGGAGAGTGAATTATTCCCAAGAAAAGAGTTTATTAACAAATTTGTTCCCAGTTCTCTGTAACAGCATTTGCAAGGCATAATGCTTTTATTACCAGATACAAAAAGATAAAATCACAATGTTTAAAATTACCTTAGCTTTGTTGTTATGACTAAAAAGCTCTGTCACTTTTCTCTTTCCTGTTCCCCACAGTATCAATGCTTGAAGCTTTTATTTTGATGGTCTGTTTTATTTATTTATTTTTTTTTTTAAATGTGATGCCTATGTGAATGTGGGGAGCTCTGGTAGCGTAGTGGCTAAGGCACTTGACTGCTAACCAGAAGGCTGGCGGTTCAAACCCACCAGCCACTCCTCGGAAGGAAGGTTGGGCAATCCTACTTCCGTAGTGATACTGCCTTGGAAACCCAAGGAGGGGTCGCTATGAGTCGGGGCCGACTCGATGGCAAATAACAACAACAACAACAAAAATGTGAATGTGACAGTGTTTTCAAATCATGACAGACATATGTCATGGACTGAGAAAAACCTAAGAGATGGGGAAACACATTTTGCAGTTCTTTCACTGGAGTCTGGTTCTGTGTATTTTCTTCAGATCCTATACTTCTAAGCTTCAGACACAATAGCAGGCTCTATCATGGTTTAAGTAAAGAGTTTCCTGTAAATTCCTCCAGTTTATGTTTGGACTTGGGAACAGCTTATTTCAGAATACCAGAAATAGGGAATCAAGACAGTGTGCTGAGTCTGTTCTTTCCAATCCTTTTTCCGCTCTAAATGACTCTCTCACTTGAGTGACACTATTGGAACTTGCTGAGAAGTATGAAATAGCATTCTTGTTTGATGGATAGGATTAGAGCAGAGAGAACAAAAGTGGATTAAATTTTGCCTAAAGATTCCATTTGCTAGTATCAGTTTACTTGGCTGGGTTCTTTATGTTTATGCTGTCTGTTTTCCCTGTAGAGTTTCCTGTAAACTCTGCCTGTCAATCCAACCCTCATTGCTTTCATTTTTCAATACTGTAATTGGTGCTTTTTGCAAAACAGACTGGCCATGCTAAAATCTGACGTGTGTTTGTTCTAGTTAGCATGAGAAGCTGAGTCTGAGTTTGTAACAGAAGTTAAACCACTGCATGGTGAATGAGAAGGCCTGTCAGGTGTGTCTGTCATATCATTATGAGACTCAAAGAAAAATCTTTCTGTTCACTGCTTCATAAATAGAATCTGTCAATGATAAAACCTAAGAGTAATTTCTCTTTGCAGATCTTAAAGGGAAACCATAATTTTTCTATAAAAGAATTGTTTTCTTTAGTTATAAATACCCTTGCATGGTTATAAAGTAGATATTAATTAAGCTGCCACACTGAGCATCTACAAAGGTCTCTGGGTGGTGTAGTTTGCAGTTGACTAACCTAAAGGTAGACGGTTCAAAAGCACAACACTATGAAAGAAAGACCTGGCAATCTGTTTTTGTAAAGAATATAGCCAACAAAACCCTATGGAGTACTTTTGCTCTGTAACACATAGTGTTGCAATGAGTTGGAGCTGGTTCAACAGCAGTGGGTTTGATTGGGTTTTGTTGAGGACCTACGGATATGTGACCTTGGACTGTCTCCTTGGAATCTCACCCACAGCTTTGCACCTGTTTTGGAGACCCATCTTCTATGCTCCCAAGATCCTGGCATTGGATATCTTATACTCACTTATTTCCCAACGCTGCTCTGTGTTCATTTATGTAGTCATTTTTTCATGGTTATGACTGTGACCCGAGGACTATTCTAGACAATAAGACAATGGGTCCTCAGCCTTCTTGGAACTGACATTCTAGAGGGAGAAACAATTAAAAAAATATATATATATATAGTGCCTAAGGCACTTGACTGCTAACTGAGACAAAATGATGAGAAAAATTGTAGCCTTATGGAGACTTGAGGAAACCTAGAACATTCTAGGGAGAGACAATTACAAGTTCAATGGGCCAAAATGGGAGTGAGAATGATGAGATCATGTGACAAAAAGTAAGTGTGGTTGGATCCTCAGGGGAGAGATTAGGAGAAGTTAACAGAGAGGTAAGCTGTGGCCAGAATGGGCTGGCCAATAAACCAAAACAAGGTATTAAAATTTTGTTGTTGTCCCAATGAGAAAAATACAGATAAGATATGATGTAAGTAGCTAAAAAACTCAGACTTATATTAGAGTTGTGCCCATCTTTGGAGTACACAGTATATGTGCAGTAGAATTTTTAAATGGAAGGTGGTTGTTTTTCCTTACCTAGTGATTAACATTTTTTAAAACACTCAGGTTTATTAGGTGCAATTTACATAAAGCATAGATGCACTCTTTTTCATGTATGATTCTATGAGTTCTTACAAACACATACATTTTCTAAACCACCACAACAATCAAGATATATAATAGTTATATCACCACCCAAACTCCCCTCATGATGCTTTGTAAAGAATCCCTTCTCCAACCCTAAGACCTTGGCATGTACACTAATGTGTTTTCTGTCTTTTCATTTTGTCATAGAAATGGAATCATGTAGTGTATGCCCTTTGAGTCTGAATTCCTTCACTTATCTTAATGCATGTGAGATTCATCCTTATGGTTGTATGTATCAGTAATTCTTTCCTTTTTATTTCTGAGTAGTATTCCATTGTATGGATGTACCACAATCTGTTGAAGGACACTTGGGTCATTTGCAATTTTCAGTGATTGTGAATAAAGGAGCTATACACATTTACATTGAGGCTTTGTTTAAACATAAGTTTTCATTTATCTTGGGTAAATACTTGTGAGTCGACCTTCTGGGTCATATGGTATACATATTTTTAACTTTATAGGAAACTGGCAAATTTTTTCCCAAAGTGGGTATACCATTCTGTGTTCCCACCAGCAATGAATAAGGGTTCCATTTTCTCTACATCTTTTCCAGCATTTCATATTGTTTTGTTTTTCATTTTGACCATTCAAATAGATGTCTCATCAATATCTTTGTTAAATTTAACAACAGTAAATTTAGAGGTCTGCTGGGTATGGATACTAAGATGATAGTGAGTAATGGGGTATGCTTTAAAATATACATATACATACATACATACATACATATATACATATATATATATATATATATATATATAACCAGAAGAGTATGACCTTGTACAATCCTTGTTGAGAGCCCAATAAAATGAAACTAAAATTATAGGGCCCTAGTTTTAGATTGAAGGCTTTTATGAGAATCTCAGTTTGAAGAATTTACTCCTTGAATTGTAGCAACCTTGGTTTCCATCCAGCCCTCCTATTTTCAATTGGTTTCTCCTGGAACTGCTTCCTTAAAGATAATCAATTGCTGAGATCCTCTATTCAAAATAGCAGTGACCCCTCCAGCATGATGAAGTTCTTGTCCCCAAAGCCCCAACCTCGGTCATAATATTGAAAACTACATGCATTACAAGTAGTGACTGACTTTTACATAGAGTATGGCAAAAGGAAGTCATGACTCCATTATCCTTGATTCACATTTTTGAGATCTAGCCTTCACATTGGTGAAATCTTCCCTCTCAGGCTTTTGTCTGTTCTGTGGCTGGCCACTCTAATTTTTCATTTTCCAGTGAGATGCAAAGGAGAAAAAATGATTTAAAATTCTATTGGAGAACATGAGCATAATGCAATTGGTAGACTCTAAGGAATGGACTGAGCAGTCGTAGACATGTCACTAGTTTCCATATCTAGAAGTGTCCTTGTACCACTTTTCTAGAAGTTTCATCCTTCCTCTTATTTATTCAGTACACAGCCTTGAAGGACTAGTAACCTCAGAGCTTTTTATAGAATCTACAGAAGTTTACTACATAAGGCTAGTATCTCTACCAGTTCCTTTGATGTTTTTTTTTTTTTTTAAAAAAAAACAAATCACCTGTTCCTACATAGACACAAGTTGTCTTCTTTTTCTCTCTCTTCTCATGGACAAATTATTTAGCTCACTTTCAGCATAAGAGAATGGACCTATGACTAGCACAAAAATCCAGAACTTTCTATTTATTTCTTGAATAAGGAGATGGATGCAATTTATGTATGTGCAACATCAGCCACCTATATGATGCTTTCATTTTCCCTTTCCCCCTTTAGAGTGTGGCATTTCCTTTTCTTTAAAACAATGCACATGGTTTTTCTCCCCCCACCCACCCCCCATTGGTTAAACACGCTGTTACACTCGCCTGGCATAAGAGAGATTTTGTGCGGCCAATTTTTATAAGATGACTCAAAGTTGTCATTTTGTTCAGAATGATTTATTTCCCTTAGTAGAATCAGATACTATAAATCTCCTGGATGCTCCTGCTAACAGTTGCTGGAAAAACATGAGGGTGGAACTCGGTCTTTCCCAGAGGTGCTTGGTAGCATTTGATTAGCAGCCAGGCATGCAGCCGCTTCATGAATCTTCTTTTTTTGTTTTCTGTTTGCAGATTTTATTCTTCACCGTACAGTATTGCAACCAACCGCATGATTCCACAGACATCTATCACGCCATTCATTGCTGCTTCCCCTGTCTCCACATACCAGGTATGTCCAATTTACCTGCACCTCAGGAGAGATCTCCTTTGCCAATAATAGCCTACAAAGGGCCAGTAGGGCACAATTAAAAGTTGTCCTCGTACACTTTAGTTACATTTTAACATACTAGTTCTCACGTTATGAATTAGCGTATACTTTCAAGGGGCTGTTTGTATCTACATCACTGAATAATAAAATCCACCATACTTCTCATTCTTCCTGCTGAGTGTTTATGATTATTCTACTTTCCAGCCAACATCAGTACAAATTTCTTACCACTGAGAAATTATTTACTATGTTTTCTGCTGTTTTGGTTGTTCACATTCCCTATTGTCTTTTCAAAGAGCACATTTCTAGAATTCCCTTCACTCACCCCAAGTTATTTTATCATTGTCATCTCATTTTATCATGGTTGTTCTGGTTAAAGCTACATGGATAGATGTTAAATTGTATTTCCCCCAAAATAGGGAAGACTATACAGCAGTAAAATGTTATTCCTGATCCCTGCTCTTCCTTCATTCTCAGTTCATGGGAGGCCACAAGAGACCTCAGGGTTCTATATGTTCAAGAGCTAGAAAATCTCAGATTCAATATGTGTCCTAAAGCAGATGTTGCAGCCAATTAATTTTAAGTGCACTGGTGGATTGAAGTAGTCATACTTCTCCCTCAAAAAATACTCCTCATTTTATGTCTGTGAGTTATCAAACATGATATACTCCCTGCTTCTCTTTATCTAATATGGTTCTTTAAACAATTATTCTGTTCTAGTTAGAAATATGCTTATAAATGCTGCCTATAGTGAGACAGTGTTTAGTGTCATTTTGTGAAAGTTTGGAGAGAAAAAGAATGGAAGAGAGTGAGTGTAAGTGTGTGCATGCATGTACTTCTAGTTATTTTGCAGATGGTGGGGGTGGATGTTTTTACAGGGGGTAAAACTGTAATGTTACTGACTGCTATGAATTCAGTGAAGTTTCACCTTATCCAGCCTCTACATACTATTTTCAGTATGTCCCAGTTGTCAGAGCATCAAACTTGAGACTTTATGCATTTTTCCTTAACTGATTTCCCCTGAAGCAGTTTGTTTTCACTCTTTTTCTGCACTCAGACTCTTGATACATGTCAGTAGGTGAATGGAGTTGACTTTTGTTGGAATTGCATTTAAGCTCTCGCAAGAGCTGATGTCTTAATTGCCTTTCCTTGGGACGTATGAGGCTATGTGCAGGTGCTGTTCAGCTTTTGTTCTCTCTGCAGGCCTGCCTGGTTGTAATGTGTAATTTTTTTTTTTCATTTTTTTTTTTTTCTCCCCTCATCTTGGCATCTGTTTCAGCCAAGACCACCCATTGAGCTCCACTGTAGAACGCTTTGGTGACATGAATAAAACATCCACAGAAATGTGATTTCATTTCAGAGGGCCCATAAGTGGAATTTAAGTCCAGCTCCCTTTTCTCAAAAAGGGAATTAGAGCAATTTTCTATATTGTTGATTCTCGCCTTTCACCACTTCTTCTTCTTTTCTTTCTTTCTTTCTTTTTTTTTTAATCTAAATTGCACTGGCAATTCCATTGGTATGAGCATCTGAAAAACAAAATCATCAAGGTTCTCCCATGCCAACGAGCTCTTGCAAGCTGACTTCTCATTTGGCTGACACATGGTACCTGAGAACAGTCGGCTGGCTCGCATATTCATTTTTATTTGCCATACAGATTACACAGGAGAAAAAAGTTATGAAGTTGCTTAATTGTAGTTTAATCCAAAGCCTTCCCCAAAACTTCTAGATGTTCTATTTAGTTTTCACCCTAACTCTTACCACTTGATATACTACCAAGAAGGATAACCTGAGCCTTTGAAGTTAGAACAAATGATAGAAAAAGAGGAAGTCTTAGCAGTCCACCCTTGCCTATTTTCATCATTTGCCAGGGCTTCTCTGGGACTTGACAACCATGTAGTTTCTGAGGCCTTTTGAGACATTAATCTCCATCAGTAATCTCAAAATAGCCTTAAGACCCAACCTGGACCGTGTGGACATTGCAGCCAGCCCCAGTGAAATGGGAAGTTACTTTAAATTTTTACCACATTTCAGAGACCAAATTAATCAGGCCCAAGAATTTCCTTTCTATCCTTCATTTTGAGCACTGATTAGCTGTAAAGTCAGATGGACTCCACTTTCTTATGTCCTAGTGTGACTCCACTGAACACAAGAACCAAGTTCTCTCTGTGATTGCTTTGTGCTAATAAATGCTGTTTGATGCATAGGTCCAGAGTACTTCATGGATGCCTCATCCGCCATACGTTATGCAACCAACAGTAAGTGTTCTCAGTCACCTGAGGCTAAATATTTCTATTATCCAAGTGAAAGCTTTTGTAATGCATAGAAGATTTGGGGTAAAGCTTTTGTTATATTCCATATCTCTTTCAGGCAGCCATATTGTTCAGTTAAAATGCTGTTCCTGAATTTCTAACAAAAGCATGTAGAGAGAAAGAGAAGGGGATAGAAAGAAAAAGAAGAAGAGAGAGAATAAGAACACACTTTATTGGAGGGAATGGCAGTCAACCTCCCAAAATGATGTCTGTGATCTATTATGAGGGCAATGTTCCTGTTTCAAGCAGGCACTCAGAACTCTGGGCAAATAAATCCATTATAGAAGGAAAGTCTTTTGTTTTCCTTCTCTTTCTGGTATGCTTTGCTTTCTTTGATTTGCTTTTGGGGAAATTTTGATTATCTTAGCCAAGCATTGACTATAAAGCAATATACTTGAAATTTAGAGGTAGTTATCTACTAATAGATGGAGATATACAGATAGCAAAGTAGATAGGTGTTTTTAAGTTAACTATTACCATTATTTTCTTTAGTTAAAAATTTTCTCAAAAAAATATTAAAAGTCTACCTTCTATGTGTTAGATTTCTCATTTAGTGGCACAATATTAATTAGCCCAAAGTTTTAAAATATTACATGTATGATTAGACTATGGATTTAAGGATAAGGATTCCATCTGTCTTTGTCTTGATCTTCCAGGTGTTCTAGCTCTGTAGGGTGTCAAATAGAGAGATTTCAATAGCAGCACACTCAAGGGAGTGACAGGAGAAAGATCCCTAGACTGTTTTGTGACAGGGTCTTTGGTGTACCCTCCTGGGTATGCTCACATCTGTGCCATTGTTTCCTTGTATGTTCCTATACCGAATGGATTTTGGGGCAGCCCAAATGAGAGAGCATATAATTCTAGAACAACAATTCTAGAAGTAGGACATACTATCATCATTATTGTTGGGTGTGTCAGTTACAAAGATGCAGTGTTAACATTTTAACCCTTTCATAAGCTATCTTTAAGTAAGGTGAATGAAAACCATAGCCGTCAAGTCAATTTTAACTCATAGTGACCCCATAGAACAGAGTAGAACTGTCCCAAGGCTGTAATCTTACAGAAGCAGATTGTCACATCATTCTTCTGCAGAGTGGTTGGTGGGTTCGAACCACTGACCTTTCAGTTAACAGCCAAGCGCTTTATCCACTGTGCCACTAGGGCTCCTTTTAAATAAAGTACCACATATTAAAGACCAGGCAGCTAAATGGACAGACTTGTATTTTTTGGATTCAAAGGATCAATTCCAGCTCCTGGTTTTCATATTTGAGCTTTGTCCATATATTTTTTTTAAAAAATAAAGAACTTTCCATGTTGCTCTTACTATTTCAGTATTTTGTTTTTATTTAAAAATTAAAAATATGTACCTTACCACAGCAGAATGCGGGGTCATATCCCTGTATTTACTATTATTTCCACACCTTTCAGACTTATTTGACTGCTAACCAGAGGACTGGTGGTTCAAACCCACCAGCCACTCCTCGGAAGGAAGATTGGGCAATCTACTTTTGTAGAGATACTGCCTCAGAAACCCAAGGAGGGGTCGCTGTGAGTCGGATCCGACTTGCCGGCAGTGAGTTTGGCTTGGTTTTGGTTGGGACTTACTAAGTCCGTCTTATCTATGTTCTATAAATCATACCAATGAATCATATCATTGAATCATATCAATGCAATGAATACAGGCTACACATTTCTGTCCAAATCATGAGGTAAAATTTAGCATGGGCTGCCAAACCAAGATATAGGAAAGGTTGGGTCAACACAGGAAAAGGGAAGAAGTTCTATCATATAAAAAGGAGACTTTCTAGATAGAAACAACCACCTTCCACAAAAATCATGTGTTCATCTGTGCAGAGAGCAATAATGCTAGTTTAGTCTTCACGCTGAGGCTAAGCATCGTCTTTTTGTGGCCAGAAGGAATGCACATCTGAAAAAAATCTGAATAGTTTGCCAGATGTCAAAGTATGTAAGATTCTACAGTACTTCTGTAGCTGTGAGGAGAAGTGAAGATGGTTGTGTGGATCTTAATTTCAGCAGTCACTCAGGACCTTGGCAACATTTTTCATGTACATCCTCCTCCATCCAAACACAACTTCAGCCCCATGTTTGGATATATTATTTCTCACACATCTTTCTGTAGCAATATCTGTGTGTGTGTGTGTGTGTGTGTTAATTTCTGCCATTCCATCTCCCTTGCTATGGCTATGACTCACTGTATAACTTCCCATGACAACACTGTGCATCACATTTGAGCTTAGACTACTTATTTAAACAAATTTGTGACTGGGGTGACTTCTGGGAAAGGGAGTGGCTAAACCACCCACCACTTTGTTGTCTTTAAAGTGGGACATTTGCTAAACAACATTATGGGAACAAATTTGTTGTCATTTGTCTTTACCCTGTGACAATTTTGCTGTTTCTATGTTATGTAAATAATGTTATCAAACAGGCCTTAGTTTCTCCATCATTAAGTGGTGTCAAATTAAACATTTTGTGATGTTAAAATATAAGAATACTGAAGCCACCTAAGGCTGAGAAACAAAATAACTGGGCCTGAAAAGAATCTGAATATCACTTCCATGAAAATGCCAAATAGTATAATGCAATGTAAAACGATATAATTGAATGCACCTGGGCTTACATGTGGCACAATAAACATTGCATGAATGAATGAAAGTTTGAATGAATGGATGACATGATTGTTAATAGCATGGATGTTTGGTTAGGCTTTTGGGACAAAAAATCTTTACTAGGAAACTACCTTGGATAAAATACATAGACTTCCAAAGTCTCGGTTTCCATATCTGTAACATGAGGATAATAATGCCTAAGTAATTACGTGTTTTGATCATTAACTCAAGTAAAATATTTAAGCTTTTCAAATAGTCCTAGCAAATGGAAAACCCTTGAAAAATATTATTAATACTTAGTTATGTGGATAGACCTAACATTATACTTTAGGAAAATTGCATAAAATAAATACAGGTATAGAAAGAAATTTGGGAATAAGCAAAAATCACTTATTTCTAGTGCATTCATACTGCTTATTTAATTTATGTTGTCACTAAGTTTAGTGGAGGTAGCTTCTGTGGCTATAAATAAAATCAATCACCTTGATTAGTAATTAATTCACTTCTTACTAAGTAATTCAATACCTAACACTGAAATAAAAATTTTAAAATGTCCATTAGAAACTTAATTTATGTCAGTAACTAGAACCTACTTCCCAAATAAATTCAATGTGTTAATATCTATGTGTCTCAAATATGTTACCCATCATTCCAATTTGTTTGTAACTTTTCTCCTCTATCATATTTTCCTTACTCCTACTCTGAGAAGATCTCATGTGAAATTCTCACCGTGTAGTCATAGTCCATCCCTATCATCATGACTCACATTGACTCCTGCTTTGGAGAAAGAAAGCTTTGCCTCCACCAGACCCTGCAGGTTATCTCTCAGGCTTGACTTTAAGGGCTCTAACTTCACATTTTGATTTGTATCAAAAAAGAAAGCAGTGAGTCAGGCAAGTGTGTTAGAGTACCGCACAGTGCCCTTGGTCTCTCCTGGAGCAAATGAATGGTTAAACTGGAGGGTTAATAATTAGTAAGAGAGAAATGAAATGACCCAAACAAGGGAAGGGAACAGTGAAGGGACAAGAGAACAGAAACATAAGCACATAGCTTACTTTGGTTTGCCACTGAAGTTTGCTCTTCTGGAGATGTAGTTTTCTAACTTGTGCACAGTCTGCTTTTCTGTAGATTTAGAAATAAAATGGGAGAGGATTTTCACTTTGAAAGAGATGGTGACAATAATCTCCTTGCCCAGGTTCTAACCAACCCATCATACTGTGTCTGTGCAAGACAGCATCTCTGTCAGGTATTAGACCCTGGAAAACTGTCAAACCCCACTTAAGGCAGCAAGAGCATCTCTGTTTGCACTTTGTTGTTGGTCTCCTGAACAAAGACTAAGGAGACAGTACTGTTAGACTAAATTAGGATTCATGCTTTGCTGTGAAGAAGCCAAAATGCTGACTTAGTCTGTGCAATTGGTTATTTGTTTCTGCTTCTCAGTACAGGGTTCTGTACTATATTCTGAAATCTCACTATTACATACTGACAGAATTTTAATAGATGATGGAGTGCACCAAATATCTTTTCTGCATAGCAGCAGAATGTCACATTGAAATCTCATATTAATGCACAATTGCAGTTCTCATGTTGCTCTATATTGGACACTTTGTCAAATTTGTGCTACTGACAAGGAGAAAAGATGATCATTCTGGAAAAGAAGCATAGTTCTATTCCCTTAAATTCTATTCAGGCTCATTTGAATCATAAATCTTCTTTTTTTCATATAGTTATTTTATCTCAAGGAGAAAGGTCAGCTTTCATTTTGACTTAATTGCAAGTGTGTTATCTAATTATAGTTTTCTAAGAAATATATTGAATCAATGACTAGTTTGTTGTGATGCGGGGCTAAATTATGATTTTTATGATTAATAAACCCCATGTTTGAAGCTGAAGAGCAGATAGAAACTTCCCCTGTACTACAAGGCTCTTCAAGAAAGCTACAGAATGCTTGATTTGGCCATTCTTTACTTGCTTACACATTAACAAATGAGTTTTAGAAGTTGTGTCCATCAAAATTACAGGTGTGTGTTCTGTAAAAGTGTATCACTGAATTTGGAAAGGGTGTTAGTAAACAGAAAGCTGTTCTTTAAAAAGCATGATTTTCAGGTGGCTCTTTACTCTAAAACCCGACCTAAGCAAAGTCATGCCCTTTAGGGTTTGATTATCAGAGTACCAAGTGCAAAATGCTTTTGGTTTCTAATGAGTCAAATCAAGCTGGTAAATACATATGCTTATCGCCCAAGTCTTATTTAAATAAATAGCAAAAAATAAAAAACCACCCACCACCCTAATCTATATATACTACTTCTATTGAAAGAGAATCCCAATGAAGTGAAAATAACCTTGAAGGGGAAGGGGAGGAGGCACCTACCTTTGAATGCCACCTTCTTTCAAATACACTACTAGGTAAAGTAAATGTGGAAAAAACATGTTTTGTTTTGTTTTTTTTCCTATGCAACTGTGGCAAGTCTCTTGGACACCACTGCCATAAAATTGATTCCAATTCATAGTAACCCTATGGGACAGAGCAGAATTGCCCCATAGGGTTTCTAAGGCTGTAAATGTTTATGAAAGCAGAATCCCTCTTTCTCCTGTAGAGTGGCTGGTGGGTTCAAACTACCAACTTTTTGGTTAGCAGCTGAGTAACTTAACCACTGTGCCTCCAGAACTCCTACTTGGACATCTTAAATACTATGAAAAACAGTGTTGTCTTGGCTGCTGTTAAACATAAGATCAAATTTCTACAGTAAATTTTCAAAAATAGTATTAGGTGACTTTAGAAAAATAAGCTTTGAGTAATGGAATTAATACAGGCTCATAATCCATGAGGACATAAAGTAAAAAAAGCTTTTCTAACAAGGACCCCTCCCTTATCAATTTGATTCTTTAGAAACAAGCTTATGAAATGCATGTGTCATCATCCACTAAATTTCTATGTGTACATGTGTATAAATTGTGTGTACTTTAAATATATACACAGGATTAGTCTACAAATATTGTATTATAACTTGTTTTCTTTTACCACAATAATAGAATGTCCTGAATGTCATAACATACCAGCCACATAGAGATATATACCAGTTTTTTAACAGCATCATAATATGCCTTTATATAGAAACACCAAAATGTATTTCACCAAATTCCTGTTCATAGCCTTTTAAGTTGCTTCTAGTGTTTGCTCATGAACATTGTAATATTGAGCTCTTGTGGGAAAATATCTACAGGATAAATTGCTGATATGGAGAGTTTGTGTGTTTATACATTTAACATATTATTATCAAATTGCGCATTCAATGAGACTTTTTATTTCTTCATGGCCCCAATTAACACTGGTGACCTCATGTTTTAAACATTTTGCTAATGTGATAAATAGTGACTGGTATCTCACTAATATTTTCCTTTTATTTCTGTGTATCCTAAAGGTATTGAGTTGCTTTTCATATGTTTATTGACTAATTTTCTTGCCTTTTTCTATGAATTGCAAGTTTATTTGCTTTACTCATTTTTCTTTTGGGGTATATTTATTTATAAAAAGATCTTATTATATTAAGTTGACACTGTCATATATATTTTAAATATTTTCTTGTTTTACTTTGATTTTCAATTTTATAGCCTTTGCCTGGCAGCATTTTAGTATTTATGTGTTCAGATTTATCAATCTTTCCCTTTAAAGCAAGAATCAGTAAACCTTTTTCTGTAAAGGCCAGATAGTACATATTTTTAGCTTCATGAACCATATGATTTCTGTCACAACTACTTGGTGCTGCCATTGTAGTGTGAAAGAAAACATATACTACATGTAAATGAATGGAAATTGCTGAGTTCCAATAAAACTTTAGGTGCAGTAAAGATGGGTGGCCACATTTAGCTTGTAGGCTGAATATGACAACCCCCACATTAGATCATCTGGATTTCATATGAAACACCTTATCCACTATAAAATTTTAAACACTGTATGTGTTCTCTTATTGTATTTTTGTTACTTTTGGACTTTATTTTGTAATATGGGATTATATTATGATCCTGTTTTCTTTTCTTCATATGAGTAACCATTTACCATAACAACTTCTACGTAATAAGCCATCTATATTTTCACCATTGATATAAAATTTTATGCCAATATTTATCGCAAAATAAATCTCTATATCTTTGATCTGTTTCTGAATTCTATTCTGTTCTGTTGATCTATCAATCGGCAGCCATTGTTCTACTATTTTAATCACATAACTTTATAATATCTTATATACCTGTTAGGAACTGACCCAACGTAATTTTTTCGTGTTTCTCAATTATTTTTCTAGCTATTTTACATTCTGTCTCGGAAACCCAAGGAGGGGTTGCTGTGAGTCAGGTCCGACTAAACGGCACTTAACAACAACAATATGAACTTTAATAGTATTTTGTCAAGTTAAAACATCCAGTAAAATTTTCATTGGGATCCTCTAGAATTTATATATTGCTTTATAGGAAATATAGCAATATGACATATGTTCATTATTGAATTTTTCTATCTAAGAAAATAGTATGTCTTTCCATTTACTGGAGAATTGTTTTTTTGTCCTTTTGGTACTGTAATAGAGTATTAACATTTCCCCATATATGTCCTGTACATTTCTTGAATGTTTCATTTGGCATCTTAATATTGTTATTAATACTACAGTTATGGTTCTTTTAAAAGATATTTTCTCATTGGTCACTTTGGTATATAGAAAAACAATTACTATTTTATGCTAATTTTATTTATTTAAAATTTAAAATATCCATTAATTATTAAAGAGTGGTCAAATTCAGAAAATATTCGTAAGCAATATGAATATTAAAAATATCAATTGCCTCTTATCCAAATATGGCTCCAGTTACTGTCTAAAAGTACATCTTTCCAGAGCTATATCTATCTGTCTAATTCTCTGTATGTATTTACATCTACATATACATAAACAAATCAGTAAAGAGATGAGAGCAGGAAACAAGTATATCTTTTGCATGTGTGTGTGTAGAGAAATAGATATAGATATATTTATTTCATCAAAATAAGATCATACTGCACATACTATTGTGAAACTACTGCTATCAGCAAATAATATTCCCATTACTATATTAGTAAATATTTATCTTTTCTAACTCTGGTAGCATAATGGCTAAAGCACTTGACTGCTAACCAGAAGGCAGGCGGTTCAAACCCACCAGCCACTCCTCGGAAGGAAGGTTGGGCAATCCTACTTCCGTAGTGACACTGCCTCGGAAACCCAAAGAGGGGTCGCTATGAGTCGGGGCTGACTCAATGGCAAACAACAACAACAATATTCAGATTTTCTCAGCTGCCCCCATCCCAAAAAGTTTATTATAGCAAGTTTCCGCAAATCAGAATCCAATCCTTAACTACATATTGTATCTGGTTGTTGTGCCCTTTACATCTCTTAATCTAACACAGTTCTGTTTTGTTGTTGTTTTTCCTTCTTCATGTTATGAAATTGTTAAACACACAAGGTTAACTGCCCTACAAAGTGTTCTACATTTTGAAATATCTGGTTGATTCTTCATGATGTTGTTTAGTCTTGTTTTTCTAGCCTATGAAAAAATGTATAACCAGTTATCTACCTAAATTTGATTATTGTTTCTGATAGATTGTTTCATTAATTCTTGTGGGTTTTGCAGGTCATCAAAAATAATACAATTTTCCACTTCATTTCATACATCTATATTTCATATTCACTTTTCTTGACCAATTGCTTTGGAGTATTTTCCTTTATTCCTTACCATGTGAGAATGGTATTATGAATTGTTTGTTTTTCTTTAATCAGCAATAAATGTTGAATTTAAATAAAACTTTTGAGAAACTATTGAGATTCTTTTCTTTCCTTTTATTCATTTTATTTTATGCATATATTTTAATAATTTACATTATTATTAATATATTTCTTAAGGTGGAACTACTCTATAATGAACTGTATTTGCTGATACTGTATCCCTTTAAAAAGCATACTCTTATACTTGTTAATATTTTATGATTTTAGTACCAATATTAATGAATTATATAGTTTTGTTCTCTTTTATATGTCCTATTACTGTCAGATTTGATTCAGAATTATAAGAGCTTCCTGAAAAGTAATTTAGAAGTATTCATTTTCAGCTGAAACTATTTTAAATAGCATTGGAAGTATTCAGTTTTGAAGACTTAAAAGAAGTCATGTGTGAAATTATCATGGCTTTTGGGATAAAAGTCATTTATTCCACGAAAACCAGTTAAAAAAATAATGTATTACTCCTGTGAGATATGATTTTAGGAGAGAGAAATTGTACAATCCCTTTAGGAATTTGTAAATATGATGCCTCTATTGCATTGTGGCAGAGTTGATAGTGTACTGGCAAAATGATCAAGACAATTGTTTTGTGAAATGGTGCAGTTTTAGCTAATTTGTCATTATTAGTTTCTCAATGATGGTTTGTTGATCTTTTAGGCCACACAGATATTAAATAAAATGTAAATTTAAAACTATCACCAATTGTTTCATAAGAAATTGCTAGATGTTAGCACTTGTAGATCAATAACTTGTAATTTAGTGAAATTTGAGAAATACTGCCCTCAAATATTCAACTGATTCAGCTTTTCCTAAGCCCTTAGTTATACCAATCATTGACCTCATTTTAAGAAATGGAGAATAAGGGGTTCAATGAAAAAGTCAATAAATAATAAAATTTTTGAACATTAGGTACATACCAAGTATTCTTCCAGGTGTTTTTGGTAAAGGAGAAAAGGAAGCAAGCAATAGTCTTCAAGGCATGCAATCTAGTTATAGAGATAATTCTTATATGCATAGGAAAATTTAACTGAAAATCACAACAAAACTGTATCAACTATTTAGCATACACAGTATTAAAATAGGAGGTATCTAGGAGCAGTTAAGGACAAAGAAGTACAAAGGAATAACCATGAATTTAAGGGATGGGTCATGTTTATGTGTTAAAGAGAAAGAAAGCATGTTTTTTTAGATAGGAAAAAAATATATAGGAGAAGTATGGGATCTTAATTTTTCAGGGCATAGAGAGGCAAGTAGCCTGCAATAAATGAAAAGGTTTGTGTTAGGAATAAAGGCTTGATTGGAAAGGTGAATTGTTATCTATTGGAGTATGGCTAGTCATATCTGGCATACTTCCATACAAATTTTTTATTGAGTTGACAGTCCCAAATCCATTGTCTAAGAGTTAGGTTTACTTTGGAAAATGTAAAAGAGAAAAGAATAAATTATTTCACTTGTAGGTGTGAAAGAGTCATAATTTCCGTAGGAGTAATGGATGAATGAATTGCAAAAGGAAATAATTTTAAGTTATGCTGCATTATAAAAATGCCATTATGAAAAGTCTGTGTAACAAAAGTCTTTTTACATCCATAGAAATAATTTTTGGAGGTAAATTTTTGCTTTCAAGATCTTCTGAAGGCTTTGGAGGGAACATTTCATAATGTATAAGATCCCTACCTCCTAAGCACAGGCATGGATTGAAGCAGCAGGGATTCCAAAATCCCTTAAAAGGTACAAAACTGAGTTATTATTAATTTTTTTTTTTTTTAAGTTTCAAGATACTAGTAGTTGGAAGCTGCCAAGTGGTAAGTACTCGATGTATTTCCAGACCATTTAGAAAGCTACTCCTTCTGTATCCTATATGACTATACCCACTGCCATCAATTCGACTCTGATTCATAGTGACCCTTGAGGACACAGTAGAACTGATCCATAGCGTTCCCAAGGCTGTAAATCTTTATAGAAGCCAATTACGTCATCTTTCTCCTGCAGGGTAGATGGTAAGTTCAAACCACTGATCTTTTGTTTAGTAGCCCAATGCTTTAACCACTATGCCACCAGAAATAGCCAGTGACATAAAAATGGAATATTCTATCAAATGGAATATTCCAAGTGTACTGTGAGAATAGGTCTGTGTGTGGTGTGTGTGCATATGGCCTATCATTCTGCATATGCTTTCATTTTATTTGACTGTGGACCTTTAAAAAGAAAGAATAACTTGAAGAGTAATGCATTGCATTTTAGAACAGTAAACAGTCTTGAACACAAGACTGATACTTGCTAAAGAGACAAAGTTTCATTTGCACGTGACACCCAATGTGCCCTTGGATAGTAGTTAGAATTCTTTCATACTACATCATCAGTAATCCATAATATCACTACCTGGCCAGTTCCTTTATAAAAACATGTACTACATTGCTTCCTTAGTAGCTCCTTAGCATTTTAAATATAAGAAACACAATGTAAGTATCCAATCTATTAAAGTCTTATTTCCTTAGAGAGAGCAAATGCACAGCTGAAAGGAAATCCAAGTCAGATTTTATAGAAAAGAGCAAGTTACCAGGGCAACACAATCATATAGAGATAGGGTAAATCATTTATTTTATAAAGGTTGCCAAGGCAACACAAACTACTTATGAAATCACTGAAGGTTTGAGAGGGAGGGTGCAGGTAGTTTATGGAACTATTTGTTCCTGTGGTAACACATTGGAGTGAAATGCCCATACATAACTAAAACCTTAACAGTTACATGAAGTACGTGGGTCCTCGTTAAACAGATGGTCATGAAGGGTTCAAAATTGCAAATATTCCTAAATATCAAAAGATGTTATTCTCTGTTTTTTACCTCTCAAATTGTTATTGAGACTTTTCGCTTTGCTTTAAAGACTGACTTGCTGGGTTAGCTCCGGAGAGCTTAGTTATTTCTACTTTGGCTGCTATGTCTGCAATTCAGGAGAGTGGTTAATGGTGGTATCTGGGTTAGGTTCTGTAGGTCAAGCAATTAAACTCTTTCCCAGAAAGGGATAATAGAGAGAAAAGGAAAAATGTATATATACATGTATGTGATTTAATCAGGTATGCTTTGAAAAAAAGCCCTGTATTATTTCAGCTTGATTAACAAATGTAAGGAATTATAAAATTAAGAATAAGGTTAAAAAAAAAGAAAACTTACACAAACACAATTACACAATTGCCTAAATATTTTTTGCAAATGGTTAAATGCTTGGTTGGTATTTGACTCTTCTGAGAGGTACCTCAGAAGAAAGGCCTGGCAATATCCTTCTAAAAGGTCACAGCCATTGACAACCCACAGTTGTACTGTGAAACTTAGGGGATGGCCACAAGTTGGAATCAAGGGTAACTGGTGTGCTTATTTTAAGAAGAGATGGTTTACTTTCTTTTGAGAAGAATATTTACCAAAGGGAGGACTTACACTTATATTTTGTTCCCATTGTAATGCAATTTTTTTCCATACTGATCAGTCACCCGGTCATAAAATAAGTGTTATAAAATAGTCATCTATCAACGACAATTGAGATATATGCAAAATATAGAAGTAGTAAATGAGTTGTTAATTGTGCCAGGAAGTAGAATAATAAGGACAGGGATAAAGACACATAGGTGATTCTTGAACTGAAAAACAGAGGAGTTTTTCAGGCAAACAAGTGTAGGATGTCAGGGAAAACTGTTCTGAGCAAAGCAAACACTAGCTGACAGCCAAGGTTTTGGTGTTTGTACCATGTGTGACATCTGGTAAGGATCTAAGAGGGCATCTCAGATATTTACATAGAGTAACCCTAACCCTGGGACACAGGCTTGGCGTTGGGCCGTCAGTGGTATACCACAAAAGATTTCACTTAAGCATGAGTTCAGTCCATTTTTCCCCATCCCACCCAACATGGCATCTTCTCTGGAGATTTGTTCTATATCTCTGGGTAAAGGTAACTCACTCATCCCCAATGTGACCCTTCCCAAGCTCTCCACACACAGTGAGGTGGAAGATCAGGGTGTGTTGTTAATATCACTTGCGTGTCATAAGATAATAATGACAACTTCTGCACTAGCTTCATTTTAGTCCAGTTCTCTAATATTCTAGGTAGAAGTGGAATCTCTAACCACCTCAAACTCCCAATTAAGTTTTGTTTTGTTTTTCTTCCTGTAATGGAATCACTTTAAGAGGCGTTTTCCAAGGATGCCATCTTATAATAGAAAATTTTAGAGTTTTTTCTTTAGGGATAATTTTTTGAGGTAGTCTATTACTCTGGTAGCATAGTGGCTAAAGCACTTGACTGCTAACCAGAAGGCTGGTGGTTCAAACCCACCAGCCACTCCTTGGAAGAAAGGTTGGGCAATCCTACTTCCGTAGTGATACTGCCTCGGAAACCCAAGGAGGGGTCGCTGTGAGTCGGGGCCGACTCGACGGCACATAACAACAACAACAACAATTAATCATATAAGAAAAACAAATGCAATATATATAAGGGGAATTGATGCTGGTATCAAATTTATCTTTGCAAATGTTGTAATTAATATTTCCACTGCCAATCAGTAAGTTTTTAAAAATCAGCTTAGGAAAAATTGTATGTTCATTACATACAATTGCAGGTGCTTCTCAGTTATAGCTTTGCTCATATGAACTATACCAATAGTGCTACTCAGAAGGTACATTTTTTCCCCCTCTTCTCTGATCTCTTTCACTTACTGGGAAGCCTAGAAATTGGAAGATCTTGTGTATCTGTGATAAAACTCCAGAATGCAGTGTTTGCAATGTGTTTTTGAACTTGTTGGCCATGGTTGATGGCTGTTGATAGCAAAGGATTTTTCTTGGCAGTCTTTTCTTCATACTCTCTTTCTCTTCCTAAGAATATGAAAACTTAATTGACCTAGTTGTTCAGAAGAGTAGAATCCTTTTTTTCACTATATTGTAGGAAAACATTCTTTCTCATGTTGAATAAAGTTAGTTTTGAGACATTTGTATACAAAATAAGTTTAGTTCTGTTCTCTATGAGACCTAATTTTCTACCAGCAAATCTTTTTTTATTTTTATTTTTTACTAAACAAAAACAAAGGGAGTCTGGTAGCATAGCACCTAAGGCATTTGACTGCTACCCAGAAGGATGGAGGTTCAAACCCACCAGCCACTCCTTGGAAGGAAGATTTCATTTTATGAAAAAGAGATAGCTGCACCTTTCCTACCCAAGAAGAACAGGTAATAAGAACTTTTGTCTCCTCTAAAAAACAAACAAACAAACAAAAACTTACTGCCATTGAGTTGGTTCTGACTCATAGTGACCCCTCTACTCTTGTTGTTGTTGTTGTTTGCCGTCGAGTCGGCCCCGACTCATAGCGACCCCTCCTTGGGTTTCCGAGGCAGTATCACTACGGAAGTAGGATTGCCCAACCTTCCTTCCGAGGAGTGGCTGGTGGGTTTGAACCACCAGCCTTCTGGTTAGCAGTCAAGTGCCTTAGCCACTATGCTACCAGAGCTCTACTAAAGACAAGGTTACTTTTAATTAAAGGTACATTCAAAAAGACTGATAAATTACCAACAAAGAAATAAGTCCTATAGCAGAGGAAATACATTTGTTAGACTTTGGTAGTTAGGTTATAAGTAGTTACTGTAATGAAGGATTAAAATTTTGTCTTAAGTTTTCTGGAAGCGAGTGTCACAAGGACAATAAATTACTTATGTTGTTATATTTCTTAGTAAAAGGAAACATATTAGATGGGCAGGAGTGGATATTATTTTTCTACTCCTAAATTCTAGGAAAAAATGATAATGTTATAATATAATTTTTCAGCCTAATGTCTTAAATCACAGTTGTAGATACAGAGAGAAATGTTTGCCTTGTCATTTCTTTTCTTAAAAACCAAGTGAATGTTCATTTCAAATCTGTGACAAAATGCCTAGTGCAGCTAAGTTAATATCCTTTAGTAAGTTCCTCATGACAAGTTTGAGAAAAGAATGACACTTAGAAAATCCAATCGATTGCCATGTAATTTGTTCCATTTCTCAAATGCCCTTATTTTCAGCCACAGTTTTATGAAAATTATATTGTCTGACTTAAAATCTCATGTATGTAAAGGTGCCAAGGGGACCTTAAAATTGTCTGCAGTTTGTGGCCAGAATTTTCCTCAAGAAATACCATCAGAACTTTTAGAAGAACCTGAACTCAATAGAGACCCTGTTAATGTCTGCCCTTGAGGATTCAAGAGGGAAATTTCACCTAAAATATTGATGCTAGGCATGACACCAGTCAGCCATCATTACTAGGTAGCCCATGAAGTAGTGATGATTTTTAGCAGTATCAGGTCCTGATGTGCTTGCCAAGATGAGCCAGTTGTAAAATGTACTCTTTGGTGGCAATGGAACCATTAGAAGTATTTTGAATGGGCCATGAGAATTTTAAAAAGTATCTGTATAAATTGGTGATTTGGATTCAGATATGACTGATGTAATTAAGTTCAGCTTCCTTAGAAGGTTGCACTTGAGAATTGACAGCGAAATCTTATCAGCCAAAAAAAAAAAAAAACAAAGAACCAAACGTGTTGCCATCGAGTCAGTTCTGACTCATAGTGACCCCCATTGGGTTTCCAAGGAGGTAAATCTTTAGGAAGTAGATTGCCCCATCTTCCTTCTGCAGAGTGGCTGGTGGGTTTGAACCATCAACCTTCTAGTAGCAGCCAAATGCCTTAAGCACTGTGCCACCAGAGCACAGAAAAGAGAAAACTTACATTCCTGCTGACTTTGTCCAGAAGACATGTGAATAGATCAGTTGGAATCATCCTATTTATTTATAATATTTTTAAAGTTGGAGTGGTGCTTGTCCCTTTTTACATCACTTAGCATAAATATAAATGTATTGCCCATATGTAAGAAAAATATTAGCAGCAAACCACCAAAACAGAAGCAAATATCAGTGAAAAAGATTAGTCTTCAGCCTATAAAAAAGAACATTGTGTTCCTGACTTTTTCATTCTCATTTAGCACAGAGGAAATCAACCTAATTATCAACTTGAATTCTGAATCATAATCTTACTTAAAACTTATATTCAGAAGAGAGACTTTTTATCAAAGAGATATTCTTAAAGGGTTTTAATCAAAACACATTAGTAACATTTCTAAATAACAATGCTGTACATTAAAAATCAATTTTCAGTTTCCTATAAAGCTTTTTTATCTGCTTAGTCTTGTATCTCTAAGTATTTTCAATCAATACAGAAAAACCATTATGAGGCCAAGTTTGTGTTATGCACTACATGTATAAATCCTTATCTTTCAATGTCTCTCTCCAAAATTATTTCACTATAACTTTCTAAAATATAAGTCTCTCTCTCTCTCTCTCT
>NW_006921590.1:819499-822666 GCF_000298275.1 Orycteropus afer afer | reverse complement strand
GCCAGCCTTCTGGTTAGCAGTCAAGTGCCTTAGCCACTGTGCTACCAGAGCTCCTTTAGAGACTAAGATTTGCAATACACCATGGAGGACTAAGGCTAGAAGAGCCATATTGAGCAATTCACTGCACTTCAAATACCAATATGTATTTATATGAATATGTCCAGAATCATATTTATATGGTAAAAGTAAAGACTGATGAGTGCTCTTGCAATTAATTGTATAAATTAGAGTAAGAGGAGAAAGAACAAAAGGTATGAAGGAGGTGCAATAGAAAAACTGGAATAGAAAGGTTATGGAGGACATGTAAGTCAACACTAACTTTAGCCAATTTCAGCTGTTGGTAACTAGGTAGAAGATAATGCTCTTAAACCAAATTGGTATGTACGATTACTATATGTGATTACTATGTGAATTGGAATGTGTAAGATCAGGGACATGGAATTCTCTTTGGGCATGTTGAGTTTCTGAGGCCAGAATAAGATTTTCAATATGTGGCTTGAAATACAGGTTTGATGCTCAAAACTGACAGTGATATAGCTGGGAGTCATTCATTCTCATGGAAGTGAATAGATGGGATTTCTAGCAATCCATTTACTTTTCACTAATAATTACTATGCTTGATCTGTGCAATAGTTCTTCAAGTTAGAAATATAAAATAATATGCACATAGTGCCTGAGGCATTTGACTGCTAACCAGAAGGTTGGCAATTCAAACCTACCAACCACTCCACAGAAGGAAGATGGGTCAATCTACTTCCATAGAGATACCGCCTCAGAAACCCAATGGGGGTTGCTGTGAGTCAGAATTGCCTTGATGGCAGTGAATTTGGTTTGGTTTTGGTTAGTGACATCATATTAAGTGTACTAGTCTTATGTTTGTTAAATCAAATGTTAGCTTATAGTCTTTGCAAGGAAGATTATTTAGCAATCTAATTATGTTTTTGCTTACACCTAAAATGTTAAAGCTGGTGATAAAGTATTACATTATCAGGCACATGCTTATATACCTGATGTTTCTACTTAGGATGCTGACTTCACTGCTCAGTTAGCAAATAGAGATAGAAACTTTTAGAATCCATTTAATCCAACCCCCATTGTATAGGAATTGACATACAGGTTTGATGCTCAAAACTGACAGTGATATACTTGGGAGTCATTCATTCTCATGGAAATGAATAGATGGGATTTCTAGCAATCCATTTACTTTTCACTAATAATTACTATGCTTTATCTGTGCAGTAATTCTTCAAGTTAGAAATATGAAATAATATGCATATAGGAATTGAGATAAAGGTTTCAGAAATTGTCATGTATACCCATGCATAACTGTTTGGTTTCAGTCTTACATAGAATTTCAGGAAAAAAAAAAATTTTTCCATTAAATCGCCTTTTCACAATAGCCACAAATCCAGCAAGAGGAAAAACAACAAAATTAGAAGAGAATAGCGGCAACCCTGTGCCAAATATGAGCCAAGAAGGCAATCAACTCCCTGTCAAGTCCTTGAGAAAATCCTAGGTATCTTATTGTCACTTTTAAGAAGGTAGAGGCCTTAGAAATAGATAAATAGAAATTCATCTATTTCATTCTTTGATCCCTGGATGGCACAAAGGGTTTGTGCTTGACTACTAACTGAAAATTGGTGGGGTTTAAATCCACCCAGCAGTGCCAGGGATGAAAGGTCTACTTTTGTAAGATCATAGCCAGAAATACGTGGGGTTGCCATGAGTCGGAATTGACTAGAGGCAACAGGATCTCATTGTCAGTAAATATGAAGCAGGAACTCTGTAAATTCTAGACTTTTACCAATAAAGGTTTCCCACCCCTTGTAGCATAGGGTGGTCTCTTCTTTATTCTCTAGAAAAATTTTCATTTCTCTTGCTTTGTTGACAGGTTAAATTATTATTTCTGGCTTTGTTGGCTAATTTTCTTCTTGGCACTGATGGTATTTTGCTCTAACACTATAGTTGATGCTGGTAATAACAAACACTTTTACTGATCATAAAAGTATGAGCTCAGAGTGACTCAGTAACCTCAGTGCTTCAAACGGCCAACTTAAAAGCTACATAGGGAATATGAGAGCTAAATTTCTGAAGAATGTTGTTTTCCTGTGGGATTTTTCTATGCACTAAGTACTACATACATGCTGTTCCTAGTGTTTTCTCTCTGTCCTACTTGACATTTTAAAAAACAGAATGCATAAAGTAAATTTCTTTTGGATTCCTAACTGTATGTCTATACCTTTAGATAAGTGTACAAATTGGATTGTGACTCAAAGATTTAACTTTCCTTCCTATCTTTTTCTAAAAATAAGTTTCTGTATGAAATTAGGGAGATTGGTGATTCATTGACAGACAACCAGCTGGAGGGTGCTTTAATGTCTAATTTCTGACATCTGAACAAGTATCAAGGAATTTGTCTTTTTATAAATTATTATTATTTCTACTTTTGTAATTCCAAGCAAAAAACAAAGAAGCTTTTTCAGCTCTTCACCTGGAACAAATTTCTAAAGCAAGCATATGTAGTTTCAGTCTTTTCTCTTGAGATGGACTATAATGTGTTCCAAGTATTTCATGATTCTGATTTGCCCTGGTTCACCAAGGCAGCCCTATTAGTAGCAATCACCCTTGCTATGCAATTATGTAGACATATCGATGTAAATCAGAATGAGCCAATCATTTGATCATGTCTGTTTCTATTACACATAGCTGGGCATGTGATGAGAAATATTCTGGCTGACACAGTTCCTTCTTAGAACTGTCCTAGAGAAATGAAATAAATGGTTACAGTGTTGCTTTCCTAGCAGAGTCAAATTATGCAGAAGAAAGTAGTACTCTCTGCTAAATCTCTCTCCTGCTCTTTCTCCTTTTACTTTTGGTGGTAAAGAAATGACATTCATTAGAAAATTGTTATACTTCACCATGCTTTTGTTTAAAGTACATCTTTTTTTTTCTTGACTTTAAGTTTAATAGTTTCCAGTGAATGTCCATCAGAGAGCATACACTTACTATTTTTTTTTCATGATGTTAAACTTTTTAAGAACTCCAATTTTGAACCTATCAGCAAGTAGTTAGATATTTTTTCTATTGCTTTTGCTGGAAACTCTGCTTCTTAGTTGTTGAGGAGAAGCAAATGTTTGTCTTTTAAGTATCACATTAGTCAAACCAAA
>NW_006921590.1:774824-819399 GCF_000298275.1 Orycteropus afer afer | reverse complement strand
AAGATTCCCTAGTGGTGGAAAATAAGTTTTAAATTTTAACAATGTCAAGGTATTTAAGCTTCAAATTATAACTGTTGAGCATGCAGTTAACTTCTGGAATATTTTCAGTTGAAGCAAGGAGATTTCTTTTGTGGTAACTTGGAAGAATGATAACAATTAAAAAGTAGATCATTTATTCAGTTTTTCATTTTCTAAAAACTAAAAATATTGCCATTAAGGCAAAAAACTTATTGAAGTCATGATACTAGAGTTATTCATTCTTTCATTCATTCCCTTCTTCATTTATTAGATATTTACTATGTGTCACAACTTCAGTATGGTAACAGGAGCTCTGGTGGTGTAGTGCCTAAGGCATTTGACTGCAAACTAGAAGGCTGGTGGTTCAAACCCACCAGCCACTCCTCAGAAGGGAGACTGGGCAATCTTCTTCTGTAGAGATACTGCCTCGGAAACCCAAGGAGGCATCGTTATGAGTTGGAATCCACTCGATGACAGAGTTTGTTTTTCCTGTTGTTTGGTTCATGCTAACTAACCCTATTAAATATTTAAGGCCATATTTTGACAAGACTGTCATTCAGACATATTTATCTTAGTGAATTTCAGCTATTATTTTCAACTTCCTTTTCTCGACTTTGGAAGTGCCTTTTCTTCAAGATACACAAATGTTCTGAGACCTCATCCTTTTTCTCCTTCGCTTTTTTAATTTAGATAATATTTATAGAAAAGCTAATGTGTGTCAGCCTTTGTAGGCTGTACCAGATTTAGGGATACAAAAAATCAAAAACAAAACTCACTGTCGAGTCAATTGCGACTCATAGTGACCCCTCCTCGGGTTTCTGAGGTGATATCACTGCAGCAGTAGATTGCCCAACCTTCCTTCCAAGGAGTGGCTGGGGGTTTGAACTGCCAGCCTTCTGGTTAGCAGTCAAATGCCTTAGGCCCTACACCACCAGAGCTCCCACAGTGGAGTGCAAATAAAGTGTAGTCCCTGTCCTGATGAAATTTAGTCATGGGGAAGCGAGAGATTAATCAAATGAGTATATTAAAGAGTACAAAAGTAAACCAGTGATGAATTAATGAGCCTTTAGTTGCACGTATTAGAAGGCCCTGACTGTGTGTGTGTGTGTGTGTGTGTGTGTGTGTGTGTGTGTGGTGGGACCTTGGAGAGGGCACATGAGGAGTAAAAAATAGTCCAGTCCAACTAAGGTGCCTGTGTGGGTACTTCCCTCAGTAACTCTTTTAAAGGCTTTGATCTAGTCATTATTGGTTTGAATGAGGTTGTCAGTGGCATTGGTGCGTGATTTTTTTTTTCTTACTATGTAATGAAAAGTTTGACTGTGTACAGAGTTCTCAGAGTCCTTGGGTAGTGCAGATGGTTACGGACTCGGCTACTCACAAAAAGCTTGGCGGTTCAAACCCACCCAGAGGTGCCTTAGAAGCAAGACCTGGTGATCTGCTTCTGAATGTTCACAGCCTTGAAAACACCATGGAGCGGTTCTGCTTGGCACAAATGGGGTCCCCGTGAGTTGGAATGGGAATTAACAGCAGCAACAGAGAATTCCAGAAATCACCAAGCAGGTGCACTAGTCTTTTGAATTTGGATCTTTCTGTGTATCATTTGGGAAAATGTTCTGCCTATTCAGGTTACAAATACTTCACTCTGTCTTCATTTGAGGTTCTTGATTATATTGCATATGCTATAAACTACAAATCTGAATAGTATATAATAATATTTTTACAAATGAAGGAAGTAAGACTCAGAGAAGTCAATGGATTTTTCAGATATTAAACAAGTTGGTGACAGAGCTGGAACAACTATGTTTAAATGCACATAACACCAGCTATGTTTCATTATAACTGGCCGATTCTTCATTACATTTTTATATTTTGTGTTATATCATTTAACCCAGAGTAAATCAAGTAGACAGATTAATAATGATAAAAAAAGATATTATGATTAGGTCCTTTATAACAGAGAATACAAAACAGTAATAAATGAAAAAAAAACCTTACCGCCATCGAGTCAGATCTGTCTCATAGCAACCTCTCCTTGAATTTCTAAGGAGATATCTCTACAGAAGTAGGTTGTCTGTCCACTTTTCCTCCTGAGGAGTGGCTGGTGGACTTGAACTGCCAGTCTTCTGGTTAGCAGTCAAATGCCTTAGGCACTATGCCACCAGAGCTCCTATTTATCCAAATAGTGTCATTTATTTCTGTTTATCTCAAAATAGTATACGGCTTAAGATAAATAAGCCTTATCTTTAACCTCCATTGTCACTGGAAATGACTCATGTTAATACTATGAGTATTGTGGTGATACTGCAGCTTACCTACTCAATAACACTTTCTGTATTTTAAGTAGGTGTATCAGATAAAGCACATAATAAATAACTATGAGGAAATTTAATAAAATATGGCATAAGAAGGGTGTTGTGTTTTCTTTAAGCCTATGTTAACTAGACTGTTGTTTGAAAATTTTTATGCTAAAATCTATCATGACTTTTTCACACATAGGATAGTTTTTATTGTTGCATGTAGGTAATTTTGAACCTTTGGTAATATTTTTTTATTTAATTTTATTTTTAAAGTACAGACTATTTTATTTGTTTTCAAAACCCAGATATTAAACCAAAAGGATGAAACAGTTCTGAATTAAACTTAAACTGAATAATTTATTCTAAAATAATATGTTGTCACTTTCCTTACTTTAGGTATTTTTCACTTTATAAAGTAAAAATAGAAACAGTACTAAGATTATGCAGTTTTGTTTTGTTTTTGTGGTATTTTCTTTGCTTTTCATATAGACCAACATTATTTTCAAATGAGAAAACAAATATTAACAATGATTAAATATTTCCTACTTGTTTTTATAAGTTTCTTTAAAATAACTTTTTAAACTGTTTGGGTTTTGCTTCAAATCCTATATTAATAGAACCACATAGTTATGTTAAAGAAGTTTCCAAACACAGAAATTTTAATACTATAGAAACCATTCCAGCAGCAAGTAGGTTTCATTGACCTTACCATTTGTCTAACTCAATATAAATAAAAGACAAAACTCAGTACTGCCTACTCCCTTTAGGAAAATAGATCAGTGTAGGATTGCTAGTCCATGGTGTGGGGCATTGCAGTACCTCTTCCAAGAAGTTGTAGATGTATTGGTAAAATAAATGGCCAGAGAAAGAATTTCTCAGAGGAGGAAGAAGCAACAATGACAATTACGTAGGGGAAAATACAGTTGTCCAATCTCTCTGCTCTCTGGTTCTATTCACACAACCTCAGATACCACTGTACGCAGGTGTGTATAACAACTGTAAAATACCTGTTTGTCAAGTCAATAATTGCTACAGTTACTGACTACTCTATAATTACATTTTTTGTTAAGTGTCCCTCTACATTCTCATTGTAGTTTCCTTGTTCTTAGTAGTTACATTTATAATATGCCAGTCCTTGACAACTTCTGTGTGTTGGGTGATTCTGTTTTAAACTTTGGATGCCTCCAGAGGGCATGCTTTAGGGAATCTCTCCCCAAACTAGGTTTGGGTGTCAGGAATTCTAAATAGCTGCAGGTTACAATTCCCTGTGAAATAGAGTCCTGGCTCCAGAATCCTAAGGTCTTTGGCTGAGAGAGCTGAACCTGCTTGTATAAGCTCTGACTTTCCCCTCTTTCCTTCACAAACTTTGCTCCAGAATTGTTAACTCAAAGATCTCTCCCTGCTCCTCCCCACTTGCAGATTGTGGGAAGAAAATTTATGGAATAATTACTTTGGTTTAATATGATTTTAGAAAATTAGCTCCAGGGTGCCTCAGAAAACCCAATTGTTCCATCATTGACCTCTCTAATGATTTATATTATTCATTAATTATTAGTTATATATATTTTTAATCCAAGTGTATATACAGACATACACATATGCATATATATATGTGTGTGTGTATATATATATACATATATACATACATACATATATATAAACACACACATAATTTTAATAAAATAGACCTGGATAAAAAAATAATAATAATCTCAACACTTCATGAGGCCAGATTCATGTTAGCTTATATAAGACCAAAAAACCAAAACCAAACCCACTGCCGTTGAGTCAGGTCTGACTCATAGAGACCCCCACTTGGGTTTTTGAGGCGATATCACTACAGAAGTAGATTGCCCAACCTTCCTTGCGGGGAGTGGCTGGTGGGTTTGAAACGCCAGCCTTCTGGTTAGCAGTCAGATGCCTTAGGTACTAGGCCACCAGAGCTCCCTTATGTAAGATAGTAACAAATACATGAGTTACATGGGATTAAAATCAAACCAGACCAAAAACAGAGAATGAAATAAAATGAAATTTGGACTGTCTCTTAGTTTCGCTGATAAAGTTTAAAATATGTGTGTATGTTTGTATTTGTCAGCACAAACTAAAAATTTGAAAGACTCATTTATAGTTTGGCGTTTGAAAATTTGGCTGGGTGAATAAAATGGCAAATATGATTGCTGGTGTTCACAATTTAGATGTTTAAAAGAATGCTAAATTAAGCAAAAACATTTTGTCGTTGGATTAAAAAACTGGTTCTCTATCCTTTTTTATTTTTTTGAAATTCCTACACATCACTACCTTTATCCAAGAAAGTGTATTTTAGTAAGATTTTATTTCCCATCTGAGTCTACACTATAACCATACCAACTAAGTTGGGGTGAAATCACCATTTCCTATATACATATTTTCTTGGAATATATTTATTTTTAACTTTAGCAACTGATTTTCAGATTCATAAAATCCACCCATGAATATTTGTTAAAAAAAGTTATTATTAAAAATCACAGGAACTATTATGAACTAATTAATTTTCATTATTTTAACAAGTTCTAAATTGTGTTCATTTGGTGGCAGTGTACAGAAATAATTGCTTTAAAAAGGCTTTGTAAGTAGATCACTGTATATTCGTATTTGTTAGGTCCATAGTATGAGGAAACCATGGCATTATAACTTAAGTTTTGGTGGTTTCATTGTTACATAATGCCCTCTATAGTCAGCATAGGAGCTCTGGTAGCATAGTGCCTAAGGCACTTGACTGCTAACCAGAAGGCTGGCAGTTCAAACCCACCAGCCACTCCTCAGAAGGAAGGTTGGGCAATCTTCTACAGTAGTGATACTGCCTTGGAAACCCAAGGAGGGGTCGTTATGAGTCGGGTCCACCTTGACGGCATATAACAACAACAATAGTCAGCATAGTCACAGTGTGTTGGTTAGCTATGTTTGCCACTGTATTGCCATGTAAATAGCTAAAAGCTGTCAATCAAGAGGTTGCTTTTAGGGTACAGGCACTATTTTTAGGAAGAATGACATAATACAGCATTCCCAGTCTATTAACAAGTGAGTTGACAAGTGGCATTGATCAAAGGGCTATATATAGAGAGGGCTCTCTCTATAAGTAAGCTATGATTGACAACAGAAATAAACGTATTTGAAATGATTGCCACTCTTCAGAAATGAGCCGTTTATCCTTTGAGACTTCAGGTCTCTACTCCTATAAAAGCATTTTTGATCCTGATAATTAAGAACTATTGAGTACTTTTTAGACATTATCTTGGGTGTTTACAATTCTCCCTTATCTTTTAAAATTATTCCTTTCTTCCATTCTTTTCTTCACCTTGATGCTTGACACCTCGCACTGTTTCCTGGGTACCCACAACCTCACACTGCAGCATGACATCCAGGTTTACTGGACTTAGATAATGCCTTCACTTAGAGGGAAGACATGAGTCAAGGGCCTCAACTGTGACTTCAGGAGTTGAGTTTTAGAAGTCAGCCATTAGCAGTCATGCCAATTAAGATAGAAATTGACAGAGTATAACCAATATTTGTCTGAATGGAAGTTTTTTATCTCCCTGATCACTTTGCTTGTACTATATTTTTGACACTTTTTTTTTTTCTTTTAATGTATCATATTAAAGTTACTTAACTGCTAAACTATAAGTTCTTGGAACAATAGGTGCTAGTAACTATTAGTGAATGAAGGAAATAATGAATGTTCTTGATCTTAAATTTTAACTGTCACCTAAATAACTTTAAAGAAGTTTTGTGCCTCTAACACTGCAGTTTAGCAAATGCACTATAATTTGAGTACCCCTCTCAGTTTCTGAAAGTGGTATAATTCTTAATACTAAAAGTTTTGCTTTGTCAAATTCAAACAAGGCAAGATAGACTTCTTAAAAAGCAGATTAATTTTTTTCCCTAAAAGTTTATTGTAATGGCAGGATATAATTCCACCATAGAGCAATTCATGTTAGTTCTCTATCCATTTAAGACATGTATTATAGTCTCTAGGCTCTTCACAGTATTTCAAAAACTTGGATATGTTTGTGTTGTAAACCTTTCCTTGTGAGAACTTTGTAGAGTCAAAGGAGAAAAAATGATTGACTGATGCATAATTGAAGTGGCACTGAGTCAGCCATATGTTGTCAGTTGAATCATGCCCAAAGATGCTATTGCTTTGGTTTTCCTTAATCTAAGGATTACTTAAGTTGGCTAGTTTGGTGATACTTGAATGTTCCAAATGAGTTTCATTATCCTGTCTTGCATACTTTGTAAAGAGCACTTGTCTAATATGGGCCCACCTCTTGCTCTGGAAATGTTGTAAAGGAAGTTATCAGGGCTGTTTATTTTTCCTACACTTGGATGTGGTCTTCAGTGAGGTCAGAAGAATGGAATGAGAGTGTCCACAGAAGACACTGGAGCTATTTCCACAGCTGGCTACAAAGAGTGGGTGTCCCTTACAGACAAACTAGCATGTTGAGGTAGATGATATAAAACATCTGTTACAACGGAATAAGAAAAACAATGTGCCTTTGAAGATAGCCTTTTGGGTGGGGGTTCAATCTCCATAATGGAAATGAGGAATATAATTACTGGCAGGCAGATAGCTTCAGGCTTACTTTTGCATGAAATTAAGTAAAAGTACATGTTGAAAACCTCTGACGCTAGTCAAGCCACCTGATATTGCTGAACATTCATTTTCCACCTACCTCACTTATAATCTGTGAGAAAGTGAAGGGAGGGCTAAGAGAAAAATGTGAGAGAATAACTGGTTCAGAATATTTTTCCTCTGAATAAATTTAGTACAATACAGTGATTTCATCTGGGTGGCTGAGAAGTCAGAAAAGGCATTTTGCACTGTTTACTTTCATGAATTTGCAGCGCTACATTATTTTTTATGGAAATTTTCAAAGGTAACATAAAAATGATATGCCATCAAAGCACATGATGATAAACACTACAAAATTTGAATACCAGTTACTGGACATGAAGTCATATATATATATTTTTCCCCCCCATTCAGGAATACGAAAAGCCAAACACCTTGCCATCAAGTAGATTCTACTCATAGCGACCCCTCCTTGGGTTTCTGAGGCAGTATCTCTATGGAAGTAGATTGCCCAGTCTTCCTTCCAAGGAGGGGCTGGTGAGTTTGAACCACCAACCTTATGGTTAGCAGTGAAATGCCTTAGGCATATGTCACCCAAGCTCCGGTTCAAGGAATAGTAGGAAATATTCAAAACATCTTAGGAAACTAATTTTGATAGCATGATAGCTTGGTTTTCCTCTCACCCCAACTCAAAAACCAAACTTACTGCTGTCTAGTTGATTCTGACTTATAGCAGCCCCACTATAAGGGCTGTAAATCTTACGGAAGCAGACTGCCTCTTCTTTCTTCCATGGAGCAGTTGGTGGGTTCAAACCACCGACATTTTGGTTAGCAGCCTAATGCCTCAAACACTACACCAACAGAGCCCCTTTACCTGCCCCCACCCCATATACCTTCAAAAAGAAATTAAAACCCACAAATTAGCATGTGTTTTATTTCATAAATAAAGCTGCTATATAGAGAGGAATTTTTATATCAGCTTAATCTGATAGTCAAGAAATGCTAAATATTATTAGAAAATACAATAGTAGATAATTCTGCTGCATGGCCAGAGGGCATCACTGCTGACCCCAAAACCACACTGCTCTGCTCTGTTGAGAAAATGTCCACTCCTGCTGCAAACCATGGAATCAACTTACTTTGGCCACCACTGGGTCAACAATATGGATGCTTAGCTCTTATTTTAAACTGTCTTCCAGATGTAAATCCTTCACAGGTGCTTCTGATTACCAGAAGTTACATATCTACACCCAATACCAGGAAAGTCTAAGGAATGTGTTTTTGTTGTTGTTGTTGTTGTTTTAAATTCTGTGTTGAGAATGCAGAATTCATATTGTGACAAATAATAATGTGGAGTGACTGACCCAGGTGTACTAGAGGAAGTAGTTGTATTGAGCTCAGTTAGAGGTGGTGAAGTTCTCAATCTAGCCAGTAGCAATTGAAAGGAAAAGGGAGATTTGAATACACTTATGGTCTAGCATTGATAAGACTTGACTAAAACCAAACCCATTGCTGTCAAGTTGATTCCAACTCATAATGACCCTACAGGAGAGAGTAGAATGGTCCCATAGGATTTCCAAGGCTGTAGTCTTTACAGCAGCAAATTTCCACATCTTTCTTACATGGAACATGTTATGGGTTCCAATCACCTACCTTTGGGTTAGCAGCCAAGCATTCAAATACTGCACGACAAGGTCTCTAAGATTTGACTACTAGGTAACAACATTGATAGTAAGGGAGAAGGAAATGGTAAAGATGATCTCAAAGTTTCTATATTATCCCTAGAATCAAAGGAGAATGAATATGCTCTGAGTGTGGAAATAGAAATTAGTAACCCACCAGCCACTTCTCAGAAGGAGAGTTGGGCAATCTACTTCTATAGTGACACCACCTCGGAAAACCAAGGAGGGGTCGCTATGAGTTGGGTCTGACTCCACTGCACATAACAACAACAACAGAAATCAAACATACATATATTTACAATGGGGCATAATAGTTTTTAGGTGCCTAGATTCTCGATTTAATGACCACTTGGCCGTTTGGAACAGGAGTTCAGGGAAAAGATCAAGGCACAAAAGAACTGTTAAAAACTTTACTTTTAAACGAGTTTCGACAGTTGATTGATTTGATCTGTGCCTAACAAAGTAGCAATATTTTTTTAATTTTGCATAGTGGCTAAAGCACTTGACTGCTAACCAGAAGGCTGGCGGTTCAAACCCACCAGCCACTCCTCGGAAGGAAGGTTGGGCAATCCTACTTCTGTAGTGATACTGCCTCGGAAACCCAAGGAGGGGTCGCTATGAGTCGGGGCCGACTCGACGGCACATAACAACAACAACAACATCTATGCTATTCATAGGAGTAACCAAAGTATTTAGATAGTGACTCTCATTAGTTTACAAGGTATATAGCCTCTCTTCTGACACTTGGCTGTAATACCTGTTGCTATTGAACTGATTCCAATTCATAGTGACTGTAGGACAGAGTGGAGCTGCCCCGTTGGGTTTCCAAGGCTATAAATCTTTTGAGAAGCAGACTGCCTCATCTTTCTCCCTCAGAGCAGCTGATGGATTCAAAGACTTGACCTTTCAATTAGCAACTGAGTGCTTAACCATTGCACAATTAGGCTTCCTTTTGGTTGTTGTAATTATTTCTAACTTATTGGAGAAGCTGGAGATGTTGTTTGAAAATAAATGGAGATTTTACTTTGAAGATTGCCATGAAAATATGTCATAGATAATATAAAGAAATTTGATGAATAAAGGCAGTAACCCTGTGAAAATTATTGAGGAAATGAACTAACTAATAACTGGCTATTTGTGATGATATCAAGGAGACATATTTATGTGAAGCTATCCCACCCTCAAATAAGAACTGATAAATAAATTAGCAAAATGGTTAAGACTGAAGCCAAGAATCTCTATAAAATAGTACAATATAAAATTCACTCAAAGACATGGCAGATATAAAAAATAAGCAAACAAACAAAAATGCTAGAACAATGCTTCTCAAACTTTACCATCCATAGGAATCATCATGGGATCTTACTGAAATGGCGATTGAGTCAGTGGGTGTAGGAAGGAATCTGAGATTCTGTATTAGCTCCCATAGGATGCTATTCTGACCCCAGGTCACATATTGAAGAACAAGGTACTTGTGAGTCTAATGTCATTTAAGCCTCTGCGTGTTGTAGGCGGTTAGGCGCAGAGTGCTAATCAGGAGCTTAGAAGTCCCAGTCCATCCAGAGGTGCCTTGATCTGCTTCTGAAAACTTAGCCATTGAAAATTCTCTGGAGCACAGCGCTGACATGGGGTCACCATGAGCTAGAATCAACTTGATGGTCACTGGTATTAAACTAAGAAAGAGGTAAAATTACTGATACTGTATTATTATTTAGGAGAAATACCTATAGAACCTAAGTGAAAAAAAGCATGTAACTAAGTTTCGGGCACAGATCTACAACAAACAGCACACTGATGAATAGAAACGTAAAGTTGGCTTTCTCCTCATGTTCTTGATCACTTTATGTATGTTAGCTGAACATCTTGCAGGTTTCAGAATATATGTTAATTGATGATAATATGTAAGTTGTGACCTTAGGATATGGGCATTCCACCAGGACATATTTTATCCTGGCATTAGTTTACAAAACACATATCAGTAGGGTATATACTGCGTCTGAAACATATTAGTAATGATAATACTAATAGAAAGTGTACCTTAAAGGGGGTAAATTAGTTCATAAACAGGGTTATGACTGCACACCTGTATATTTGAGTTGGGTTGAGTTGAGTTGCCAGCTTCAACCACAAAAATTCCTCAAAATGTTTTAAAGGAGAAAACAAATAGCAGAGAAATGTCCTCTGAGGGACCACAAAATAAAGTACATTTTGTATCAAATTGCAGGACAAGGAATAGCTCCTTTCCCTGTAATAGCCAGAATTTAGGTGCCTTGTGACATATTTAGGCAATTTGCACTATAAACAATGGCCATAAGTAAGATAACAGGCAGCTTTTTCTCTTGATCACCACTGTGGTTTGAGAAATGATTTCCCACACCCATTTGCCAATAGGATCCTGCAACACCTTGAAAATGATCTACAGTGGGTCTTTTGGCCTATTTGTCAGTAAGGAGTTTTTAATGAGAAGCTTTATGATGGTTCACAGTCTTGAGTGCTAGTTAAAGACAGATAAACATTTTACCAGACAAAGGATGAGGCAATAAATATTCAGACATCTGCTGGGAACCCTGTCTGCCTTATCATCTGGAAGAAGACTGGCCTGGAATATTGCTTCTGACATGCATTTTAAACTTTCTGTACATTGAAAATCTACTTAGAGGTATATAAAGTGATTGCTGTTCAAATGAATAAAGCATTTCCTCACTTATCACATGGCAAGGGCTGATATGAATCTTAGGAAGATACATGCTTATTAAAACACTTTATACCACAGGAAAGGCCTAATAAAAAAAGCTTATACTGCATTTGTGGCAGTGCTCATTGGCTGTGATACATTTTAAAAATATTACAGCATTTAATCGCGTATATGCAACTCTTGAATAGAATGGAAATCATATGGTGAACTCCAACATTAAACTTCCCTGGGTCTCAGAAGCCTAGGAATTCTTACCCAAAAAATGAGATGGTGAAGCTGGCAGTGGTCAGAAAGGGGCATTTTTGAAGAGAAGCAGAACAGATGGATGGAATGTTAAGTCCATCCTTTAGCCCAGTCAAGAGAGTGCATCTGTTATTTCAATGTAATCTACTTGCCCTGTTTGAACATGGAGCTGCTGTTACTGTTTTGCATTTCATTAAAGTCACGAGTAACTTGACTGCTGAGCAAGTGCTGTTGACTCATTTAGTCACTCAGTCACCATTTACTGAGCATCTGTGTCCTGATGGGAACATTGCTGGACTTCAAGACCATTGAAAATATGAAGCATTGTAAATGATGTCAGTGAACTTAAAATCCAGGAGACAAAGTATGGTCACAATCAAGTAGTGTCCAAGTGTTAGGAGAGGTGAGAGGAGCAAGTGACCAACAGCCTGGGTCAGTCAAGGGAGATGCCCCCTTGGATGTAGCATTGGATAAGAATCTTAAAAGACACATGCAAATATGCTGTAGATAACCAGCACTCCTGAGCATGGAAGAGTAGGGTCTGTCAGAGGATGGGGTATAGTTCATTGTGGTAGGAAGAGAGACATCATGTAGGGGAATTAGGCTGATGGATAAATCAGAAACCATGAGATGTCTGTTTAGACCGTGTGCACTGTGCTAAAGAGAAGATCCCGGACACACTTGTAGGAGCCTTCTGTTGGAGAGAGATAATGCAGAAACAGAGTAAAAAGGCACATTCTCTTGAGTGAACATACTGCTCAGCTTCTCTAAATGGCTTCCAGATAGGGCAATCATGAATAGAAAATATTTTAATCTCATCACCAGATTGTCCTATTTACCTTTGCCCTGTTACAAAACACTTCATTTACTAAAACCATTGGCTTAATAGTGTTAAGTGTCAGGAGTTCTAGAACATCTGACATTTTTCTAATAATATATATCATTAGATAAAATACATTAAAATATTATTATTTTTATTAATAATTTAATATTTTAAAAATATTAAAATAGATAAAACTATTATTAGATAAAATAGATAAAAATATTATAATATTTTTCAGGAAGCTAACTTGGCTGTAAAAATGCAATCTGGGCTGGATTTTGATAAAGAAGATGGTTTAACATAGTTGCTTTGATAACCCCGTCCTCGTAGGAAAAATATGAAAAGTCATTTCTGCTTATCTTTAAGTGTCAATTGTGTGTGTTTATATAATGTTGTGTTGTTGTTAGGTCCACTTGAGTTTGCTCTAACTCATAGCAACCCTATGTACAGCAGAACGAACACTGCCTGGTCCTGTGCCAGCCTCACTATCCTTGCTATAGCTGAGTCCCTCATTGCAGCCACTGTGTCAGTCCATCCAAGTTGAGGGTCTTTCCCTTCTCACTGACCCTCCGCTTTACCAAGCATGATATCCTTCTCCAGGGAATGGTCACTTTTGACAACATATATGTATACACATGTTCATTAATGCTGTGAAAGTAGGAAAATGGTTAGGAGTAATTTAGGAGCTGTTCTCTGTAAGGCTAATATAATTTTCTATTGTATGATATTTTGGTACGTAGAGATTAAGGATTTCCTTTGTATATTTAAAAGTATGGAAATACAGAAATATATTGTAATTAATCCATTAATTTGGTAAGCATCACAGTGCAGTGGTTTTCAATCTTTGTATGTTTGTTTGTCTTCCAAATCCCTTTAAACTGATTTCAGAACTGCGTAATACATACGTTTGGAGAAGGCATATACCACTAGGGCCCAGCAGAGTGAAGTCAACATTCTTGGAATACAACCTCACTGTTTTCTACACAATTAGTCCAGTTCCTTCATATCATCTCTACCACACCACATTGGTTTTTATGGTATATATGCTTGTGGGTGGTAGACTCCAATCTAAGAACTGCCTATGGATTGTGTAATTGGAATGGGAAGCTGATGAGCATGAGTTTACTCTTTGTGGCTTTGTGGCTGAAGCTATTAAAAAAAAACAAACCTCACTGAAGAGGCCCTGTAATCCTTCTGTACACAATTAATATTTCCATTGCCTCACCAACTATGATCTCTTCAATTGGAAATATGAAAGGAAAATAATATAGTAATCCAGCTGCAAAATGAAATTGCTTTCATAATTTTAATAGGATCAGTTTTTATAATCAGGTGTAGAAGTTGAATGATAAAAGAACTGTTTTTCATATTAGTTGACATTCAGTCAGAAAAAAAAGTTTGACTAACGGGTTCCACAGTCTTCAAATTTTCAACTCACACCCAATAAGGTAACATATCTAAAAGCCACTTTCTCTATCAGGATTCTAAGGAGGCTTGTAGACAACATCAAAAGTCACTATTCAACGAGTTTCTTTAATTTTAGACATAAAATGCTAGATGATACAAAAAAAGCATTGTTAGAAATTCTAATTATCTGTGTACCTGCTTGGTAAGACATACTTCAGAGTGACATATTTACTGTATAGTCTCATTCAAAGGGACACAATTGCATAAATAGGTACTTAACCAATAACTGACACCATTATTCACAGTTGAATAGGCACGACATATAATTAGGATTCTTTTAAAGAAAAATCCATGGTTAAAACTAATCTGTTTTTCACATCTTTTAATATGACATAAAAAAAAAACCTTCTAATTTATGGTAGCTGAATCATAAGGCAACTTGAAATTAAGCATATTTGATTTGGAAGTAGAAGATTAAAAAATATTTGTACAGTTAATAGTTATTTTCTCATTAGGCAACCATGGTACACAACTCTTCTAGATTTACCACATAGCATGGAAAATACCCTACTTCTAAACATCACATGTCTTGCCCAGAACCTGTAGACTACACATATATAGATAGCAATCCAAATATTATGTCAGCTAAGCCAATCCTGTCCAAGCACAAGAAAGAGCAACCCAGCTATACTTAGCTACAATTACAAAAGAAATAGTGAAATAAATTTGACCTCAAAAATAATCATATAGCCAATGAAAGTCACATAATAATCTTGCTTCTTTTCTTGCTCATTTGTAGGATTTGGGAAATTGATTTAGATGGCAGAGCTTTAAGAACCTGGTTTATATCAGTAATGTAATCTCAGCCCAGAGTTTATGATTTTCTGCTCATTTGTGGAACAGAGAGTAAATGAATGCTGTATGCCATTTCTAATTACTGTAGCTCAAATTAATTCTTGGTCTGTACAAATGGAGCTTGGAAGTATATATATGTATCGGCTATGGTTTCTGAACTCAGCACTAATCATGTTTTGGGGTAGGTTTTTCTTTGTTGCAGAGGCTGGCTTGTGTATTAAACATGCCTAAAAACATCCTGGCCTCTACGTGCTAAATGCCGGTATCAGCACTCTGTCAGTTGTGACAATCAAAAATACTTCCAGACCTTGCCAATGTCCTCTCTAGACACAGAAAAATCAACCCCAGTTGAGAATCACTGATATATATGTACACACAAAAATAATTTTTGTTTTAATAATTTGTATAAATTTGCTGGTGGGGTAGTGTCTAAACATTTGACTGCTAACCAGAAGGCTGGCAGTTCAAATTCACCAGCTGTTCCTCAGAAGGAAGGTTGGGCAATCTACTTCTGTAGAGATACTGCTGGGAAACCCAAGGAGGGGTCACTATGAGTCACAAACGTCTCGACGGCAGTGTTTGGTTTAGTTTGGTTTATAGATTTGCTGTCATTGCATTTGTAGAAATTTTTATATCAAATGAATTCCATATCTCATCTTTTAAGGTATGAAGTTTGGAGATATGGATTAAGGCACATATAGTTGAGCCAAACAACTGTAATTTCAAAACTAAATTGCTCCTTGAAAGAACAAGCTTTCTCAAAACATTTTAAATGCTTCCATTTGACTGCTGTTGTTGTTAGGTGCCATTGAGTCCATTCCTACTCATAGTGACTGTGTGTGCAACAGAACGAAACACTGCCTGGTCCTCAGCCATCCTCACAATCATTGCTGTGCTTGAGCCCATTGTTACAGCCACTGTGTCAAGTGATCTTGTTAAGGGTCTTACTCTTTTTCACGGACCCTCTACTTTACCAAGCATAATATCCTTCTCCAGGGACTCATATAAGAGGTGAAGTCTGGCCATTCTCCCTTCTGGAGACATTCCAGCTGTACTTCTACGACAGATTTGTTCACCCTTCTGGCCATCCCGGGAATATTCAGTATTCTTCACCAACACAATTCAAATGCAAATCCTGAGACCATTTTGACTAGTAATCTCAAAATAACATGTTAAAGTACTTTTTGATTTTGGATTTTGCCCTTTTATCATTCTTCCAACAAGCATTTTTGAAGCTATATTACTTGCTTTATATTACTTGCTTTATGCTGTACTGTAGACACTTTAGGTAGACAGGGGTGAACAAAACACATATTATTTCCACCCTTACAGAACGAACAGTGTAAATCAGAAGTAAATGTTAAGTATTTTTAATTTAATTAATCATTACCAAAAAAAAAAAAAAAAAAAACGAACTCACAACCATTGAGTTGATTCCAACTCATAGCGATGCCATTGGGTTTCCAAGGTAGTAATCTTTACAGAAGTAGATTGCCCCATCTTCCGTGGAGCAGCTGGTGGGTTTGAACTGTCAACCTTCTGGTTAACAGTCAAATGCCCCACCAGAGCTCCTTTTCTGATCATTAGTGTACTGATGTATCATATTAATTCACAAAAAAAATTTGAGTGCCTATCATATGCAATTCTATTTTTAATGATTATAAAATGCACTTAAGCATAATCATTACTTTCTTGGATAGTATAATCTTGAAAAAGCAATTGGAGGATAATAAAGGAGAAGAAGGGAGTAAGTTCCAAAATAGAGTCACAGGACCAATGTGGCTTCCAGCTTACCATCAACATATATCGTTCTGCTAACCTTCAGCTTTTGTGAGTGATCATCCAAAGTGCTTCCAAAGTTGAAGTTATAGTTACTTCCTGTACCATAGCTGTCTCAATTTCAAATATAATTTTGTAAAAGTCAGACTGCCTCCTCCAACTCAAGTGGAAATTTAACAGCGTACCTGAGGGTTAATAAGTGTTTGTAAGGAGACAATTTGTTTTCACTCCCCCCAGCAATCCTTTGTCACCCCTCTTTCAACCTGCCACCACACACATACAAGAGAAAATTATGCCAACATCAGCAAATGAAAAAAGGTGAAATATTGGAGCCATATGTAAATAGCTGCTCATTCCTTCAAGAGTCTTGTTCAGGTGATGTGATTTGTCTCTGTGCATACCACAAAATTACAGATGTTGCACACCAGTATTGTAGGACACTGCATTTGGATAGCTGTTTCTCAAGATAAATAAAAACTTCTATGTTACTCTAATTATGAAGTCATTGTTGCTATTGGAAATAATTTATGCTAATTTTTTTCTTGTAAACTCATATCATTCTCTGCACTCCATTGTACATGTACTAAAAATGGCATGATGTACACAAATCCAAGTAGATGTTTGGTTTATAAAACTTAAAAACCATTAACAGGGTAGAAAATATATAGATGAGAAAGAGAGCAAAGACTTTAACCTACAGTTCTTTAAAGTCATGAGCAAAATAAGAAAGTGCTATAGTTTTGCAGAAATCACTAAAAAAAGAAAATAGTATAATATGGGCCATGAATATTTTGGCCTGCTGTGTACGTTACAAGCAAGGAAAAAAGGTGAAATTTATTTTTTTCTTTTTTTCTCATATATCCAAATAAATTCTTTACCATTTATTTGGGAGCTCTGGTAGCATAGTGGCTAAGACACTTGCCTGCTAACCAGACGGCTGGCGGTTCAAACCCACCAGCCACTCCTCAGAAGGAAGGTTGGCCAATCCTACTTCCGTAGTGATACTGCCTCGGAAACCCAAGGAGGGGTCGCTATGAGTCGGGTTTGACTCGACGGCACATAACAACAACAACCATTTATTTTGTATTCTTATTATTTCAACTACAAGACTTATTAAACTTTTATTCTCCCACCATGTTGAATGAGAAGGAGCCCACAAGGAATGCTGAATGGTAGACTGATCCTTTGACAGATAACAGTCAAGAGTTTTGGTTTTAATAATATCTTGAAAAATTAACCATCCTGAACCAAAGCATTTGCTTGTGAGTAATTAGTTGGTGTGCTCAGATCCTTCCATCTTCATACATCTGTCCTAGTTTTATTTATGCAAAGTGTTTACTTCTATGTAAAAAAAAAAAAAAAAAAGTCATACAGTGAGAAAAATAATGTTTAAAAAAATTATTCAGGTAATGGTTATATTATCTTCATTGGATATTTAAATGGGTTATCATATTATGAAATTCAGCCTTATGTTATCTTTAAAATAAAGTATTTTAATTATATAATTTCAAAGATTCCATCCAACTTTAGCTTTATAATTTTGATTTTTTGAAAAAATTGTTTCATTCTCCTAGTAGTCAGTTAAGGGAGAAGAATATGGTAGACAGGAAGCATGAGGAGGGTAACATGGCTTGGCTTAGAGTTTGGCTAGCCATGTGACTCTTTGTATATGAATTGTGCTTTTAAAACGATCTAGTGTTTCTTGTATTACGCAAGTTCTTGCAATACAAAACACAGAAATAAATAGAAACCATATTCTAGAAATAAGACTTAAAATAGCTGATGGATGTTTAACTTTATTTATTTAAATTTTAACAGTGTTACATTTCACTAGCGTTTAACAGAGTTCAGTCAGTATTCCGCTCTTGTGTCAAATGCAAGATAGAAACGAAGTAGGTCAAAGGAGTAGGAAAAAGGCATGGGAAGTAGTTACTGTAATTTTAGACTTTTTTTTTATGTTAGATTTTAATATGCCCTTCAAAGATACTCAGTCAAGAAACCCATCTGTTGCAGCATTGTTCCTCCATAAGTAGATTATATTGTGACTATCAAGTCTCATTCATATTAACCTATTGTCATCTAGTTGGTTCTGACTCACAGCAACCCTAAAGCACAGGGTAAAACTGCCCCATGGGGTTTCCAAGGCTATAATCTTTATGGAAGTGGATTGCCACATCTTTCTCCTGTAAAATGACTGGTGGGTTTTGGACAGCCAACCTTTCAGTTACCAGCTAAGTACTTAACTACTGCATCACTAGGGTCTCCTTACTAATCATACATAAATTACATAAACCTGGACTGTTATTCAATATTGAGAAATATTAAATAATTTATATTAGTATTCTTATTTTTCAGTCAAATAAGTTTGTAGGTATTTAGAACAATAGGAGAAGGGATATATATGATATCTTGGAATTCATTCTTCATAGACTATTGAAAATAAAAGTTGCAGGTATTTGTAGACACATTACAGATAAACCAACTTAGAGGAAAGGAAATTGCTAATGCCATATATGCAAACTACCACAAAATGGCAGTGACAAGTAAAAATTTGTCATGGTTGAATTTAGATGCTTCAGGAAAAAGTAAACACTTTTGGTGTTAACACGGTTTACTGGGTTTATGTTTTTAAAATTTTCCCTTCCTTGAAGACTGTGTTTTCAGGTGGATTTTGTGTGTGCTTTATAGGGTGCTGTGATTACACCAACCATGGACCATCCTATGTCAATGCAGCCAGCAAACATGATGGGCCCTCTGACACAACAGATGAATCACCTTTCGTTGGGTACAACAGGAACGGTGAGTTGAAGAGTTTGTTTTGTTTTCTTGGACATCCTTAATAAGAAGCACTACCCTCTGTTTTTATTGGCATTATTGGTGAAACTGGCTCTCTACCTTTCAGCCTTGACTAACAAACCTTACAGTTTCTAGTACGAATAAGCTGCACTGTGCATGTGTGTTCATTTCCAAGGAATGTTTCTTCACGTTGACAAAGCAGAGGGTTCTGCTGTGTTGCAATTAAATTTCACGTCCCTCTTGTTCGGACAGCACAATGCAACGCATCAGATAAATATCTGTTTGTGGAGAGGTGTCTTTTTGTGTGCACATGAGACTGTTGACCTTGTGACTTAACACACTTGAGCCTGGTTTTCTTCTCCTAGCTGCTTAGCACTTCAGTTAGTATATGATTCCTAGACTATTCACAAGTGAGGGATAAACCCTGCCTATGACTGATGTGCAGGGATTTTTATTTTCTTTTAATGGTTAAATCAATAAAAAGTAATTGAGAACCTGACATATTTGAGTTTTTCAATCTTTCTTTGGGTATGTAGACATAGATGATGTCAAAAAGAAGGAAGAAAAGCTAATGTATTTGATCTTTTCTTATATTTGAAATATTTTTGACTAATCTTATTTCTCCTTAGGGAACAAAAGTAGATTGAAATATGCCTGTTCAGCCTTAATTTGATATCAATGAGGCATTTGAAACCATGAGTAAAACTCTTATGTTTTAAAACAAAACAAAATCTATTAAAAAAAGAATACTTCAAATGCTCAAGAAGACAAATGTCCAATAGAAGCTTTCATACTGCAAATGTTTTAATTACTACTATTACAAAGAACAATGGAAAACATTAATGGCCACCTCTCACATGACACCATCAGTAACAGTTTTCTTTTTTATAAATGTTAGTACAGATAATCTTGTCAGTTTTAAAGAGGTAGAAAGAAAAATAATAGATATTTTCTTCTGACCAAGGAAGCTTAAATATTGTAGAAAAAGCACTAGATTTGAATCTTGATTGAGCACTATTGTTTCTGTCTTTCCTTGGGAAAATAATATCTTTGGGCCTCGATTTCTCTCTCTCTCTAGTTGTGGTCTTGAATTTGATATTATTTGACAGCATTTTTGAATATATGACTGTTATCTTTAAGCCTAAAGATATCACAGTCACTGCCTCTGTATCTTGGGAGCTCTGGTAGCATAGTGGCTAAGGCACTTGACTGCTAACCAGATGGCTGGCGGTTCAAACCCACTAGCCACTCCTCGGAAGGAAGGTTGGGCAATCCTACTTCCGTAATGATACTGCCTCAGAAACCCAAGGAGGGGTCGCTATGAGTCAGGTCTGACTCGATGGCACATAACAACAACAACAGCCTCTGTATCTGAAGTTATTCTTCAGGATTATACTGACATCATCTCCAAATATTTTCACTTCCGTGTATTGGGAAGTTTACTTTATAGCAGTGCCTTGCTTGCCTCATAGCTGTTGTTGACTTGTAGATTTCTTGCAATCTAAGAAGTTGCTGCCATTGCCACTGATACCTCACTAATTTGCCCTAAATAGGAAAAAGTCCATATAACTTAATGAAAAGCGTTGTATTGTCTGAATAAAGAAATTTAGCTTTAACAGTAGCAAAGGACCTATCTCTAAGGTCTCAGTTGTGAGCCTGTGAAAAACAGTTGATAATCACTTACCTGTCCAAATGCTGTCTTAGGTTTCCGACCTGGATTGTTAAAAGTCATGTATAGAACTATATTTAACTTACTTCATAGTATAGCTGATTTTCATAGGGCAGATAGAGGATTATTTACAATTGTTTTGTTCATTGCTAATAAATCAGGTCCAGAGAGCAGTACTGGGAGGCCTAAACTTTCTCGTTGTCCCATTCACTTTTCCTCCATATCAGCCTTCCTCTCCTTAAAAGATCATAAACTCAGAATAATGTAATTTTACTGCATTGAATGATAGTCTGGAATCTAGTAAGTGGAAGTTCTTACAATGCAAAACGCAGAAATAAATATTTTATAAGTCCTATTTTTTGAATCAAAAGCAAAGTCGTTTTTCTTGATGGAGTTCAAGTTAGTGAAGTCATAAAAATGCAAGATGTGTATTAACTTAGAATGTGACTGAATCCTTTAGGACATTGAAAAATTATGTGAAAGACAAAGAACAGAGTCAGAATTATAATAGTTATTGATTCATTAATACGTGCTATAATTGTCTACTTGAGCATTTTCAACAAAAGGACATTTAGACAAGGCCACAATTTTTGCACAGCTGATAAGAGCCAAATAATTCAGAAATGATACATACCCACTGCCTTTCTTAGGGGGTAAAATTTTAACTATGTGATTTATTTTTAACAGTACATTTCCTTTAGCTTTGTTTTTTTTCCCCATATTTTGCCCTCTTCACATTTGTAATAAATAATGCTTAGATACATTATAAGCTTCATGTAGCATGCTACTTTGCAAAGATTTACAATTTAAGAATGCTGTAGAGAAACAGAGAGAAAACAATATTAATTGGGTCGATTCATTCAACAAAATATCATTGAGTGTGTTAGTGTCGAGAATACTGTGCACAGTGTCCTACTTTTTTGTTAAACCATCACACTTATACTTCGATATGCCTTCATAAATTCATCTATCTGAATTTCCGATTGGCATTTGGAGTAGCTATTATGCAGCTGAGGTTATTTTTTTAATAAAACTTTTCCATTTTACTGCATCTTTCAAAAGTACTTTATGAATTGCTGAGAAGGCAGCATGGTGGCATGAAAGACCAGTGGGCTCTGAAATCATACTTGGGTTCAAAGCCTGCCTCTGCCCCTTATTAGCTGTGCATGCTTAGGTGGGTTGTTTAATCTCTCCAAACTTTAATTTCCTCTTGTACAAAGTGGGTAAAATAATATTTACATTTCAGGGGTGTTGTAAGTGTTAAATGAAATTATATATAATATACCTAATACACCCACTCTTCAATTATTGACATAGTTAGGTTCCAAAGAGTAGGTTGCTATGGGAAAATCAGAATTATAGGAAAATGAACGATGACCACATCAGCTCACAAAATGAAGGATGACTACATTATTATATAACTGCCAATTTACATCATTACATAACTGCCAAACCACTGAGAATCCTGGCCTAAGTTGAAACCTTAACCATCACAGCCAACATCACTCTTACCGAGCACCGCAGCATTGATTACTGCCAGATGTACATTGTTGATGTCCAAAGTAGACAGATAGTAGATTTTTTTACTATTGTCATAAATGTGAGACATTGGATAACAAGATAGTAGATAGGTGAGGAGTAGTTGTACAGTGTGTGATACCCAGTAATGTTTATCAAGTGAGCAACCCTTACTTACCTGCTTCCAATAGCTTCTAGCTGATGGGATTTTAGTCCATATGGCCAGGTGGGATGAAGTACCCTATCACGTCTTCAGCACAATTCACTGGCCTGCTGTATTTAATTTGACAGAACATGTTTCTTTAATGTCTCTACCTCCTTAGTTCCTAATCTGCCATTTCAGGGTTGCAAGCCCAAGTTTCTGGAGGCCAGGCAAGTAACAATAAATAAATTTGGTTGAGTTTTAAAAAAAACAAACTTGGAAATAAAAATCAAATTTGCTCTATATTTACTTAACTAGTAGTCATAAATATAATCATATAAAGAAAATATATGTGATGCTAGAAATTATATTTTAAATAGGAGACATTTTTAATGAAGTAGTAAAGGCATCTCTGCCTGAGTATTAGGTGAACCATAGGGAGAGGTAGTGCCATTGCCAGCCTGGAACATGGACACCTTGTCTATTACTCCATTATTCATCTTCAACCAATTATTGCTATATAGGCATATAGATTTAGGGTGCCCTAATCTTACAACTTTTCAAGATAAGCTGAATATATATGTATTAAAATATAAAGATTCTCTAAATTTAAATGTTAGGTCTAGTTTCACCCAAGAGCTCCCAGTTTGTGGTCCCTGTGCAAAGTTTTCCTAGTTCTCTACTGACCATTCTGGCCATTTATTCTTCCTTTCATCACAGCCTTCTTCTTTTCCTTTGACTCACTCTTTCCTTAAAAACTGCTTTTCTGTTTCTTCAACTTCTCATTCAACATGGTTTCTGTACTCAATTTCATTTACTTTCACAGTTTTAACCCGTCTTCCATATTGAAATGTCCTACATTTGAGTCCTCAACACTAACCTCATCTTAGAATATTAGACGCATTTATCCAACTACTTGCAAAACATTTCCATGCAACTCTCCCTCAAAAATGTCAGTCATAGCACCCAAACTAATCGCATGATCTTCCCTGAGCTTCCTCCCCACTGACCTCCTTCCTCTGAAATGTACTTATTTCACTGTGTGCTAATCACATGACCATTCACCCAGATACCCAAACCTAGGACTCATTATAGACACTTTCCTTTTTTATCACTACCATGTGTAATTATTTTTCAAGTCCCACAAATTTTGGCTCATAGGTATTTGTCAAATCTATCTTTTTTTGCTGTATTTCTGTAGCCTCTGACCTGGATCTAGCATCATTCCTCCTCTGATTAATTGTGATAGTCTCCTAACTGGTCTCCCTGCTTCCAGTCTAAACTTGTTTCATTCTATCCTCCATAGTGTTGTTGCAGCCAATCAATCTAAAATTATCTGACCATGAATCTCCCCTACCTGGAATTTTTCAGAGCCTTTCAGGTGTCTGAACTCTCTGAAACTCTGCAGAGCAAAACGTTAAGAAGTGACAAGTCTGGGTTAAGAAAGAAACTGCTACTCCAGAAACAGATGGGTTCCAGGGACAGAGCAGAGGGAGGGATATAGTGAATAATCTAGAGTAGGCAGTGACTAGGGTAGATACAAGCTAGAGCCAGTTCAGAACTTCCCATTTATAAAGGGAGGACTTAGGCTTTACGCTGTGTCCCACTTTGCTTTTAAAATCCTTAACTAAATGAGAAAATGACTCTTTTTCATCTTCAAAAAAAAAAACATGTATTTGTTCCCATCTTAAATTTTTATCGTCCACTTCTCTGTCTGAGCTTAAAATGGACAGAATCTTTAGGCCTTAAAAGAAATGACTTTTATGAACACACTGTAATTGTTTTCTTTCAGGGCTCAGCTGACTTTAAAGGATTTTCTAGCAATTCTGCTTTTGTTTATTTTTTGTCACCAGGATTCTCCCCATGGATCCAAAGCACTGTTATCCATAATTCTTATCACTTTATTGTAAGCTGTAGCAGAAACCACTGGGAATTTTACTGTGCTGTGAGAACCTCCAATTGCATGCCAATCTTGTTTTACAAGTTTCTTATCACCTTTTCATTTGCTCAGTTGGTGGTCACTAGTGGCTTACAATGTCACCAGAGTCTGATGAAAGAAATGCAAAGTTTTTTTGTTCTGCAAGATTCTTATCTTCAGTTCTGTTTGTGCTCTCTGAGCCCCTAGTGATTTGTGGCACCATTGGATTCCCATGCTATAACCATAGCCACTTCCAAAGATAATCTTGCAATTGTACTCCATGTGTTCACCATATGGATGGCATTTCTCAGTCACTGTACTGAGCAAAAATTCTGATAGTATCAGGTGAAAAGCCTGAATTATTCATTTTGCTTAGAGATTTCCTTTTTCAGTTGTTTTGTATGAATATAATTATAAAGACTGAGAGTGATAAAAAGGAACACAGCAGGTTAAATAGTTAGGATTCAGAAATTGGTACCATATATGATAATGAGTACACCTTAATGGTTTCTCAGGAAAAAAAAAGGAAAAGAAAATATATATCAATTAATTTTAAAAAGTCAACTACATAGATTTTCCCCACTATCTGAAAGTAGAGCATAAAGAGAAGAAGCAATTACCATTAATTTATATGGGAAACATTTTTGAGTGTTTCCAGACCCTCCCCCCCCAAAAAAATAGCCTACTACATCATACCAAATAACACATAAAACCTGTAACACTAACATACAGTGTTCACAGACACAGTTCAAAGCTATGGCAGCTTGGTATTGAAATTCTGAGTGTAGTTCTTGGGGAAGCAGCTTGGCGACACCATTCTCATGTCTTGGGGTATGTGCTGCCTCTTTATATGGCTTGCTGCAAAACAAACACTGAACACTAGTTCCCTAATTTTGTGGAAAAGCAAAAATCCTCTGTGAATTTCTTTTGTTTAACAAAAATAGGTGTTAATGTAGGTTTTTCATAAATGTGAAATGGCGTAAGACAGGAGATACCTGTATAAGAAAACAATATGATCAAAAAGGAATCCTTAAAAAAAAAAAAAAAAAATGTTTAGTTTATTGTAAGTTATAACCAAAATCAAAACCAAACTCACTGCCGTGGAGTCAGATTCAACTCCTAGCAACCCCTCCTTGGGTTTCCTAGGCCATATCAGTATGGAAGTAGATTGCCCAATCTTCCTTCCCAGGAGTGGCTGGTAGGTTTGAACAGCCAGCCTTCTGGTTTGCAATCAAATGCCTTAGGCACTACGTCACCAGAGCTTCTATTATAAGATATAAAATATCTTATTGTGAGACACTGTAAGATGAATAAAAAGAAATTTGGAAAGTAGCCTTAAAATATAAGCAATAAATACTTAGGCTTTCAGTGAGACTCTAGAACTATAAAACAGACTATTTACAAATATTAATCTATAACTGTGTAGAAATGAACTTTTGTACAAATAAATTAAAAAAATATAAACCCCAACAGACAAAATGCCAAAGAGCATGAATATATGTTAAGACAAGAATACAAGTAAAAAATAATAATAATAACTTAATCAAATATATTTATCTCCCATCTGATAAGAAAAACTGATCAAAGAATATACATTGCTAATGAAGGGACAGAAAAGCCAGCATTCTCATATAGATTATATGATGATAGGAATATAAGTATGTACAAATGCTGGTTGGACAGTAAGGTAGTCAGTCAAGACTTTTGATTAATATTGACTGACCAAGCAGTTATGGTTTTGAGAAACTAATCTATGGAAATATTCTAAAATAGCAGAAGAATGTTTATGCCTCAAAACTGTTCTACATAGTATTCTTTATTATCTCTATCAATAAAGATGATTAAATAAGTCATAATCCATGCATAAGCTAGAGTATAAAGCAGCATTAAATTATAAGAGTTTAAAGAAATTTGGAAAGGATTATTTTTAATGTTGAGTAAGAAAAAGTGTGATGTAAATTTGCCTTTGTGGAATATAGTGTCAACTTTGAAAAAATAGTCATAAAGGTGTAGAGAAATGCAAATATCATTTCTGGGTGAAGGATATGGAGTAATTTGTATTTTATTCATTCTACTTTTCAACGTTCTCCAAGTATTGAATAATGAGCATGATTTACTTTTATAACTTTTTAAATGTTATAAATATATTGTTGGAATATCACTAATGGCATGGTCCAAAAATTAAGTCTTTTATAAAATTAACTTTTTGGGGAGGTGATTTGCAGTGGCAAGGTGTTATTGCAGTTTTTAAAAAGGTACTAGGAATTACTACTTTTAATAAAACGTTTGGAGACTCTGTTTTACTTATTCTACATGTTGAGATTATATGCAACTCATTAGTTAATGTATCTGTTGTGAGAAACAAAAGAACGTATGTCTATCATTTATTTGATTTTGAAATTTTGGATCAATATGTGGTTTTTCTGACTAAAGAGATTTACAATGTTCAAGTCCTAATCTGTCTTTTCACATGCCATTTACTCAAGAGAGACTGATTAACATTGTCCTTTTGTGCCAAGGACATAAAATTGAGAAATCTTTGGTAGTCTAAAAGTAATCAGATGGGTGGGGAAATAAAGTTTGAAGTTTCAGGTTTTAAACTGAAGTAAAGATCATGTGAATGGAATTCATATGAATGGAATAAGAGTCATAAAAGAGCATCAGTTTGACCAGTTTTGGGCAGTTCATTTGAATGAGAACAATAGCTGGTCTCTTCCCCACAGTTTACCCCTCTAACAGAGAATTAAGACCCTTTGGAAGATGGCAATGGTTATCTCTGGAATAGATTCTATTCTGTTCATCTGTGCTCCCTCAGTTCCAGAAAATACAGTTCCTTGGCCTTGCCCCAACAACACCCTTCTTTCTGCCTTTCTATACTCACTGGTATCAGAGTTGGGCCCAGTGAATAATAAGGAAACTTGAACTTCAAAATATTTCAGCCTCCATAGTTTATGAGAATTTACTATTTTTTCTCTTTTAAATTTTAGTTCCTTCCTTTTTTTCTCCAGGACTCTGTTTCAGATTGTGCTCTGGACCCCAACCAGATGAACTGCCTTATAGAACTCTTTAGTCAGCCAGCCAGAGTGAAAAAAATCACATTGATTACCCAGGGGAACAATTAAAATTATTACAGACTGAGGAAGATGACAGTGTTCTGGGGCAGACTTTACTGTCCTAGTGCGTCCCCCTGGTCCTAACTACCTGTGCAGTTGTGGTGATAATGGGGACCATGGCATCAACTGTAAACTAGGGGTTGTAGAACCTAGATTGTTTGAAGGCAGAGGGGTTAGGCCATCATGTGACATACAATTGGCCCTTCCAATTTTTAGAGAGCTACGATTCTATTTTATTTTCTTTTGTACTTCATTGCATTCTTTCTCATGCTCTTTTCATTCAAAGATTCAGTCCCAAGACAGGATTATGATACTCCACCAGCTGTTGTGTCAGGTAGGAAAATTCTAATTCCTTTAAGACTTGATTGGAGGGGAGAGATGGAGGTTGCCTGGTTTCTTCCAAAACTCTTTAAAGCAGTGATTCTCAACAGAGTGGGGTGCATGGAATTTAAAATTCTGTTCGGAGGGTGGAGTAGGGGAAGGGGAGACATACGTGGTGTAAAAAGCATATTTAATATTGCAATCCAGTTTTGCCTGGAAAATAAATATGCTGAACTTGAAATAAAAAAGTAAAAGCTAGCATTTTGTCAGAGATATGCGAAAGAAAGAGTCTGTTCTGTGTGTCAGTGATTCTCAAGGTTAGAAGGGGTCATCAGTATTTCTGGGAAGTGACAGAAAGGAATTTATGTTCATGAAAAGAAGGCACTGATTAATAAAAAATAGTTTGAGAAGCACTGCTTTAGAGACCAGAATTCTTCTGAAATCAGAGAATCATCCCATTTTGCTTGTTCAGCATCCAGCATAGTATCTGACACATAGTAGGTGCTCAATATACTTGTTTGTTGAATGAATCAAAGTTTCAAATTTGTTCCAAAAAGGATTTTTTAAATATTAAATGATAAACTGCTGAAGTTCTTAACAACAAAATGAAAAGATTTATTTGAGAACACTTTAGTGTCTTAAGGACTTTACTTGGTAACATTTAAGTTCTTTCACAAAATTCAGTGGTGCAGCTGGTAATAAGGTATGTGTACATGAAGAGGTATGTTTTTTATTTTGAATTGCACAGTTCTTCTGGTGCTTTCATTAAAATTTTGACCAATTTCATGCAAAGAGGAAAATGTGCAAAATATTTTTTTGTTTTTGTTGTTTTTCTTTAATGAAACAAAATACTGTAGCATGAATAATTTTGAACTGTTTGATTCTTTAACATGTCAGAGGGCAAAGACATAAAGTGCAAATCAAGAAGGGCGTTGGAGAGACGGTGTAAGCAATCAAAGCCATAAATAGATGAAAGAACTCATGTGGCAATTGAATCTGGCAGCTGGACTGTGATTTTCAAGTAGAGAACATCCTGTTCTTGGCCACTCTCTTTGCTTGATCCAGCATCCAAAGGATAATCCTTTTCTCATGTCCTGTGGATTTGTTTAGTTATGCTCATGGCTGAATACTCATCTGAGAACTTTAATTAAGAGCGCAACCATTGGGGGACCATCGGGTTAGCTTAACACTGTGAAGTAATTTTGGTCTTGAGTAGCTCCATAAATTTATATTAATTAAAATATCATTTATCTTTTCCCTAAATGTATTACCTGACATATCTTAATGTACCTCTTTGTTTTAGAATACAACACCGCTGGGAAATAGACTTTGTATAATGTATACAGCATCTGTTGAGCATGTAAGATTTCTATTCTTGATAATTCACCAATATTAATAATGAAAGACACAAAAGTGGAACTTTCCTTAAACTAAGTTTCCTGATTTCACTTTCAAGAACACAATGGAAAAGCAATCAAAAGCACTTAGTAGACATCAGCCACGCTTTAATCTCTACACAAATCACATGTGGCAGAATCCAAACCAAACCAACTCCTCTGTTATTGAGGAGATTCCAAGTTACAGAGACTCTTTAAGACAGAGTAGAACTGTCCTATAGGGTTCCTGTGGTAGTAAAGTTTGTGTGTGAGCTTAGCTGGGCCTGGTTGAGGATGGACAGCTAGATGTAGTATTCCCCATGATGAGACTGGTAATCAACTCCCTGGTGAAATCTACTGTGAACAGCTGAGTAGCTGCCTTAGGGATGTGGTCTGCTTCCTGTATATAAGGAGAAGCCTTGGGGAACGGTCTGTAACTTATGGCACGCTTGAACCCTGCATGTAGCCATGTTGTTGCTCAGCAGCCTGTCATGCCCTGCTGATCTTGAGACTTTCAATGGACTTAAATTAATGGCTTGCCATGTTGTTTGTTAACACCAGGACTGTGCCTTTTTACTTGTTAACCTTGGATTTGTCAGTCTCAGCAGCCAGCAGCTGTCTGAGTGAAGAAAAGCCTCTAACTTCAGTGGGCTGGGAGCAGGAGGCAGAACTGAAGGCCCAGGTTGAGGGGCTTTTACCCTGCCCCTAGAGCCTGGCACTTTGACCTCGAACTTAAAGCCTCCAAATTGTAAGAGAATAAACTCCTATTTCTTCAAGGTATCCCATTTGTGGTATATTCTTGTCAGAGCAGTACTAGGTAACCAGAACAGTTCCCAAGGCTGTAAATCTTTACAGAAGCAGGCTGTCACATCTTTCTCCCATGGAGCAGTTAGGGGGTTCAAACAAACAACCTTTTGGTTAGCAGCCGAACACTTTAACCACTGTACCACCAGGGCTCATCTGAGGCAGAATATCTGACTACAAATCTAATTCCAGGGGTTTCCACCTGATTCCATAGGTAGGAGTTTCTGAAAGTTGTTGATCAAAAAATTTAATGAAAGCAGATATTTAACAAACTGATTCTGGCAGTATTATGTGTATTTGAGGAAGAAGAAACAGTAATCACAGTTAGAAAAACTAAATATGATAAAATTAGAACCCAAAAAACAGTGCTGGAGTTACAACAGTGGGATGCAAAGGAGAGGATCAATGTAGATATGACTTTACAAATATAAATTTGGAGATTTTATAAGGTTTTTTTTCTCCTTACAAGATTTGGTTGGTGGTTTGACATGTAATTTATACAGGTTTCTTTGGTCTACCTCTCAACCAAAGCAGATTTGCCTCCTTCAAATCTTAACAAATATTTAACAAATTACCTGCTGGAAACAACTTGCATGACTTTTGATAATTGATGAATCTTATATCCAAACTTTGCCATAAGAGGAAAGTGAAAAAACAAGGGTATTGTACTATCTCCCTCCCATATTTTCCAATATACCAGTAATAGACAATGTAAATAATGATCAGTTTTTTTGCCAGCATAGGAGCCAATTACAGTGACATAATTTATTGGAGTTCAAGATCCCTATTTTTAAGCTATAGAGCCATAACCAACCTAATTTATTCAATCAATATATAAAACATTTATTGAACATCTGAGTACTAGCCACTGTACTCACATACTAGGGATACAAAGATGTAGAAATGAAAATAGACCCTTGGTAAAAATTACAGTGTTCTAATTTAATGTTGCTGATGCTGCTATTATTTGTGATGTTAAAGGTATAAAGTATGGGCATGAGAATCTAGGAAGATTAGAAATCCTCATGAATAAAATTAATTATGAGGTAGATTTGTAAGAACGAATAGGAACTCACCAGCTAGACGAGGATGGGAACGGTATATTAGGTGAATGGGATAGGATATGTGTAAATTCTTAGTGGCAGGGAATAGTATGGAATGAGCAGTTGGCAGCAAGTCATTTGGAATCATTGGGGCAAATGATGACTATAGCAGACCCTCAGACTGGGTCAGATTAGATATGGTTTTAAGCAAGGACCCTTTCTTCTTTGAGTTGCATTTCACCATGTTCTTGTATTTTTTCATGTTCTTATATTTATTGGGAGCATATTATGTAACAATTATTATGCTAGGTGGTAGGGATGCAACTTCTGAGAATTTAGACTCTAGTTATGAAGTTAGATATAAGCACATTATCACAACACAGTGCCATATATACTGTAATACAAACATATATAATACAAACTTTTCAATCAGATGCCTGAGTTCACAATCCACTTGTGTCACTTACTAGTTGTAAAACCTTGAAAAAAATCAGTCAACTTTCCTAAAGCTTAGTTTACTCTGGAGTAATGATAATTACCTCATAATGTTGCTATGTACATCAAATGAGTTAAGATATATAACCTTTTCAGTACATATATTGCCATAAATTAAGTGCTTAAATGTTATTAGCAACAACTATACTAGTCATTATTGTTCCTAGGGGCTACAGTGATGCAGAGATGAAGTAAGTAACATTGTAAAGGAGTTCAGAGAAAGCTTTCCAGTGGAAGCAATGTCTAAATAGAGACATATGGTTGTATAGGACTTAACCTGTTGCTATCAAATAGATTCTGACTCATAGCAACCCTATAGGACAGAGTTATATTGCCACGTAGGGTTCCCAAAGCTGTGGTATTTATGGAAGTAAACTGTCACATCTTTCACTTGTGGAGCAGCTGGTGAGTTCAAACCTCTGACCTTTTAGAATTAGCCAAATACGACGTAAGTTGGAGGCAAAGTTTTCAGACCAAGGAGCCAGAGTGTGCAAGTGCTTCTAGTCAGTATGCAATGGCAGATTTAGGGAACTGCAGATGGTTCAACAGGGTAGGGCTTTTACTAAAAACACAGGGAGCACAACTGCTCTGATTGAGATCACTATAGAAGGTCCTAAGGCGCTCTGGTGACACAGTGGTTAAAATATTTGTCTCCTAACCAAAAAGCCTGTGGTTCCAACCTACCAGCCACTTCAAGGGAGAAAGATGAGGCAGTATGCTTCTGTAAAGATTTATAGACTTGGAAACCCTATGGGCAGTTCTATTCTGTCTTGTAGAGTTGGAATTGACTTTATAACAATGGGTGACAGAAGGTCCTTAATAGAGTGGGAGAAAAATTCAGAACAAAATTCAAAATTATAAAATATACCAGACTCACTGGTCTAATAGAAACTGATGAGTTCCCTGAGAATATGACCCACAGACACCCTTCAAACCTGGAACTGAATGTACTCCCGAAGATCACCTTTCAGCCAAACAGTAGACAGTCCTATAAAATGAACAGTAACACCAGTGAGAAACATGCTTCTCAGAATGGTCAATGTATGTAGACCATAAGGACAGCATTTTCCCAAAAACAAAGTTCAGAAGTCAGGAAGGACCAGGAAAGATGGACAAATGGAAATGAGAAACCCAGGGAGGATGTGGAAAGAGTGTTGGTACATTGAGGAGATCGCAAGTAATATCACAAAACAACAAGTGTATAAATTGTTGATTAGGAAACTAATTAGCTCTATAAACTTCCACCCTAACCACACACAAAAAGAAAGCAAAAAAGCAAAAAAAAAAAAAAAAAAAAAAAGGGGGTGGGATGGGGTGGAGGAGTAAAAGAACAAGTCTGCAGATGAAAGCTGGAACAGTATGACTGGTGTGGCAACTTGAACACTATCGTTATGGCAACAGAAATACATTAAAAGGTTTTAAGTTGACATGACCATTCTGGTTATATGGTATAAATGTATTGAAAAGAAGAAAAACTAGGAGGAAAACAGAAGTCAAGAATTAAATCAAGAAATCGTGATGGAATATACTTAAGTTGTGGAAATGAGAATGGAAAGAAGTTGACAGATTTCTGACATATTAAGGAGATAGAACATGCAGGACTTGGTATCTAAATTAACTTCAGGATAAAAGAAGAGAAAAGACTCAAAGGGAGATCTAAAGTTCATGGCAACACAGAGGCCCAAAGTGCCATTTGCTGGGACTTGAACAACTGGAAGTAGGATCAGGTCTGGCAGGAGAGACGCCGAATTCAGGATTGTGCATGTTTAGTTTGAGATGTTTATGAGATATTCAAGGCCACCTGATGGCACAATGGTTAAAGCTCTCAAGTGCCAACTGAAAGTCCAGTGATTCAAACTCAGTAGTAGCTCTGCAGGAGAAGGGTGAGGAAGCCTACTTCTGTAGACTTTTCAGGCTTAGAAACCCTATGTGGCAATTCTGTTCTGTCCTCTTAGGTTCTGAGTCAGAATTGAATTAATGACAATAATTTTATCTTATGAGATATCTAAATGGATCAGTAGATGTTTAGATGTATGTGTCTGGAGCCCCGAAGACAGGAAATGGATTTTGGAGTTACTAGCATGAAATTAAGTCGTGCCACTGAGAGAATGTGCAAAAAGTGAAGAGAAGTAAGCAAAACCTTGAATATAAGGAATGAGAGGAGGAAACTAAATTATGGGTTAAAAAGAGCAACAAAAGACATAGAAGAGAAACCAAGAGTCTGAGGTTTCAAAGAAGTCAAAGTGAAAAGAGCATTTCGAAAGGGAATCTTAAGCATTAACATGCATCCTGAGAAGAGGCCATTGGATTTTGTTACATTGGGTTTAGTTAGTGAATTTGATGGGGCCATTTTAGGGGGAAGGACAAACATGGTGAGTATCATGTCATATAAGGAAGTGGACGTAACAAGTGTAGGGTACTCAACAATATGGCTTTGAAAATAAGTAGAGAAGATAACAGAAAACACATGGGAGAATGGAATGGATTGATTTATTGATATTTAAAGATTGGAAACAGTTGACCGTGAAAGAAAGAAACCAAAAGAGAGTTCTAAATGTTACAAATATAATTTATAAAAGGAATAATTGATAGAGCAGGGAAGTTGGGGAAGCCAGACATCTCTTCCAGAAATATGAGAGGACAGGATGAAGAAAGGATGGTTGTGTGCATATAACTTTATAAATGTAGTGATCGTCAAGGGATTTCCTACGTGAATACCATTTCTTTTTCTGTGAAGTATGAAATGGCATCTTAAAGTGAGTAAGAGATGCCATGGTAAGAAACTTAAGGAGAACAGAGATTTGGAGTGAGAAAGTACACTCTAACATAGAAGGCTTGATGGACAGTACTGAGGGTACACTGGAAGCTTTAGACTGTGGATTTTTGTGATACCTGTCAATGAGGACATTTGACTTTCCACAGTAGTGCTCAAAAGCTGAGGAGGCAGATAGGTGGATTAACCTAAGATTAAAGTTTTATTGCATAGGGTAAAAAGAAAGGTAAAGTACATTGACAAAATCGGCAAGAGTGATTGAGTGACAAACTGTAGTTTCTAAGAATAGGAAAATAAAAGGAAGCAATGGGGTGTGGGAGGTAGGAAGAAAAGAGGAAAAAGGGTCTAGAGGTCTCAATGGAGGTACGAATACAGTGGCTTGAAGTAGAATACTTGGATTTTACATTATGGATAATGAACTGCTTCTTGGCAAAATCCAGGTTATGCGAGTAAACAGCCAACGTGAACGTGGCGTGAAGGTGACGCAGGTTAAGGAAATCCATCAATCAATATAAGACGCTGCTGTTTAAGTGGGGGTATTTTTGTATGTTTAAATTTTGTTTAGTTATTTTTGCCATTAAATGAAATGGCATCTTAAAGTGAGTAAAATGGACTAATGGACTAATCATCAGAAAAACTATCTCAAAGTCAAGCAATGACTGAGAGATTATATTTCTGGAATATGTTGCAAAGGCACTGAAAACTTTTCCTCTGAGAATTTTTAGGAATGAAGTTCTTTCCAGAACACATAGACTATAGATCTGATTAATGCCAGGAAAGTACCCCAGATCAGTGTTTCCAGGGGGTGTTTAATGTGTCACCAGGGATTCTTAAAATGAGTTTAGGGATGAAAGAACCCAAACTTTATTTCTACTTCAGCAGTTGCATTGTTATTTTAATGCAAATTTGAATGTTGTTGTTATTTGACGTCGAGTCGCCCCCGACTCATAGTGACCCCTCCTTGGGTTTCCGAGGCAGTATCACTACGGAAGTTGAATAGTATAGAATAAATTCATCATATGCATGGCTGAAGGCATATTTCTGTTTAGGAATACTGGAAATAGTTAAGATTAAACAGTGAATACTTTAAAAAATAATCATGCATTGATGATTTGATTATACAGAGTTAGGCAAACATATAAAGTTGCTAAGAACTGGGGTTCTGTTACTTGGGTTCAAATCCTTATCTTCATAATGTAATAATTGGGCATCATTGGGCAGATTATTTGACTTCTCTGTGCCTCAATCTTCTCATCTGTGAAATGGGAATAAACATAATAAGGGCCTAATATTATTAATGAGTAGATTAAGTGAAACAGTCCATGTGAAGCAGTTAGCAGAATGTCTGCTGTCCATGATCAATGCATGTGAACTGTATTTGTTAAAGTAATCATCATCATCATCATCCAGAGAAAGTAAAGCTAAGGGAAGAGTCATGTTCTCCAGAACAAAGTCGTTGACGTTTGGAGAAAAAGGGAGTCATGATCATTTCACCGTGATCGCTCTCCTTATCTATATCTTTGCTACACCTTTTCCGTTACAAGGACAGAAGGCTAGAAGCACCTTATAAATTCTCATACAAAATCAGGAATCTGTTTCCTTCTTAGTGTTGCTTTTACATAGCTGTTATAAATTCTTAAAGATCTTCCTATTTAAGAAAATTTGAATAAGAAATATGTATGGAAATGAGGAGTAAAACATCATTTTTTAGATATATATTTGGGATTATATAAGGCACATATGAAAACAATAGCTATTTTATATTCAAATTTTATCCTCATTGCCTTGAGCTTAATTTCCTGGAAGAGCATCAGCATGAAATCAAGCCAAAGACTACTATCAACAGATAACAACTTAAAATCAAAATTTATCCACCTTTTCTAAAGCTTAGATTCAGAACGTGAATCTCATCTTGACAAAAAATGAAAAGCAGGCCCAAAGAAGTATATTGAGAAGAACCCACAGAACTTCTAGAACAGATAATCATATCTCTCCCATATCCTAAAATAGGTTGAAAATAGTAAATGTCAGTATAACTACAAAAAGAGATATCTCAGAAAGAGTATAAATGGATCATAATAAAGCTCACTTGGTGTAGTTGTATATTAAGTCCTTAAGTGTTAAATTCCTAACTAGGGAGCTATGCTCAATGAGTGAAGTCTATCACAGTGGTACTTACCTTAGATTAAGGCAAAATTTCCTGGAAAATAGGCAATTTTCTCCTATAATTTTTGCTACTCAGTAATACAAGTTTGCATTAGAAAGCCTCATTAATTTGAAATGAAGATCATCAACCAAAGATTTGGTTGCAGTCTATTTTTATAATGCCTCTCCTTGGGTAAGAATTACTTTATAAACCTGTCCCATATGGGGAGGATCTTTAAGTTACTTCAGAGAACACAACCATTTTTTAAGCTCTAAGCAACATTTGTTTTCATGGATACCATGAGCTAATTACAAATGATTTCCATCTTTAATTAAAAATTAGGCCCATGAATACTTCTAATTAGCAATAATCAGCCATTAAATTGTATTTATGGTAAAAGATCTGAGGCAGAGTTATGCGTTCACATAAGCCACACATAAACCTCAGTTTCATGTCTTTGCTTAAATGCGTACATCTACTTTGAATACAAAATTGCATTAATTTACATGTCCTCATTAATTGATATTTTGTTTCTCTTCAATCAGTTCTAATTAGGAAGAGTTTTCTTTATCATTTGTTCATTCATTCATTCACCTACTATTTATTGAGCTCCTATGGTGCTACAAGGAACCAGGGCTAGGTGATACAGAATAATAGAATAGTAGTCCTTTCCCTCAATGAACATAGACTCTAACAGCAGACCACAGAGTTATTAAAAATAAAAAATAAAAAAACTGGCATATAGCATAGAATGGGACAGATGTCATAAGAATACTCTGCAAAGAAGACTTTGTACATGGTATTTGTTTGTGAATGGACAAATACAGACTTCACTGTTACTTAGCTCAGTTGTTTTTTGAGGGGAAGGATATAGTAGGGAGGTGAGAAATCACATTTCTTCTTATTATTCAGAGCTCAACGAGTCTTTTCTGTAAAGGTCCAGATAAGAAATATTTTAGGTGTTGCAGGTTTAAGGGTTCTATATGAAGGTGCCCTTATGGCACAGTGATTAAGTACCAGGCTGCTAACCTAAAGGTCGGCAGTTCAAATTCACCAGCAGGTATCCTGGAAAACAATGTGGCAGTCTGCTTTTGTAAAGATTTACAGCCTTGGAAACCTCATGGGACAGTTCTACTCTGTTCTATAAGGTCAGTATGAGTTACAGTCAACTCAACGGCAATGCCTTTATGGAGGTCTATGTCAGAGCTACTCAACTCCATCCTTATAGTGTGAAAACAGTCACAGACAGTGTGTAAACAACCGAGCATGGCTATGTTCCAGTAAAATTTTATTTACAGAAAGACATTATTACAACAACATGTATTTACAAAACTTTATTTACAGGCAGTATGCTGAATTTGGCCTGTGGTCTGCCTGTTCTAATTAACTTACTTTCATAAATATTCCAAATAAAATTCTGTCTCTGGCATTCTTTATAATGAACACAAAGTGCCTTTCCTTTAAATGAGCACTTTAATCAAAGCACTTTAAGTGAGCACTTCATCAAATGCAGCTGGAATGTAAGAAAGGCAGAGGTGGGAGAGATTGAAATGGAGGTTAGAGAAGATTTCTTATTGTGATAGTTTGTACAGCATAAATTGTAGTACTAAAGTATTAAAACATTTTAAGTGCACTTTGATTTTTCATATTCTCATCATATATTTACTTTGGGGAAGTACTTATACATATTAGCAATAAGGGCTCATCAACCAGGAGAAACAAGTGTACATTGTGTTTAATATTTTCTTTTCACCTCTTAGAATTTTGCTCTTTTAGAAATTTTGAATGAAGGTAAGAAACATATCATTCCAGTGGATTTGTAGTGAAAGTATTCTTACATCTTCTTCCTACCGCCTGGACTGGTTTTGTTTTTGCTGTTATTAATTAGTGTCCATTGAAGTTACTCTTATTCTGTCAATATTGTTGTTGTGTGCCCTTAAATAGATTCTGACTCATGGTGACACTATCTGACAGAGAACTGCACCATAGGGTTTCCTAGGCTATAATCTTTATGGGAGCAGATAGCCAGGAGAGCAGCTGGTGGATTCCAACCACTAGCCTTTTGGTTAGCAGCTGAGTGCTTAACCATGGTACCAGCAGTACTCCTTCTATTTGCTTATTGTTGTTGTTATGAGGTGCCATCAAGTTGGCTCTGACTCCTAGTAACTCTGTGTACAAAAGAATGAAACACTGGCCAGTCCTGCACCATCTTCACACTCCTTGCTATGTTTGAGCCCATCGTTGCAGCCACTGTGTCAACTCAACTTGTTTGGAGTCTTCACCTTTTACACTGACCCTCTATTTTACCACGCATGATATCCTTCTCCAGGGACGGTTCCCTTCTGACAATATGATCAAAATTCCCTTCTGAGAGTATGAGACAAGGTCTGGCCATTTTCAGTTCTAAGGAGCATTCCAGCTATACATCTTCCAAGATAGATTAGTATCAGTATTAGCTCTTGTGTTTTTCTCTGCTTAGCTACCTCTATGAGTATTGTATTCTGTTTGCACTCTGATGGTGAAGGAAGCTTTCCTGGTGTTATCTAAAGACCAAGCAATGTATATGGCAGGTCTAGGGTGGTGAGAGATATCACTACCCTTCTGAGGTAAGGCTGGGATCTCCAGGAGGTACAAATATGCTCAACTGTGACCCAAAGGGTTGGGTAAGAAGTTTGAATCCACTCAGAGTACCTCAAAGAAAGGCCTGGCAATCTACTTCAATAACAACAACAAAACTCTGCGATTGAAAACCCTGTGGAGCAAGTTCTACTCTGACACATCTGGGGTCACTATGAGTTGAAGTCATCTCACTGGCAACTGGTTTCTGAGGCAAGGTCAAAGCAGAATGCCATTTGGCAATGCAGCATACACATCAAATGGAAAGATGACATCTCAAAAATAACAAAGCTGTCTCTTTGTAGTAGCATCCTTCCATGAGTGGCAGCAGCAGACTTTGAGGCCACCACAGCAGTAGCACAAAATGTCACTTAGTACTTCACTCTACAAAAGGGCAGAGCCCATATAATAGGCAACATTGTAAGAAGGCACTTGTAAGACCACCACAGATTTTAAACTAAGCTGATTACTTGTGGACAAGTCAACATATCTGACCCTGAAAGTGCTTCGCTTCCTTTGTAACCAAAAGTAATAAGTGGACACTTGAGGCTCCTGTCAAAGAACGTAACTATGACTTGACTATGATTCACCACTTGCCAAAGGCATCCTGAAAATATCTGATACTGGAGAGAGAGTGCCTGACAGACATTTTAACATTTCTGTAGACTGCATGCTGAATTAGTTTATCAGAAACTGAAACACCTAAACCATGTGATCCCAAGTCCCTGGAGAAACATTTTCTCTACGTTTTTACATATTTTAATCTGTTTCTTTCTTATAGGGGTGCTATATGACACATAAATTTAAACAATGTTACTTGCTTTTTGAAACAACACAGTGGAAGTAATTGTCTATTATTTTACTCAATGTCTTTTATAAAAAGATGCAAACGATAAGTTGTTTAAGTGCAATAGCTCAGCAAGTAGCTCTCTCCAGAAGAATGAGTATACTTCTTTTTAAATGACAACATGAAATACATGACTTAATCTAGTTCCCTTTTCACCTTGACTATCAGAATAGTTGCTTTAGATGCAGTCAATTCTAAAGGTGCCTGGTAACCTGTTCCTTTGTTGCTCTCAACTATTTCTTGCTTTGATGATTTTTAAAAGTTGTATTAATTGTTTTTGCTAGTGTTTTTTAATTGTGCTTTTTAATATAGTATTTAATTTTGTAAACCCTTTGCAAATTCATCTTGGGGATTCAAAGGCTCTAATTCCCATAGTAAAAAAAAATAAATGAAGAAATTCTAATGGGCTAAGGGAAGTTTGAGTGCCATAAAATCTCGTGGAAAGAAAAACATGAAAGATGATTGTGATTGTGTTGGCCTTATGTAAGACATCACCAGCAGGCACTGTGTTTGCTCACTTACATGCATGAAGCTCTGAGTAGGAAAAAGTGTGGTATAATAAATAGAAATGGCTTTTAGAGTCAGAAGGGCATATGTGATTCCTGGTCTCATTATTTAGTAACTATTTGACAACAACAGTAAGTTAAATTTTCTGAAGCTTATTTTTCCTAAAGTATAGATAGTAGTGTAATAGCAACTCTTTATGTGTACCCTATAATATAAGGATTATTGAGATGACATTTCTATAATACCTAATAGAGTGCCTGACTCCAATATTAAATAATTGATGCCTCATTTTCCTCCATTTAGGGACGTGTTTTAAGTCTGTCTGAAGTATCACCACCCTCACATTTGCCAGTACAGATTGACTGAACCAAATTAGTATTTTAAAATACAGTTTCCAGACTGGATAACTAAAAATAGGAGAAATGTTAAGGGTGCTCCTTATATATTTTCCCTATTGGATTAACTATTACAGTATCAGCTCACCTATGTAGTAAATGTGTTGTAAAGTTTTTATAACAAAATAAAAAACAGTATTTATCATATATAATGGCAAAAGGTGGTAAAATTGAAGAATCATTATAACTTTCAACCCTAAAACATGCACATGAAAATAAGCTGAAAAGGAATGCACAGAAGAACAGTCATCATGTTTTAAATTTCCATTTTTGAAACTTTTTGGAAAGTTGCTTTGCAACTCGTATAATTTACTAAAATTTTAATATCATAGTCTTTGAATATATACCAAAATGTATCAGGAAATACGACTTTATTTGTCTAAATATGAAAATAAAGATGATAATGATGGTCATAATGACGATTTTGGTGGTTATGATGGCCTCTAAATTTTTCCTTAATTCCAGCCATCATACTATGGCAATCAAAGTGGAATTCGAAGAAACCTTGTATCTTTGTACATAGATGTCATAGAATCTAGAGTCATTTTGTAAGTCTAAAGACATTGCTAGACTTTGTGGCTCTATCATCCACCTGCTAGAAAGTCAGCATCACTACAACAAATTGAATGTTGCTTCTAATGTTTTTCATGTTGATGTACCCTGTTCCTCACATTCAATACTCAGAACAACCTAAATTCTTTCCAATTTCTTTAATGTGAGGCTTCCAATCCCTTGTGGTATATGGAATTGATGTACACATTTGAAATTAGTATCATATATGACATACTTTAATTAAATATTGAAATTAACTCTAAAATCATAAGGTACATGTACATTTTTTAAAAGCTTTTACTACATATGTACCTTTTCATTTTTCTGATTAAAACAAGATTTCTGACTATTAGAAGCATTTTTTTTTCCCAAGCTGTAGATCACAAAATATTTATGCCAGCCAAAATCAAGCCAATGTGATTTCTAAGTCAATTTGCCACCCAAGACATTACTTATTCTTCTTTCTTTTCTACCACTGTTTTGCTTGTTTTGATAATGTGAAATATGTCACAGGCAGTACACTGATTCATATTAGGTCAGTCCTCCCTCTTCACTTGAGTGGACCATGCACTTTGATGCATTCACTGTGGTTAACTTTGATGAAAATATTGATTGAAAAGCCATTAGCTAACTGGGCCTAATATTACATATCAAAACTCTAGTCACTCACATCAAATCTCCTTAAAAAGAGAAAGCAAGAAGCTGAAAATCAACATATTTCAGTTGGCAGCAAGACCATGTTGGTTTCAGAGTGATGGGTTACAGACCCCTCTTGAGAATAAATTTAATTAGCTTAGTGTGCCTGCTCTGAGTTCAGCAATCTGCCCAAGAGACTCAAATCTTGTGAAACACAATACTTTAGTTTCAGGAAATGTGAATTTTGTTCACAACTGAGCAGACACTTCAACAAATCAAATATGCAGAGGTGGTTAAAAAAAAAAATGAGATTTTGAGATACTTTTCTCTGGTGGCATAGTGCCTAAGGTATTTGACTGCTACCCAGAAGGCTGGTGGTCCAAACCCACTAACCACTCCTCAGAAGGAATATTGGGCAATCTACTTCCATAGAGATACTGCCTTGGAAACCCAATGAGGGGTCAGTATGATTCAGGATCAACTCAACAGCAGTGAGGTGTTTTGTTTTTTTTTAACCCAAAGACCAAGGATCAACTTTAGTCAAACAAAGTTACATTTATTTTTGCTATAACAAAGGGGAATGGACACCAGATGAACAATGGGAAATCATAGAAGATGCAGTTCAGTGGGACTTATTATGGACTTGAGCATGTGCAGAGTGATTTTTGGAAATGCTGAAGGAAATTAAGATTTCTTTTGTATTGGGTGCTGTCAGGAAATGGAAGACGATTCAATGACTGGATGTCTTAGTAAGTGTTATCTGGTAAATGTGAGGAACAAAGCTGGGATACAGTTGTCACTGCTCAAGATTTAGTACTTATTCACAGTTAGACAGAAAAGAGAGATGTCTAATTGGTTTTAGTTTTGCAGAATGTCTTCCTCTTTTTTCTACCACAGTCATGGAATGGCTTAGTCTGACAGTTGTTGATAGTTTTTAAAAACTCTTTATGTGTATTTGTTAATCCTCTGACCTCACTAATAGCTATCAGCTAATTTAAGGTCATTTGAAAGATTTCCATAAATTATTTTCACATCTAAAGACAATATAATGTTCTCTGACAAAAATATAACAGCAATGAATGACCTTGAGAAGTGTCGATACAGACGAAATAAGCCAAAATGGTGTTTCATGCATCATATGTATTGAATGTCTGTAGAAAGTTCTGGCAATGTGAAGATTAACTGACATGCACACTATCTTCTAGAGGCTGAGATAAGTACTTCATATGGATTGATTGTCATATTTGATTGTCACAATCATCCTGTAAGGAAGGCTTGGTGTCTTTTACAAATTGATTCTTTATATACTCATTTGCTTCTGTTGATGCTCTTTTTATTCATCTTACTGATTCCCCAGAGCAAATGTTTAAAAATTTTTGTCCTTCTTATGTTTCAAACACATGGGCTGCCATTCTTTTTGTGTGTAGGACATGACTGCCTCCTCCTTTATAAGAAGATGGATAACACATTTGATCCTATTTCCCTCAATGTCTCTTTACTTCAAATATCTGTTTCTTCTTCACCATCTTTTCCAATATTCCCATTTATTTTTTGTTTTGTTTTTAATAAAGCTGTGGCCCTTATTTGGTCAATGCTAACTCTTCCTTCTATGTGCTTAATTGCATCTGTCTTGACCCCTTTTTTTAAGATCGTTAATTGCCCTCTATCCCACATGTGGGAGCTCTGGTAGTGTAGTGCTTAAGGCACTTGACTGCTAACCAGAAGGCTGGTGTTTCCAACCCACCAGCCACTCCTCAGAAGGAAGATGGGCAATCTACTTCCTTAGTGATACTGCCTCGGAAACCCAAGGAGGGGTGTCTGTGAGTTGGGTCTGACTCGGCAGCACATAACAACAACAACAACATCCCACATGTACCTTCTTCAGTATATACTTACACTTTGGTAGCTTTTGCTGCATCCAACAAAATGTCAAGATTTTTTATATCTTAAGTTTCTCAAGGTGCTAATTTGGGGCACTTAATTTTTCTCTGTTCTCTCCCTCAATAAAATCTTTTTCTTCCTCAGCCTTGTGTGTATGACCTCCAAATCTTTACTGGTAACCCTGTCTTCTCCTTTGTTTTCTGTGTGTGGAAAATGAGGAAAAGGGAAGAAGAGTCACATGAATTTAGAATAAGCTCTTTGCAGGCAAGTTGATTCTGTGTCATAGTGGAACATATACAGTAGAGTAGAATTGCCCCATAGAGTTTCCAAAGTTGTAATTCTTACAGAAGCAGACTTCCACATGTTTCTCCCATGAGCTACTGATGAGTTCTAACTGCTGACCTTCTAGTTAGCAGCCAAGCACCAAACCAATGCACCACTAGGACTCCTTGATGTTAGCATGGAGACTAATTAAAAGAATGCCATTAAAAGTTACCATAGTTAGGTTGTTGTTGTTGTTGTTGTTAAGTGCCGTCGAGTCATTTCCGACTCATAGCAACCCCATGCATAGCAGAAAGAAACACTGCCCAATCCCACACCAGCCCCACAATCCCTGCTA
>NW_006921590.1:759583-771311 GCF_000298275.1 Orycteropus afer afer | reverse complement strand
TCCCTGAGTTGTCTCTCCTCACCTGTATCCCTGGGGCTGACTGCTCTTCTGTCCAGGTTCAAGGCTTTTATCCCCTTTCTCCTGCTCTTCCGGCCTGCTACTCTGGGCAGGCCTGAGTTTCCCCTGCTCACCTAATCCCTTCGGCTGATTGCTCTTCTGTCCAGGTTCAAGGCTTTAATCCCTTTCTCTTGCTCTTCCGGCCTGCTACTCTGGTGTCCCTGCGTTGTCTCTCCTCACCTGTAACCCTGGGGCTTACCTTAGTTAGGTAGCAATGACTTATCCAATTCACTGTGTTCTTTAGCTAAGAAAATAAGCTATTATCAATAATTATCTACCTACCTCCTGGGTGTCCCTCATCTACTCCCACTAATCTTAGATGTCCCATTGGAAGTTCAAACTTCATACACTCAATTTCAGTCTCATAATATTTCTTCCCAATCCATTTTCTTTTGGAGAATTCACTAGGATTCAAGCAAACCAATATAAATATAATTTTTGTAAGCCACAGTTTTTAAAGTTATGTGTAGCTATGCATTTGGTATTGTTATGGTCTTTGACAGTGGCTTGGAATCTATGTTATTTTTGTATAATAACCATATGTTCTAATACTCAGCTGAGATTTGAGTAGGATAGACAGTCTCCTTTATAAATTGACAAATCATTTTTCTTCTAGCCAGACACCTCAGAGACATTTTAGCTCACTATAGCCTGCATGCAACCATCCTTTTTTCATGTAGATTTTACTTCCACCATATATTTTGAGTCTTTTCTATCCATTTTCTTCTATTACTCCAGGTCCTGGATGGGTCTCTGATATCTTTTTATATTATTATTGCAATATTCTCCTCATGTCAACACATGACCCTTCCTTTTCTTATTAAGCCTTTGTACAACTGCATGAACTTTTAGGTTAAATTTTTATTTCTATTTTTTTTCCCATCATCTGATTAATGTCAAAAAGTAGACTACAGATCAGATTTCTTAATTCAAACTCATCTATTTTAATAGCAACCCTTGGATTTGTGACTAGTATATACCAGAAATGCAACATTACTCAAAGCTGTAGATAGTTTACAGAGATTGTTTTGCAATGAAGTGAGTATTAAGATATAGAGGGGTATATGTAGTGAGAAGGAGCTCTGGTAGCATAGTGCCTAAGGCACTTGACTGCTAACCAGAAGGCTGGTGGTTCAAACCCACCAGCCACTCCTCGGAAGGAAGGTTGGGCAATCCTACTTCTGTAGTGATACTTCCTCGGAAACCCAAGGAGGAGTCTCTATGAGTCAGGGCTGACTCGACGGCACACAACAACAACAACAACATGTACTGAGAGGGGAGCAGAGTGAGAGGGTTCTCTTGAAGTCTTCTTAGTGTCTTCAATTTAAGGATATTCAGTCAGTGCCAAGTCCAGCTGATTGTCAAAACGTACGGCCCTACGTGTAACCAGCAACAAAGAAAGCTACACTCCAAATACTTGTCAAAAAGTATAACAGTTCCGTAGTCCCTGCCACTCATATCTTTCAGAAGTTTGACTAAGATAGATCATATTTTTTAGGATATTTGGACTTGTGAAGTTTATCCATTCTCCTTGTTTATTGTAAATTATATCCGTGGATAAAGTTAGAAATCTGTCTTACCTGGATGAATGCATCTCACTGGCTTCTTGAAAAATAGCTTTACTCCAAGTGTGCGCTGGCACAATGCCATTCACCTATGTTTGAAGGACGCTATAATAAATAGTCCTTGGAAACTGGCTTTGCTTGCTTAAGTCTGTTGATCATTAGCCTACATAGTATCTATTCCATTCAAACCCATGGGAAAAGTTCCTATCTTGCCTCCATATTAGAAATTTGTTGTTGTTATGTGCCTTTGAGTCGGACCCGACTCATAGCGACCCCTCCTTGGGTTTCCGAGGCAGTATCACTAGGAAAGTAGATTACCCCATCTTCCTTCTGAGGAGTGGCTGGTGGGTTTGAACTGCCAGCCTTCATATTAGAAATAGTTCTGCATAAATTGGTTTATTTCCTTACCTAATGGACACAGTGGATCGGGTAATTCATTGCTCCCTAAGTCTGATAAAGTTTTTAAGGCATTTCTTTTATTAGCCTCCATGCTATTTTCATCTTACTTTTCTTTGTTTAGCCTCATATTTCACACTTACTTAATGCTACTCTATTTTATACTGCTTTGGAAGCTGCCTTAAATTCATGTGGGGAAAATGGCAGGCTATAATTAAATAAATCAAAGTCTGTAAATGTAGACTCCTGATATATTATTTTCCCAGTTAAGCATCACAATTTAAAGGCTACAAGAATTAAGAAAGACTCATCCGCCTTAAGTTCAAGACTTGCCACAAAATAATCCCCAAGCTATTTTTCCAACTGTTTTTTGTACTATCCTCCTGTATAACTGTATACTTTCACTGGTCACAATTATTTGCAGGAAGTGCGCCATCAGCATATTCTTTCTTTCCTGTCTTTCACGCTAACCCTTTACCTAGAATTACTTCCCTAGGGTACCTACAGTCTCTGCTAGTCAAATTTCCTAAGTTACTACAGATCTATTTCTTCCAGGAATCTCTTTTTGATTTTCACAGTGATTTAATTTTATTTTGAAAACTCTAAAAGTTCTCTGTTAGCCCATATTGTACAACAGCTGATATTATAGATACTCGTGCATACCTCATCACCCTTCCCTCCACCCCACCTTATCTTGTAGGTCCCCAGAGAGTTGGAGGTCAAGAACAGTATTGCTTTATCCCTTATGTTTAAAGGTTAAATTTTTGATAAAAATAAAAGTCTTTGAGTAAAGGCTCATCCTCACTAAAATAATTCAGCATTGACACTTACTCCAAGTAAATATGGAAAGCAAAATGTGGAGGCAAAGCTAGGCTAGTCCAATCTCTGAATTTTCTCAAAAAGGCTTAAAATTTAGTCCTTCCTCTCTCCTTTGCCTCTCCCTGTCCCCAAAAGTTACTATTGGCAATTGTCTTGTCTTAGCAGAATTAGGGTGCCATACTTCTAAGTGGTCTTGCAAATTCAACCCTTATCACACCCCAATCTTTTCTAAGTCACCAGAGCCATCTATCTAAAACAAACACAACCTGTTTAAAATCTTTCTGCAAACTTCAAGTCATAATCCTCACTTGTTAGTCTATATTACAAGAAACTTCGTGATCTTGATGCCTACATCTCCAGTCATCTCTTACTACTTTGTGCTATAGGCAAAATAAAACACTTTGAGTTTCCAAGATGAGCCGTCCCTCCAGGGTGTTCACATAAGTGGGAAAACAAGCAATACCAACCATTCTCCTATCTAGAATGAATTTCCCTGTACTCTTCAACTTGATAATGCTGGTATGCTTTGCAGGGCTTCTGTCAGATGCTTTCTTCTCCTTAGAAGGCTCTCTTACACTTATGTCTTGCCCTGTTGTTGTTGTTGTTAGGTGCCATCAAGTCACTTTCGACTCATAATGGCCTGATGTACGATGGAACAAAACACTGCCTTGTCCTGACCATCCTCACAACATTAGCTATGTTTGAACCCTTTGTTGCAACCACTGTGCCAATCCATCCCATGAAGGGCCTTCATCATTTTCACTGACACTCTACTTTACCAAGTATGATGTGCTTCACCAGGGTCTGGTCCTTGTTGGTAACACATTCAAAGTATGTAGGATGAAGTCTCACTATTCTTGCTTCTAAGGAGCATTCTGGACATACCTCTTCCAAGACAGGTTTGCTCATTCTTCTGGCAATGCATGGTGTATTCAATATTCTTTGCCAACACTATTATTCAAATGTATCAATTCTTCTTTGGTCTTCCTTATTCATCATCTAGTTTTCAAACACATAAGAGGTGATTGAAAATACATGGCTTGGGTCAGTTGCCTATTAATCCTTAAGGTCACTTCTTTGCTTTTTAACACTTAAAAGAGGTCTTTTGCAGCTTTTTTGCCCAATGTAATATGTCTTTTGATTTCTTGACTGCTGCTTGTGTGGGCATTGATTGTGGATGGAAGTAAAATGAAATCCTTCACAATTTCAATCTTTTCTGCATTTTTCTAATGTTGCTTATTGAACCAGTTGTGAGGATTTTTGTTTTCTTTATGTTTGTAATCCATACTCATCCATCCTTGATCATCATCAATTACTGCCTCAAGTCCTCTCTGCTTTCATCAAGCAGTTACATCATCTGCATAGTGCAGAATGTTAATGAATCTTCCTCCAATCCTGATGTTTTATTTTTCTTCATATAGTCCTGCTTCACAGATTATTTGCTCAGCATACAAAATGAATATGTATGGTTAAACAATACAACTCTGACACACCTTTCCTGATTTTAAGCCACACAGTATCCCCTTATTCTTTTGGAAGAACTGCCTCTTTGTCTATGTACAGATTTCACATGAGCACAATTAAGTATTCTGGAATCCCTATTCTTCACAATGGTATCCATAATTTATGATCTACGCTGTCAAATGTCTTTGCATAGTTGACAAAAACAAGTAAATGTCTTTCAAGTGTGCTCTGCTTTCAGCCAAGATCCATCTCACATCAACAGTGATCTTCCTCAATCCACATCCTCTTTTGAGTCCAGCTTTAAATTCTGGCAGTTCTCTATCAATGTGTGACTGCAACTGTTTTTGAATTATCTTCAGCAAAATTTTACTTTCATACGATATTAACATTATTGATCAATACTATCTTGTCTTAGAGTTCCACTTGTCTTAGAGTTCTGCCTTGTCATGGAGTTCCACTTTTTCTTATTCCATTATAATATTTAGCAAACTGAATCATCATTTTTGTTTTGTCAGTTAGTTCCTTTAGTTATGTTTCTTGCCTTCCAGAGTCAAGACCATAAACTCCTTTAGAGAAGGAACTGAGTACATTTTTCTTATCCATCTAGTAGCCACCCAGAAGTATCTGGCCTAGTAGTTGTTTAATAAATATTTTTTGACTGAATAAATGATGCCTGTATGTGAGAATGCTGATTTGTTACACATATCTATGTGAGTCCAGCCTTAACCTCAAAAGATTATAAAAGGAAGAAGAAGAAGACTTAGAGCTCCTAAGAAGTTTAGAAAGTTGAATGAACAACTAAAGTCAGGAAGTTTTCTGAAAGAGATTGAAAAAAAACTTGTGAGGAAGAAAATGATAAAGTAAAACGATTTTGAGAAAGTGTAAATTACTGAGAAAGGACAGGCACAGGAAATAATTTAAAATACTGGTGAAAACCTGTATTGTATCTAGCTATTAGAAGCATGAGTGTTCCTCAGCAATACTTCTTATCATAAATGTTTCATTTGGTGGTTTTCCCTAGCTAGCAATCTTATTCATTTATCTTACTAATAACACTATAATGAATTCCCCAGGGTTAACTTCTCAATGTTTTTTAATATCCTTTTTATTACCTAGGTCACATACACATCAATGCAAACATATGCTGGTCTCAGTGACATAGCATCTTTGCCCTATTTTTTTATTAATTCCTCAATGACCTGTGTCCTGTCTTTCACAGATTCTCTGGAAGACACACATCAAGGTGCCTCATCACCATCATTGTAAATGGTAATCAGGCTAAGTAATGGCCTTTAGCTCTTTTTTATTAATGAAATGGAAAAGCACCATACCCAATTCATTAGTGATGCACTACTATATTGAGAGCTTAATAAAGAAAGGCAGCCAGTCATTGGAGATGGGCTGATTCCCTTAAGTAAGATTTTCAAACATGATCAAACAAGGTACCCTTTAATCTGATGAGAAAGTTTGTGTTTTCCCCCTCATTCTTACTCATTCTGTGTTTTCCTAATTTATTCTGACAGTTCATAAGTAATTTAACTAATATTTTGTAATGACATTGAAAATTCTTGCAGATTAATGGTATTCATGGGAATCAAATATCAAACACTTTTTGAAAACCTTTTTTTTTTATTGTTCCTGTGTATATATTTTAGAGTCTTGAATTCTTTATCCTCAAAGACTTGTAGTTTCACTTAATTTTTCTTATTATAAATTGAATATAAATATAAAATAAACAGCCATTCTTTTGAGTTTATTATTATTATTTTTAGCATTCATGTAGATAAAAGTCCCCTGATATTCCCATTCCCTTAGGAAATGATGTTTAATTGATTCTCTTGAGGTTGGCTAGTTCAGGCAAAATTTGAGGGGTTACTCCTCTAAACATGATCAAAGTATTTTACTCTTAGCTTAGGGCTTTGAACTGGTTTAAATAGGTTCAGTCATGGCCAACAAAACAAAATCGGAACCGTGCTGAATTTTTAAAATTTGAGTGAGTTGGAATGACAACAGGAATGGAAAAAATTACTGATTGAAGCCCTGGGAATTGGAAGAGACATAGTGATCCATTTCAGGAGCCTGATATAGGAGATTGCATCATTACCAGGACTGTAGAGACCAACCCAAATGATAGCATTGGCTGCCATCTTTGATCAGGGCAATGCCATTTTCAGGGCATTGACACTTCTCACTGTGCTGATCAAGATACTTGGTTACTATGCAACACACATGCTATCCTTGTTTTTTAAGAGGAGATTAAGTTTCTTGCATGGCATCAACCTGTAATTTTTCCCATTCTGATTATCATCACAATTCACTTACATTACAAAGTCAGGTCCATTCCCAGTTCACATCATCAGCCATGACTGAATGGGGAAGAACCCATTCAAAGCCCTGCCTTAGCTTATACTTCATAAAGTGCCTGTTTGCTTTAAAACTCACACTGCTGACATTTGTACTTATCAAGCCATTTAGATTTCAGGTTTATTTGAAGAGGTAATTCCATGTGACTCTAAAGAACTTTGGTGATGTTGTCAGAAGGAACCATTCCCTGGAGAAGGATATCATGCTTAGTAAAGTGGAGGGTCAACGAGAAAGGGAAAGGCCCTCAACGAGATGGACTGACACAGTGGCTGCAGCGATGTGCTCAGGTATTGCAAGGACTGTGAGGCTGGTGCAGGATCAGGCAGTGTTTTGTTCTGTTGTACATGGGGTCACTGTGGGTCAGAGCCAATTCGATGACACTTAACAACAACAACTAAAGTACAAATGTGTATATACAGCCTAGTTCCTAAGATACTTTTCCTTAGGAAAGTTAGCAAGTGTGGAATGCCACCACTCAGCCAAAGCAAAACACACAGGTTTATAAGCCTTTTTCTAAAATTGAAAAATTAGGTGTTTGGAAAATGAGTAATAAAGTTAATAACACAACCAATATATGCTTGTTAAATAAAGTGCAACAAAGAGCTGTTTTTGTGTTAATTTCTGCAGTGAGTTCTTTTTATCACATGTTCCCCATAATAGTTACTGTCAAGTGACCAGACTGAATAAGAAAGTAAGAGAATTTAGTGTTCCATCTCCTAGTAATGCTGGACAGGCAATACACAATGAAACAGTAACACTGGCTTTGAAGACGTGTTATTTCTGGTGGTGCTGTAGTTAAAGCATTGGACTGCTAAGCAAAAGGCTAACAGTCAAACCTACCAGCCGCTCTCCATGGGAGAAAGATGAGGCAGTCGGCTTCTATAAAGATTTATGACCTTGGAAACCCTATGGGGCAGTACTGGTCTATCCTTCATGATGCTGTGATTTAGAATCAATTCAACAGCAGTGGGTTTGAGGACATGAACATTTAAACTCCAGCTTTTCTATGTATTCTATGTGATCTCTCTGGAGTTTTGTCAACTGTATATATGATATGATAATACCTCATAAAGATATACTGTTGAGAGTTACATGAGGTGTTTTTTTTTTTTTTTTTTTTTTTTAAAGTCATGATAGATACTGAATTGGGAGCTCTGGTGGTGTAGTACCTAAGGCATTTGACTACTAACCAGAAGGCTGGTGGTTCAAACCCACCAGCCACTCCTCAGAAGGAAGATTGGGCAATCTACTTCCATAGTGATACTGCTTCAGAAACCCAAGGAGGGTTCACTAGGAGTCGGATTCAACTCCACAGCAGTGAGTTAGAGACACTGAATTATCCTCACCAACCAAATTTCCAAGATTCTAACATAACATGTTCAGTTCTCTAAACCAGTGGTTCTCTACATGTGGTCCTAGATCAGCAGCATAAGCATGTTCTGAGAACTTGTTAGAAATGCAAATTGCAAGTTCCAGCCCAGAACTACTGAATCCATAACTGGAGAAGGAATCAGAAATCTCTTCTCAACAAGCCTCCGGGTAATTCTGATGCACATTTAAGATTGAGAACCACTGCTTTACTTTAACCCATCAGTCATTCTCAGGCATGGGTGTGAATGGGCAAAGGTTAAAATAATTTAAGCCAATAGGAGGGAATTAAACTGATGGGAAAATAAAAGCCAAGTGCTAATTATCTTCTATTATTCAAACTTTATCCTTCTTTCTGGATTTCTATTTTACGTTGTTGTTTTCTTTTACTATTTCTTTCTTCTTGCATTTTTTTTCTAAAGACCAATAGACTTTAACTTAGGTTGAAATATGACTGTCTTGTGACCTTTGGGGGAAAGTTAGATAAATCACTATTTGAATGTGTGCCATCCTAAAGAATTCACAGTCTAAATGACATAGTCTAAATTGATATATTTGGCCATTCCCAGGAAAATGAAATCAAATGAATCAGCACATTGGCAAAATTAGTTCATCTACTTATGGAATGCTTAGTTAACAAGAGATAATTTTAAAATTTTAGAGAAATAAAACCAGAATTAGATCTCAGCCTTGCTTCTTGGACTGAAGAGGAGGGAACCACAGCTGTGTAGAAACATAACTACAATAATGTTAAGTCCTGGTCTTCTTTTTACATGGTTACTTCAGGAAGGTTTGACTAATGCCATGAGTTAAGCCTTTATTTTTTAAAAAGGGCTGTGAACCATACGATAAATATATTAAAATAATCATGCCATGTTATCAAGTCTCTGCCTCCCTCACACATCCTTTTAAGCCTTCAGTAATTAGGACAGTAACTATATTGGTCCTTTTTATTTTCAACTGGTGTCAATACCAGCTAAGAGGATTACACTGTACTTGGATATTAAGGTTCTTTTCCTAACAGGAAGAATCTAATAATAGTGATTATTCACTGTTTATATTGCTAAAATGTGTAACACTGGAAACAAAGCTCTCAGCTGAATCCCCAATTCCCCAAGTTGACCTCTTGTGTACAGATGCACTGTGTTTCATTGCTAATGAAGACAGTTGTACTTTTTGTCTCTCTCTCTTTTTTTTTTTTTTTTGTTTTGGCTAGTGCCTGCAGAAAAAATTCTATGTAGAATTGGGAAGGAATTCTATTGTGTACATATTTATTTCTCTCCTGTACCCTTCGTATTTGTTTTCAGTCCTTCAGGGATTTTTTTGTTTGTGTCACTTCCCTGTTCTTAAGGCAAACTACAACTCTTTGGAGGAATGATAGAAAGTCAGAATACTCACAAATTCACTGCTTAAATTTTTATCATCTTTCAGTCATTTATATGAAATATAGATATTCTTGGGGAACATATTTAAACACCATTTCCCAAACAATTCCCTAGGGGAGCAGGTCTCCAGTTTTGTACTAGAATCAGAAGGGGAGCATTAAATATCCCAATTCCCAGACCATACTGCAGTCCAGTTAAATTGGAATATCTGGAGGTGAGGCAAGCCTTTAGTATTTTGTTAAAGCTTACCAGGTAATTACAATATAATGTCCAGTTTGAAAACCAGAGTCCTAGAAACTGTACCTCATGTCTATGAGATATTAATGGTATACTTTTAAAAAATGAAAGTTCTATGGTCTTGTTTCTATTTGTAGTTTGGGTAATCCACCAAACTGTTTTTTTTTTTTTTTTCCTTCATAGAGATTCACAGTATGCATTTGCATATTAAAGACTTTGAATAGTCCTGTATACAGGGAAGAAGTGGTTATAAAGTATGAAGGAGGAGAGAGAGAAGGAACCCTCACCCTTTAGAAAAACAAAAATACCTGCCTAGCTTTGGTTTATCCAATCATTTTTCAGATTTATTTACTCAGAGATGTCTTTCTAGATGGGAGACCTACAAAAAAAAAAAAAAAAAAAATCCCTTGGAACACTCCTTCCAAGGAATAAAATTCATAAAATAATTTGATTAAAAGCAATCCACAGGCAGGTCTTTATTGCAATGCATATGAATAGCCAGTTATATGTAGATTCAGCTATACTCTCCTATAACATTTAAAATCTAAGATAACTTTTAAGTTTGCCATAAGGCTAGAGAAACTATGCAAAGTGCAGATAGAAATTGTGTGTTTGATTCACAAACTGTTTGAGATTTAGTTTAATTTCCCAAAATTAGCAGAACAAAAGAGTTGGAATGAAAGGTTCCTAGAGAAATGAACATACAATAACATTGGAAAGGTATGAAAAATCCACTCAGGTAAGAAAGTAGAATGGTATGATAGCAGAAGTAGAATGGTATGGTAGATATTTGATCTAGTGTTTGACAGCATATGAAGGTTCATCACAAACAAGTTGATAATTTGGGACTATCCAATGTACCTTTTTTCTATCGCACACATTGTTTTCTTTTTCTTTAAACATTTATTTTGTTGTTGTTGAGAATATACACAGCAAAACATACACCAATTCAACAGTTTTTACGTGCATAGTTCACTGCCATTGATTACATTCTTCAAAAGGTGCAACCGTTTTCACCCTCCTTTTCTGAGTTGCTCCTCCATCATTAACATCAACTCAGTGCCCACTAAGGTTCCTATCTGATCTTTTGAATTGCTGTCAATCTGATCCCACATAGGTACTTCTTAAAAGAGCATAATACTCAAGGCAGACATTTTTCACTAGGTAAGCTAAATTACTGCTCCATTTTAAGAAGACTTCAGGAGATTGTTTTTGGTCTTATATAATTATTTCAGCGGTTCATCCCCATTCCATGGCTCCAGGGAGACTAGAGTCCATGAGAATTTGAAATTCTGTTTGGCATTTTCCCCTTTTTGATCAGGATCCTTATAAGGCACCTTTGATCAAAATGTTCAGCAATGGTAGCTGGGCACTATCTAGTTCTCTGGCTCTCATGGCAAAGGAAGAAGTTATTTATGGAAGCAATTAACCACACATTCTACATCCTCCTCCTTTTCTAGACTCTCCTTCTTCCTCTTTTGTTCCAGGTGAAGAGCAACATACTGTTATGCCTTGGATGGCCACTCACAAGCTCTTAAAACCCAAGGCCCAATGCAACAAACTAGGAGGTAGAACAGAAACCCTAAACACATTAGGCCAGTTTCCTGGGATGTCCCATGAAACTATGATCCTAAAGCTCTAAACCAAGGAACCAAATCCCATGAGGTATTTGGCTGTATATAAGTAGCCTCGGCAACTACCCTTTTTTTTTGTTCTTGTTGTTCATTGTTATAAATATATCTATCATGTAACTTTTGCCAATTCAAGTTTCTACAAATGTATAATTTATTGACAGCAATTCTAATAATAGGTTGTACAACCCTACCCTTAATCGGTGAGATTTTTCCATCACCGTTAACTCCTTCTTTCTCCCTTCTTTCTGTCCTGGTAAACCCTGGTAACTATTAAGAAACTTTGGTCTCAATACATTTGCCTTTCCTTATCTTTATATATAAGTGAGGTCTTACAATATTTGTCCTTTTGTGATTAATTTATTTCACTTCACATAAGGTCTTCCAGCTCCATCCATATTGTAGCATGTATCAAGATTTCATTTCTCCTACTGGCTAAGTG
>NW_006921590.1:747691-758468 GCF_000298275.1 Orycteropus afer afer | reverse complement strand
TGTTGTTGTTGTTGTTATGTGCCATCGAGTCGGACCCGACTCATAGCGACCCCTCCTTGGGTTTCCAAGGCAGTATCACTACGGAAGTAGATTGCCTCATCTTCCTTCCGAGGAGTAGTGGATCATTTACATGTTGTGAGAGACAGATCTGCAGAATGATGGTGGTCATTCTCCACTTGGGTTTCCTAAAAAAAAAAACAAACAAACACCAAACTCACTGCCATCGAGTTGGATCCAACTCATAGCGACCCCTCCTTTGGTTTCTGAGATGGTATCATTATGGAAGTAGATCACACGGTCACACAGTCTTCCTTCCCAGGAGTGGCTGGTGGGTTTGAACAGCCAGGCTTCTTGTTAGCACTATGTACCAGAGCTCCTAAGGGATCTCAAAAAAATTCCTCTTAGTCTTCTAATTATGAAAAGTTCTTGAGTTGCTTTGAATAGTGATGAAAAGTATTTAAATAGACAAATTAGACTTTAATAATATTTTTAAATGGACCACCAAACTATTGATGTTGAAGAAAGTTCTATTAGCAATTGAGGATCAAATACCTAATAATAAGAGAGGATCGAATACCTAGTAGGCAAGGCTTAGGGACTGGTGTTATCCCTTCTTTTATTTTTTTGCAAACTCTGACTGCTAACCAAAAGGCTGACAGTTCAAACCCACAAGCCACTCTTTGGAAGGAAGGTTGGGCAATCTACTTACATAGTGATACCACCTGGGAAACCCAAGGAGGTGTCCCTATGAGTTGGATCCAACTCGGTGGCAGTGAGTTTGGTTTTTTGTTTGTTTGTTTGTTTGTTTGTTTTATAAGAGAAGATAGTATTTATATGTTTTTTAACTTGTTTTCTTTCTGGCCTAATTTCCCATTCCAGCTCCATATAACTTCCCCTACCACAAGACACTGCTATGTTCTCTTTGTTGGAAATGACAATGTATCCAGCTCAAAATAGTTTATTTTAAAAAGAATTTATTGATTTATGTATCTGAAAAGGCCATAGGAAGAGCTGGCTCAACTGGTGTCTGTAAAGATTTACTTTCTTTGTATTTCTCTGCCATATCATCTTCACATTCCACAGCCTCACATCTGACAACCCCAGGCTCTTCCTGTCATGCTAGCTGATTGTCTGTCACAGTAATAACCTTACATTTTCATACATTACACCATGTAAAGGAAGTGAAACTTCATTGCTGAAAAACTCCACAAAAGAGAATTACTTAGTTCCCCAGAAGCCCCAGCAAACATCTTTTCTAGTCTCACTGGCTCTGGTAGGGTTATTTTCACCCAAGTTCTAAAGCAATCATTATGGACAAGGGATCAGGATACACTAACTGCAGTGTAGTCAATCATATTCAAACTCCATAATTGAAAAAGGAAGACATAAGGATTCCCAAAGGAAACAGTGGTTACTTTTGACCAGGGGAAATGGAAGCAGAATGGGTAAGGAAAAATAAAATACAAAAAAACTTAATTGCATCTGCCCTTTGTTGTCCTTCTTTATTTTCTTGTCTCTAGAATATATACTCATGTTTACTTTTCATTAACTTTTACTTTTGAGCCTGAGTTAGAGTTTAGCCATTGATCCCTCTTTTTAAATATTGTTTCTTGTTTGATCAGTATCCATTAGATAAGTCTTCTAGACATTTTTAAAGAAATTCATGCCTGTTGTTGTTGTTGTTGTTATGTGCCGTCGAGTTGGCCCCGACTCATAGCGACCCCTCCTTGGGTTTCCGAGGCAGTATCACTACGGAAGTAGGATTGCCCAACCTTCCTTCCGAGGAGTGGCTGGTGGGTTTGAACCGCCAGCCTTCTGGTTAGCAGTCAAGTGCTTTAGCCACTATGCTACCAGAGTATTTCTATTTTCTTTAAGCAAGTATTAGAATACGTACAGTATAAGAATGTTTCATATTTATCACTACATGCTCTTAACATCTTAAACATAATTGGCTTTCAATAAATATTTTTGAATGATGTGTAGGAAACACAAATACATTGGGACTAGAAAGAGAAAAATAGGACCAAAGCTCTAGAAAAATCTGTAATTAACATTCTTGGAAGATAGTGTTCACAGTAGTCTGTTGAGTAAGTAATTGAGCAATCCTAGGCCTAAACAGAAACTAAAGGTTTCTAGGATAAAGAAATCAAAGATAAATGAACTTGATGGGACTGGACTGAACCAAGAAAAACAAGGAGATTAACATTAAGAATTTTTTTTTCTCTCTCTCTTTCACTTTAGCTGCCTCACTTCTTCTGTGTCACCACCCAAATGAGTACATTCATGGTACATTACTTATTTGTTTGCTTTAAATTCAACTTTTTACAAGTGTACAACTTACTGACAGCAATTATAGTAATAGGTTGTGCAACCCTATCTCAATCAGTGAGATTTTTGCATCACCATTAACCAGGCCTCCCCCTTTCTCCCTTCCTCCTGCTCATGGTAACCATTAAGAAACTTCGGAATTGATACATTTGCCTTTTCTTGTCTTTATATCTAAGTGAGGCAAACAGTGTTTGTTCTTTTGTGATTTATTCATTTATTTATTATTTAGCTTTATTATGGAACTGCTTCTTACATGCTTTTGTAAATGATCAAACCCTTTATTTCCTGTTTCCAATGGGTGGGCAATAATTAAGATTTGAGGCCACTACTCAGCTTTTTTGAGGTGACTGTATTAAATTTTACTTTCTTTGTTTAAGAACATAACCCAGATGTCCCTGGATCTCCCAGTGTTTTGAAGCCAGATAAAAATTGGCTGGAACCTCAAATTCAATACCCTTTGAAAGTGCAAAGCTTTCTGCAATATTTATGTGCATTTTTGAGGGCATTATGTTCACTAATGTCTGATCTTTCCTTTTTTTTTTTTTTACTCTTTATAACTATTTTTTCAGTAAGTTAAAATTTTTCAATGTCTTTAAGACCCTAATGGCTATCTGCAAGGAGTCTGGTGGCATAGTGGGTAAGGCATTTGGCTGCTAACCAGGAGGTTGGCAGTTCAAACCCACCAGCTGCTCTATAGGAGGAAGTTAAGGCAATTTACTTCCATAAAGATTTACAGCCTTGGAAACCCAATGGGGGTTGTTATGAGTCAGAATCAACTCAGTAGCAGTGGGTTTGGTTTTTGTTTATTTGGCAATCCCTAAGTGTCTTATCGATATAATTGCCAAGAGAAAATAAATTAGCATTTCCTGAGTAAGATGAATTCAGATCATGCTAAATAAACTACTAAGATAATGAATTTTCACCATATAATATTAAAAAATAAATAAATAAACATTAAGTTGTTAGTATGAATCTGGCCCTATGCTAGCAGCTTTGTATGCACCATGTCCTTAATATTTCTCAAAACCCCTTTGAAGTATGAATGTTTAATGGGGATTGCCATCAATTTTATGAAACAAAATGTGTATGAACTATTGTATGGAAAATGAATTTGCTCTGTAAATTTTCATCCAAATTGTAATACAAATAAATAAATAAATTGTGAATGTTTGATTCCATTTTATAAGAAAAGTGAGATTTATATTAATGTGTGCATATGATGTCTTAACCATTACTAGTGTGTTATTGCTGTTTTTAGATGCTATTGAGTTAGTTCAAACTCATAGTGACCCTATGAATGAGACACTACCCAATCTTGCACCATCCTCACAGTCCTCACTCTTCTTGAACCCATTGTTATAGCCACTATGTCAATCCACCTCACTGAGGATCTTCTTTTTTAATGACTCTCTAAGCAGAATCTTCTTCTCCAAGGACTGATCCTTCTTCATCATATGTCCCAAGTAAGTAAGACAAAGTGTCGCCATCCTTGCTTCTAAGGAACATTCTGGCTGTACTTATACTGAGACAGATCTATTGCTATTTCTGACATGGTATATTCAGCATTCTTCACCAACAATATAATTCAAATGCATCAATTCTTCTATGGTCTTCCTTATTTATTGTGCTTTTGCATGCATTTGAGATGATTGAAAATACTGGCTTGGGTCAGGCACAAGTTCATCCTCAAGTCCATCATGTACAACTGTCATTCTGTACTACTCAGAATACACATATTTCCATAGAGTTTTATTGGCTGACACATATATATAGATAAAGATTTTTTTTTTTTAATTCCAGAGATACTTGAAGTTTGTCTTACATTGCCTTGAAATCTTAAATGAGAAACTAGTTCTGCTCACTCACTCGCTGCCATCAAGTCAGATCTGACTCATAGTGATCCCTTCTTGGGTTTCCAAGGTGATATCACTACGGAAGTAGATTGCCCAACCTTCCTTCCGAGGAGTGGCTGCTGGGTTTGAACTGCCTGCCTTCTGGTTAACAGTCTAATGCCTTAGGCACTACACCACCAGAGTCCTTTACACCACCAGAGCTCCTACTTATTGCTAAATAAGCAATGTCTGTATAATCTTTGTACTTCTTTATACTTCTTCATGTAGGTTTTCTAAGAGGTCTTGTAAATAATTATATACCAATACTTAAATTGTTAACAATGTATATCAGCAATTCCTTCCTGAAAATGAGGTTTCCTTTTTTTAGCCTTTTTTCCCTACTATACATTGATCTTTACTATAAAACTCATAATCTTCCTCATTAATTTGCTTTAATTTACAGTATAATCTTGTTGTTGTTGTTGTTGTTATGTGCCGTCGAGTCCGACCCACCTCATAGAGGCCCCTCCTTGGGTTTCCCAAGCAGCATCACTATGGAAATAGATTGCCCAACCTTCCTTCCAAGGAGTGGCTGATGGGTTTGAACCATCAGCCTTCTGGTTAGCACTCAAGTGCACTAGGCGCTACGCTACCAGAGCTCCCAGTATAATCTTGGACTAATTTTAACCATTCCACAAACTAATTTGGTAGGCTCTGAGTCAACATCAAAGTAGGTTTTTTTTTTTTTTTTTTTTTTTTAAAGCAAGCAACTAAATACTTGAAAATGAAAGGTCAGAGAAGGAATTAGTAAAATAAGGATATTTCCAATGTGTTAAATGAGAAAGCAGCAAAAATACCCTGTTAGTATATCAGTATTACCAAGGGTATAATAATTAATATTCTCAAGAAAAACATTAACAACAGAAAAAATAAAGAAGAAAAAGCACCACCAGAGGACAATTAGCTAGGTTATTCTGTGTTTGAAAGATTTGGCTATCTGTCATTGAAGCTTTTCTGATCGATACCAACAACAAGGAGAGTTTTTGTTAGGTATCCTTCATCCTTGCCCGTTAAGGAATCATGAAAGCACTAGTGAGTCAAGAATATTAATACCTAAGTTGGTTTCAAACTGGAAATTTTCAAGATTTATTCATTGGAATTCATTCTGCAATTCAGCAGAGAGAACATCTGGTTAGATTTAAATTGAACTGGAATTCAAAAGTGCAGATTTTCTTTCAACTCTCAAGAGTGAAAGGCCTCTAGGAATGAGAAAGTAGGAAAAAAAGAAGGAAGAATATTTACAGATTAAATAAGTAGCAATTTCAATATCACTTGTAGACATTTAGATATCAGGCTTTTGAAAACCATCTGAAGTCTTATACCTGGCATGGCTTGAACTTGGGGCAATTGAGTGCCAACAAGCCTCTTACCCTGTCTCACTCATTACCATCCTAACAGTCCTGCTGAGGCTTCTACATGTATTCAATTTTTATGCCCAAGGTACTCTGTACTTTTTGCCCAATGGATCATCAATTTACTGTTGACCTCGCTCTTCATCTTTTCCTCTGTGTCCCTCTGAAAACACTTTTTAACCTGAAGATAAATTCCCCTACATTCTCATGCTCTCCACAGAAAGTTATCTCTTTCTTGTATCCTTCTTGACATCCAGTTTTTCCTAAGAATGTGTCTTCCCCAGCCACCTTCTCAGATGGAAGCATCACTCTCTACTATGACCAATGGAACTAGAGGAGATGTTAGCTGTCTTTTAGATCACCGTTGACTCTTTTAGACTTTGTGCAATTCTATTCCTCTTTTAAGGATGAGTGTCCCAGAATGCTGTCTTCTTTCCCTTCTTATTACTGTCATCTTTGTCAATTCACACACTGATCTCCTTGTAGCCCCCACCTTCACTATGTCATTTTTGTCCTCTGTCTTCTTTTTAATCCAACTCCTGCCGTATAAATAACACAGTGCCAGTGTTCTTACTCTCCTTCATTCCAGTGACTTTCATCTCATGGTACTCAGCACATCCACCTCAAAGACTATATTTTGGAACTGACCAGAACAACTTTGTCTCTGAAATCTTAAAATCCTCATACTCTCATTATAATCATTTTCCTCTTCTACTTCTGTTTTTTCCTATGTCCTTCCCTTACTCCATTTCTTTCCCTCTCTAATCTAGAAACCATTCTGTATCACTTCAACTGTTTTCCTGCCAGCACCCTCACTACCATTACTACTAATAATAATGAGGTTTGAAATCCTTTCACCTATCCTGGGTCAGATCCCTCTCTAATTTTCCAATGAAATACTTTAAAATATATACGTTTGAATGTTCATCTTATGCCAAAAGGGCAGGGAGACCTCAACTTCTGACCTCCTCTAACCCCACAGGAGGAAAATAGAATCACCATCCATAGCCCAAGGCCCATTCCTGTGAAGCCGAGGCCAGACATGCTGCCTCCGTCCAGCCCTTTCACCAACCCTGACACCAACTGTTCCTCCCGCAGCACTCATCACCTTTCTGCTGGGTTTGATAATTCACTGCAGTGGCCACACAGAACTCACAGATTTTGGGGTTTATTAGGGAAGCACCAAGCTACAGTTCAATTTCAGGAAAAACGCTCACTCTCTCTCAGCCCACCATCTCTCAGCTAACAGTCTCTCTCAGCCACTCTCCCAGCAATGCGTGTCTCTCAGTGTCTCTCTCGGCAATGTGTGTCTCTTGCATCTCTTTCCCAGCAGTGCATGTCTCTCAGGAGTGTGTGTCTCTCAGCAGCACGTCTTAGCCACTAGTCAGAGAGACTTCTGCCTTTAGGAGGCCTCCGTTTGAGCCTGGCAGAGTGGCCAAACCAACCAATCATAACATCAGAATTCTAAGCACCTAAGAGAGAGTGAACTTCCTAGAACATTGCTTCGAGCCACTGCTCAACAGAAATATTCCAGGTGGATAACTTTAGCAAGCAGGATCTCCTCAGTGACTCATGGCAAATTCCACGTCAGAGTTTATGAAGACTTATGGTAGAAAAGCCACACTAAGTAATCTACTACACCACACCTTACTTCACCAATTACAATTCACAATATTGCACCAGCACTCTTGGCCAATGAACTAGACACCATTTTTCCAGAAAAACTCAAGGCAATCAGATGTGATCTTCTGCAGCTTCCTGATACATTGATCCTCTTAAATAGCCTCACTTTGATCTCTCAAAGGAAAAGATGAGCCTCCTATCTTAGGCTCACTTCTGTATCCTGACCCAATACTCATTTCCTCCCACCTCTTCAGGTATCTCATTCCAAACCTAAATTCTTTCATCACCATTGATCTCAGCCTCAACCTCACCTTCAGAATGCTTCTCAGCAGAATACTGCCTCTACCAATGTGTTTGTCATCTTTATATACATGATACTCTTTTCATTTGATGGAAAACCTTATTTCTACATTTGGCATCCTGCTTCCTTTGGTTTGTGATACAGTTTTTGTTGTTGTTTTTCATTTTATTTGACTAATGATTTTTTTTTTCAAATAGATGTAGGTTGTAGCACAACCTTTTTTTTCTGATTATGAGTTCTTTTTCTCTTAATTTCAATTTTGTTTACCTCATTCCTGTCTTTAACTATCCAGAAAAAAAAAAAAAAAAAGCTTGCTTTCTTAGCTGATCTTATTCTCTCTAAATTTCTGTTGTACTTCTTTCAGTGTCCAATGGTTTTCCACTCTTATCAAATTCTTGTTTAACGCCACCCAGGTCTAAAGTGGTCCTTGCATTCAAATTACTAAGTGAACCTGCTCACAACCTTTTCATACCGGTATAAGGTTTCCAGCACTTAAATGGCCTAATCAGCAATCTCAGAAAATGTCAGACATTTTTACCAAAGAATTTTGGTGAGTCTTGGGAAATGCTCATCTCTTACCTCCATAATAATTTTCATAAGCTTTGTTATGAAATAAAGTATTTCTGAACTAGTACTAAACTAGTTACTGTAATCTTATAGAAGACATACTGTGATCATACTTTGTCAGTTAACTTACTTAGGGAATAGGCATCAAGATGAAAACAAAGGGTTAGATTTTTGTGTTCTTTCCAGAACAAGTAACTATATAGTGCCTATGACTTTGACTTGATTCATCTAGAATGTTTAATTATTTATTCATGTTTTTATTCATTCATTCAAATTCATATTAAGTATCATCCTTGATGAATCAGGCATGGTCCTTCAAGGAGCTTCCATGCTTGGAATGCTAAGAGCTGTAGCACAGGTACAGATAAAACACTGTTGAATTCATAGTAAAGTGTTATCACTTCACTGAGAAAGTGGCAGAAAGCCTCATACAGAAGCTTGGCATTTGGATTCTGAGGTTGCAACACAGGTTTTGAATTGAATGTATGTTGTAGCTGAACAGAAAAAAAAAAGCATTAACACATTGATAACAAAACAGGCAGGAAGTTATCAGGAGAGTCCTCTTAACTGTGAGCAATTGGATTTGGGTACATAGAACACAACATGAGGGGGGTTGGTGACGTAGGTCAAAATGATTCTAAAAATTCAGTAGGAGTGGGTTATAACATACCCTGGGATAACATCCTTTGACTCTGCATTGTTTACCAGTTGCCATCAAACAAACTTCTCCATTCCTGTGGCAAAGGAGACATCTGGACTCTGGCGCCAGAGAGTCAGTTTCTTTCTTGTCCTTCTTTCTATCCTTTTACTCTTGTTTCTTTACTTTGAACTCCTCATATACATGGACATAACAATAATAATTTATAGAGCTTGGTGGAAAGTCCCACATAATACTTTGGTATTACCATAACTGTCTATGCTTACATGCATAGAGTAGTGAAGGAGCTCTGGTAGCATAGCATAGTGCCTAAGGCACTTGACTGTTGACCAGAAGGCTGGTAGTTCAAACCCACCAGCCACTCCTCAGAAGGAAGATGGGGCAATCTACTTCCATAGAGATACTGCCTCAGAAACCCAAGGAGGGGCACTATGAGTCAGATTCTACTTGACAACAGTGAGGTTTTTTTGTTTTGCTTTGTTTTTTCTAATATAGAGTAGTACTATTTAGATCAATGTTGCTTTTTCCCCATAAACAAGTGCAGTTCTTATTGTCCTTAGGTACATTGTAGTCAAATTTATTTATGTCCTGTTTTTGCAGTTTCCAACTTGGAATCCTTTCTATTTTCCCTCCTTGTTTAGAATGTTACTACTTCTTTGTTTCTCCTCACTTCTATCCTACTCAATTTCATTTGCTCCCCACCCTTCTTGGATCAATCTCTAATGTGAGTATTCCCTCTCTGGAAGTCTCTATACTGGAAAACAAACACACTAAAAAATAATATGTTTGTTGACTCTTTCAGGGACTTAAATCTGTTCCAAAGTACAATTTAGGGGCACCCTTCACAATTACCTCTTGTTGAGTTTTATTGTCTGTTCTTATCCACTGGGATGATGGGTGTTCACCATGTGTGGGCCCTGAGACTACTAAAAGGATATGTCTCTTGTGGAAATGGAATTTACTATGTGTGTGGCAGTCTGGATGAGTTCCCTTTCACTTTGGCTGAAGTGTCTTTACGCAGCCCAATTTAATGCTTTAGCTTTAGCACTTAAATAGAAAATAACAAATCTTGGTAAATTAAGGATGTCTTAGCTTACTTGTCTATCTTTTTGATAAAGTCCCCTCTGGTCTTTCATTTACAAAATAAAGAAGCAAGCCTATTCTCCAAGAGAAAAGAATAAATGAGCCTGAAGAGGCTGCAGACATTAGTTGTTGGGCTGTGTGTTCATAAAATTTTCTGAAAGAACTGTTCCAGATATTGATCTTCCAGGTCATTTGGGAAAGTGATTTCTTCTTGATGCTCTCGTATTTAGAGAATGATTTAAATAAATGTTGGTTTCTTCTCAATATTTCTTTTGTTTGAAGAGATATCTACTTTACAGAAAATTTTTATTTTTTAAAACTGATAAGCCATATTAATATGACAAAAATAATAGAGAATGGTAAGGAATGCCAAGGAGGCTAAAAGCAGACAGGAAATTAAAACTTAAAATGGGAAGTAAAACAGAAGAAAGCAGTAATAATCGAAAAGGTAAACTTAGAAGAATTTTATTAACTACTCTGTTTCCAGGTACGGTGGTGAAAGTAAGATTAGCAGTAATAAGTAATACATAAAATTAAATAGATTTGTATATGTGTACGATCAGGAGACAGAAATGAGCTATCTAGGACACCCAGTAGGTTAGTAACAAAACCAGTTTATTCTTGGTTTTGTTGGGTCCTGTTGTACAATCCATGCTTTAACACTATAGCATATGCTTACTGGAGAGTACGTGGGTGGTACAAAAGGTTTGCACTTGACTACTAACCTAAAGGTTGGTGGTTCAAATCCACCTTGAAGTTGTAGTTGTTGTTAAGTGCAGTCAAGTCATTTCCGACTCATAACGATGCCATGCACAGCAGAACGAAACACTGCCCGATCCTGTGCCAGCCCCGCTATACTTGAGCCCATCATCGCAACCACCATGTCAATCCATCTCATTGAAGGCCTTCCCCTCTTTCATCGACCCTCCACACCACCAAGCATGACATCCTTCTCCAGGGAATGGTCCCTTCT
>NW_006921590.1:735326-739271 GCF_000298275.1 Orycteropus afer afer | reverse complement strand
TTTGTTCCCCAGCCACCGTGCACAGTCCTCCGTGCAGTCCCTGGCTAGCAGAGTAATTTTTTGGTTAAGTCTTAAGTCCTGCCACCACTCAGGAATCTCCAAGCTGTCTGTACCATCAGGATCACTCAGGATTGCTTCCAGATCGCAGCTCTGTATGTCTCCTTTTTTGGTATTTTCACACAAATTCTTCTGCTAGTTGGGGTTCAGTCCACTTCAAGGCTCAGGGGTCCGGGAGTATCTTCTGTGTCTGTGTTAATTGGTTTCCCTTGTCTTTGTTGAAGAGGGTCTGTGCAGTCTTTCTGCCTAGTCCACCATCTTGCCAGAACCTCTAGACTCTTTAATATACTCTTACCTCTCTTGGTCCACTCTTCCTTCATAGAGCTGTCCTGGTAAAACTTCCATCCTGCTTGTATCTAAATCTGCTCTATTTTTTTGAATACTTGAATGTTACTTTAGTAAAACATGCCAGAAGACTGATGGATTTCACATTACTTTAGGTGCCACACAACTTAGGTAGTCCCTCAACCCTGCCCAGAACCCTTACCCCATAATTCTGCCCTGTTTTCTCTCCCAGTATCCATAAAAAATCATTTCATACATTTTCTCCATCACCCAACCCCATTACCAAGCACTTTCACCTTGCATACTACCTCAAAAACAGGAACAATGAGAAGAGAACTTAGGTATCTTACTCTGAATCCATACAATCTGTCTTACCTCCTGTTTGAATGGATAAATTGCCCTTGCTCTCAACTCAAAATCAATACTTTTTTTTTTTTCCTGGTTTTTTTTTGGTAAGCTTGCTTATTGAAGTGTAACATATGTATGTCCAGAAAAGGGCACAATTCATGAGTATGCCACTCAATACATTTTACAAAGTGTAAACACTCATATATCCACCACCCATATCAAGAATGGTCCTATCATCACAGAAGCTCCGTGGTGTCCCTTTCCTTTTATTATCACCACAAAAGTACCTAAAATCCTGACTTTTAACATCATCAATTGCTTTTGCATGTTCTACCTTTATGTAAATGGAATCATACAATATGTAGTCTTTTATGCCTGCTTTCTTTAATTCAACATTATATCTATGAGATTTATCCATATCTATAAAGCATTTTGTTTTTAAATTATTTCGTATTATTATACAACATAAATACAATTTATTCATTCTACTGTTGATGAACATTTAGGTTAATTCCAACATGAGACCATTATAAATTATGCTACTCCTAAATATTTTTATACATGTCTTTTGTTGTGCATATGTAAAAACTTCTGGTGCATACACACCTACGAGTGGAATTACTTGGTCATAAGTTCTGTAATATTCTGCTTAATTGGCACCGTCAAACAGTTTTACAGTTATTGTTGTTTTTGTTAGGTGCCATCAAGTTGGTTCCAATTTATAGTACAACAGAACGAAGCACTGCCCAGACCTGCACCATCCTTACACATTGTTGCTATGTTTGAGCCTATTGTTACAGCCACTGTGTCAGTCCATCTCACTGAGGATCTTCCTGTTTTGCTGACCTTCTACTTTATTAAGCATGATGTCCTTCTTCAGGGACTGGTGACCTCTTGATAACATTTCCAAAGTACCTGTGAATCTTGTCATACTCACTTCTAAGGAACATTTCTGGCTATACTTTTTCCAAGATATATTTGTCAGTCTTCTGACAGTTATGATATATTCAATATTTTTCCCCAACACTATAATTCAAATGCATCATTTCCTCTTCTGTCTTTCTTATTGTCCAGCTTTCTCACACATATAGAGTAGATGTACCAATTTAAACATGTAGTAACACTATAAGAGAGTTCCTGTTGTCCACATTTGTTACTGCCAGTCTTTTTAATTTTTGCTATCTAGTGGAGTGCCTAAGGCATTTGACTGATGACCAGAAGGCTGGCAGTTCAAACCCACCGGCTACTCCTCAGAAGGAAGGTTGGGCAATCGACTTCTGTAGTGATACCACCTCAGTAACCCAAGGAGGGGTTGCTGTGAGTCTTCTCTGATTCGAGGGCAGTGCGTTAGTTAGTTAGTTAAAACACTCCACTTTAAATTTATAGTATATATATTTACTTTTAATATACATTTCCCTGATGACCAACGAGTGAGGTTTACATGCTTATTAGCCATTTAGACATCAGATACTCTTTCCAGACATCTCAGTTCAGCCCCATTTGTGTGTGTGTGTGAGTGTGTTTATATATATGCATGTATTCATGTGCATTTTGTTTATATTTACATATATATATATAAGGTTTTGTTTTAATCAATTTTTTGTTATGGTAATTATAGATTCACATGCAGCTGTAAGAGATTAACTAGATTCCTTGAACACATGGCCAAGTTTCCTCCAATAGTAACATTTTTGGTACAGTCCACAGATTAATTCCATTTTCCCCAGTTTTACTTGTATTCATTTGTGTGTGTATTTTACTTTCTATGCAATATTATAACATATCTAGGTTCTTTTAGTCAGCCTCACAGTTAAGTTATAGAACAGTATCAACACCACAAGTATCCCTTAAGCACTTAGCTTGTTGCCTTTTTATGACCATACCCACCTCCATCTCACTCTTCTCTCCTCCATTCCTAACCCCTCATCACCACTAGTCTGTCCTGCATTTCTAAATTTTTTCATAACAAAAATGTTATATAAATGGAGCCATACAGTGTATAATTTTTTGGAATTGCCTTTTTTGTTGTTCTTGTTCAGTGTAATTCCCTGGAGCTTCATCCAAGCCGTTACAGGTATCAATAGATCATTCAAACTCATTTTTAAAAATTGTTTTTTTTTCTTTTTCTTACTGATTTGTGGAAGTTTTTAAAGATACATATTTTGTATACATAGCTTTTTCTCTTATATATGTATTGTAAATATCTCCCCTTACTCATTTGAAAATGAGTTCTTAATTTTAATGATGTATAATTTATCAGTCTTTCCTTTTTATAGTTAGTTCTTATAGAGTCATGTCTAAAAAATACTTGCCTTACCCGATATCATAAGGCCATTTTTCTATTTTCTTCTAAAATCTATATTTTACTATAATTATTATATTACCATATTTTTTCACATGTAAGGGACCAACATAAATAACTATGCACACACATTTAATGCATATGACATGCACAGAAAACTAATGCCCAAGGGAGTTGTGCAGTTCACAAGAAAATGTATAATGTGTGTATTATTTGCCTGAAAAAAAGAACATTTATGATCTATCTCAAATTAATGTGGTCTGTGATGTGAAGTAAGGATCCATGACAGCATAGTGGATGAGCACTTTACTGCCAACCAAAACCTGAGCAATTTGAACCCACCAACCACTCTACGGGAGAAGGATGTGATAATCAGCTTCTGTAAAGATTATGGCCTTGGAATTCCTATGGGGCTGTTCTGCTCTGTCATATAGAGTCACTATGAGTCATAATCAACATGGTGGCAACAGTTTTTTTGTTTGTTTGTTTGTTATGGGGTAAAGTAGGGTTCAGAGGTCATATATTTTCTCATGAAAATATCTAGCTGATCCAGCATCACTTATTGAAAAGACCATTCTTTCCCACATTGAATTTCAGGATACCCTTGTCATAATCAGTACCTGTATATGTATTTGTTTCTGGTATCTCCTCTCTGTTTCATTACTCAATTTGTCTGTCCTTACAAAATACCACTGTCTTAAGTGCTGTGAATTTTACCAACTCCTAATATCTAGTAGTGTACATCCTCTACCTTTCAGTTTTTTTCTCCAAGATTGTGTTAGATATTCTAGGTACTTTACAATTCATTATACATTTTATAAACCAAACCAAACTCATTGCTGTCAAGTCAAACTTGACTCATAGCAACCCCTCCTTGGGTTTCTGAGGCAGTATCACTATGGAAGTAGATTGCCCAACCTTCCTTCCAAGGAGTGGCTGGTGGGTTTGAACTG
>NW_006921590.1:708136-734196 GCF_000298275.1 Orycteropus afer afer | reverse complement strand
TTCTGCTGTGCATGGGGTTGCTATGAGTCGGAAACGACTTGACGGCACTTAACAACAACAACATACCTTTGAGGAAAATTAACATTTTATCAGTACTGAGTTTTCTAATACATGATTGTCATCTCTCTCTCCATCGGTTTAGGTCTTGTTTAATTTCTCTCAGCAATGTGTTCTGCTTTGTAGTAAGAAGTCATTCATATATTATATGTGTTTCTAGATATTTGAGTTTTTTGAGGCTATAAACTTTTTTTTTGTTTTTCTTGTATTTATTTATTTTATTCTTTTTTTTTTTTTTTTAGGAGAATGTTTTACATTCAACATTATGTTTTTTTATTTGTCCTGAATTTACTTTAGTTTTTAATTTTTTTTTTTTTTAGGAGAATGTTTTACATTCAACCTTATGTGTACATTTAGTTTCACTCCCCATTTACCATCCCCAAACCTAACCCACTCTCTCCTCTCCCTTCCCCGTTACCAACCCCTCCCCCCATGCCTCTCACAGTTATGCACTCCTGTGTGTCCTGCATTTCCTCAATGCTGGAATGTTGCCCCTCTGGTGCCCCGTGCTCTATTGCTCCAAGGGATGCATCTTCATAGAGTATGTGGGTGCATCACCTTGGGTTGAGTGGTCTGCATGTACTTCTTGTTTACTATTGGGCTGAGAGCCAGCCCCAGGAAGTGAGTCTATTGCAGGCCCAAAATGTATCCCAGGATCATAGTATTGGGGGTCTCACCACACTCCATCCAACCAGTAATTCTGGTCATTATTGACTTTTTGGATTTTGTTCCATGATTTTCCTCCCAGTCTCTCTGAATCTCCAGGTTTGATCCTTTCCTGAGTGGTTGGCATTGGTGGCTGGGAACCATCTAGTTCTTCTGGTCTTGAGGGCTATTGGGTCCTAGGGTTGATTGCTTCCAAATGCCCTTGATTTTTTGCACTCTTCTTTGCTTCTGACGATAGGACACCATGAGCTGCATCTTAAATGGCTGCTTGAAAGCTTTTAAGACCGCAGTTGCTATTCACCAATGTAGGATGAGGAACAAGACTTTTATGTATTACGTTGTGCCAATTGAGTCTGGTGTCCCAAAAAACTATGGTCCTGAGTTAGTAGATCCTTTGGATCTCTCTCCCACAGTGTCTGGCTGTCTGTGAGGGATTATTCTATGTCTATATTCTGTTGTTTCTGTGAGGATTACACGTTTTTTGTAGCCTCTACTGAATCTATCCTTGGTCTAGAATATACTCCTGTTCACTGACCCCCATCTAATCTTTTCGCATGTTTATGCGTTTATCTATAGCCTGGTGTTTGGTGTCATTGGTAATGCAGTATTGTGGAAATACTGGTTGGTATTAGCACCTGTCGTCTATATCTTATGTGCACAATTGTTTTACTTTTTAATTGTTTCTTGTTGGTATATATAAATATATTTTGTATTGATTTTTATTTAGCAACCTTTTTACTTCTCTTACTAATTCTGGTAATTGCCTTTTTTGGTCTTTTTTTTTTTTTTTTTTTTGAAAGTCTATATAACAATCATTTCATCTGTGAATGATAGTTTATTTCTTACTTTCCAATCTTTGTTCCTTAGATTTTTTTTTCTTGTTTATTGCACTGTCTAAAACTTCTATATCAATATTTATTAAAATTGGTGATATGGATATTTTTGTGTCATTCTAAAAAGAAAAATACTCAGTATTTCACAAGTAAGTGTGATATTAGCTGTGGTTTTCTTATATGTAGATTTCTATTCCTAATGTCCATCTATTCCTAATATGCTGAGATGCTAAGACTTTTTATAATATACTATACTAATGTTGGATTTTATCAAAGATATTTCCGAATCTTTTGAAATGATCATACAATTTTCTTCTTTATTCTATCAATGTGACGGATTACATTGATAGATTTTTAAAACTATTTTGCAACATAAAATAAACCCCCATTGGGTATATTTTAAACTTGGATATAGTTTAATATATCACTGGGTTTGATTGACTGAAACTTTATCTAAAAATTTTTTATCAGTATTCAGGAGAGTTATTGGGCTATAGTTTTTCCATTCTTGTAAAGTCTTGGTCAAATTTCATATAAAGGTTATGCTAGCTTGTTTAAGTGAGTAGAGAAGTATTACTTTTTTAATATTCTCTGAAAGAATTTATACAAGATTGATATTAACTATCTCTTAAATATTTGTGAAATTCAAGAATGAAATCAATCGAGGGTGATGATTTTGTTCTGTGGAGATTTTGGAGAATTCAGTTTCTTTAGTGTATGTAGAAATGTTTTGATTTTCTATTTCTTCTTGTATCAATTTTGCTAAATTGTGCTTTTCAAGGAATTTGTGTCAGTTTTATCTAAGTTGAGAAATTTATTGGCATAAGTTTGTTTATAATATTCTCTTATTTTCTTTTCTACTTATTCACTCTCATTTCCTGTTAGTTTCAACAATTCTTTCTCTCCCATTATTCACTGTAAATATACTTTCATAGACACAAATGACTTCTATAATCTAATGAGTACTTAGTTCTCATCTTTTATCTGACTTCTTGTTGTTGTTATTTATTTCCTGAGTGATCTTTTTGCTTTACTCAATCTTTTCTCTGTTTCATCTTTTGCTGGATGTCAGTTAGGAAATACATATCACAAAAGAGTTGTCATTTGGGATGGAGGCACTGGAACTGACCTAATCCCAGTGGATTTGGATTTGGCATATAGTTGTTTCCAGTTCAAGTTTTAAGACAGAGTTTCTTAAGCAGGGACATTTCCATAGCATTATCTTTTTTTTTTCTTACTGCTACAGCAATGATCTGTGCACATGCTCAAGCATAATCAGCATTGATTCTTTCCAGTACATTCATGAATTTTTTTGTCCTGCAAAATTAAAGGCCTGCATAGCTGTTATCAGCTGGGAATGACTACTTCTAGCTGTTGTGCAGAGGGTGAGGTTTTGTAAATTTCCAAGTTAAGACCATCCTCTCAAATTCTTCCTTGTTTCACTTTTTGCTCTGTGTCGCCAGAAAATGGCCCTTACCCCAGAATTCAGTGATGGAAATCTGAATTACCTGTTTAATATTTTGATGAACACTTTTCTTTGGGTTATATTTAGTGCTATTCTGGACTACTGGATGGGATAACATAGACCTTATACTTCCAAGAATGCTGTGGGCTCATTATCTAACAAACCCACCAACTAGCCTACTTCCCCTTTAAGTGCTTTTACACTCAGCTGATAAGTTTAATTCTACTGTCTGTATTCACTTCTACCTACACTTCAAGGACAATTATATCATAATTTGCAGGTATCTACATTATTATTTCTGTAATAGTACTTTTGAAAAGTAAATAACCTACTGGATAAGTTTATTCTAACATGAAACATTATGAAAGTACATAGTTACTACTCTGGATGAAGATCCACTTCATTCTTCAAAATTTAATTAACAAAAAACTAGAAAGGATATAGAAAGAACTGAGCAATAAGCATTCAAGGAGGAGTCCAGCCTTACCATGCCATGTTGCAGCCACTGAATATCTCCAGCCCTCTCCCTCTTTATGGATGATCTGCCATCCATTGAGTGACATGAATTCTTTAAATTACATTCCCAGCAGCCATTGCTTATCAGGCAGAGCAAAGCCTGTGATGATATCAGTTTGCCATCTCAGATCCGGGCATTACTCCCAAACTCTGAGATGATAGTCTTATACAAAAATATGGCCTCCAAATCCACAGAATACCTCTACCTCAGAGAACACTGTCCCTCTCTCTCACTCATTCCCCAACCACAAAGTACTATAACTCAGTTTTTTCCCTATGTCCTCAAATCCTTTATTAAAAGAAATTTTGTGTTAGAAGTTTTTGGGTTTTTTTTAAGTAATTCACACTGAAGGCTGTTAGCACCATTTTTCACAATTGCTGCTTTCTTCCGCTCAACTTCTTTTCTGAAATGCATTTTTAGAACTCTTTCTGTATCCTTCTGATTGACTTCCCAGGTTTGAAAGGACTTAGGCAACACCCTTTTCTGCAATTAATTAGGCAGCTTCACGTATTTTATAGCAAGGACTATAATCACCAACTGAAAATCGAAATAGTATTTTAAGTCAAAATTAGCGTATTTGATAAATTATTTTAGGAAATCCAAAAATTGAAATGTAGGAACTTCCTTGCCTCTCCCTTGCTTCACAAATACTTAAAATAAACTTTCTTCATAGGGGATATATAAAACATTTTTGTAGTGTTTAGTTTTGTTGGAGGAAGGCAGAGTAAATTCAGAACTAGTAATTTAGGTTTTCTTTGTTTCCAAGGAAGTAATCAATGATTCCACCATAACAGAAAAAGTTTATTTGGGTCAACGTAAATAGGCAAAAATGCAGTGCATCTCTTGCCTTTTTTTTCCCCACCTCTCTTCATGTAACTGTATTGGTGAAGCAGCGTCTAGACTTTTTGGAACAAGTGATAGAGTCTGGAATTTATTGTGGGTTTGAAAATGGCTATTCAAGGCTTCTACACACTTACATGTGAAAATCCAGTGCTTTCAGAATATGCAAAAATCAAGCTGTTTACCCCAAAAAATGTATCCATTATTTCTATATCTTCAAGCTGCTACAGGCAGAGGAACATGTATGGGTTCATCCATTTTATCTGAATGATCTCACTTTGATGTGCTTTTCATCAGCTATTGCATTAAAAATAATAATAATGAATAATTTGTACTTATGAAAGAAGTAAAACAGATGTTTTCCATCAGATATTTTCTAGCTGTGAGAGATACCAGTAAGGAAATGAATATACATCTATTCTTGTTATAGTTTTTACTAAGTAAACCATGAGAATTTAGCTGATAGAAAGGGCAGACTTTTGATATCATGGGTCATTTCCTTAGTCCTTTGTCATTTGTTAGCTGGATAAAATAAAAGCAGTCGTTGAGGTACACAGATCTAAACAGTGTTTGTGGAGATTATTATTAAGTCTGACAGTAGTATATCTGTGCTCTTAAGAAAATCCAACTGTGTGCTTGCAGAGAAAGTTCAGAGTTATTAGTCACCAATTACCCAAAGCTGAAAGTTGATCTTAAACATAACTGTAGTTGTTTCTTGTAAGCCCTTGCTCCTAATTTTAAGACTATAACTTCTTGAATCTTTACCTTAGAAAATATGTGTCTACCATAGAACAGCTTTATTGCACAAGTTTATACAGAGATACTATTCTTAAGGGGCATAATACTCCATAGCTTTGACATGTTTAAGGAAATGTCTATCCTTAATTTTCAAAGAACTTTGTTAAGCTTTGTGTATTAGATTTTCTATAACAAAAGAAAAACAACCAGAATATTTTGTTGTTGTTGTTTAGTTAAAGTACTGTTCTGGTTACCTAGTGCCGCTCTGACAAGAATATACCACAAATGGTATGGCCTTAACAAACAGGAGTTTATTCTTACAATTTGGAGGCTTTAAGTCCAAGTTCAAAGTGCCAAGCTCTAGGGGCTGGGTAAAAGCCCCTCAACCTTGGGGTTCATCTCTGCCTCCTGCTCCCAGCCCACTGGAGCTAGAGATGTTTCTTCACTCAGACAGCTGTTGGCTGCTGAGGCTGAGAAGCCCCAAGGTTGACAAGTCAAAAGGCACAGTCCCAATGTTACCAAACCACACGGCAGGCCATTCACTTAAGTCTACTGTAAGTCCCAAGGTCGGCAGAACATAGCAGGCTGCTGAGCAATGACACGGCTACATGCAGGGCCCAAGTGTGCCATAGGCTAGAGACCATTCTCAAAGCTTCTTCTTATATACAGGAAGCAGACTACATCCCAAAGGCAGCTACTCAGCTGCTCCCAGTAGATTCCACCGTGGAGTTGATTACCAGTCTCATCATGGGGAATACTATATCTAGCTGCCCAACCACTCAACCAGGTCTAGCCAAGTTGACACACAAACATAACCATCACAGATACACTTAGATACATACATATAACACATTGCCCTGAGCTGATCTCATTTATACTATAAAATCTGCATCAGTTCTGTTCAGAAGAGCAATATAAAATTAAGTTACCAAGGATGCAGAGTAGCCTTCCTGGAGGAAATCAGGCATTCTGGATTGAAGTGAAAGGAAAAAATATGTATAGCAAAGAAATAACAATGAAAATGTCAATCAAAGGCATATTATTCTGTATTTCTTATTTTACTTGTAACTTCAATCATTGACCACAACAACAATGAAACTCATACCAGTTCCATTGAGTCAATTTTGACTTATGGCTACCCACGTGTTTCAGAGTAGAACTATACTTATTAGCATTTTCAGTAGATTCCCAGGCTTTTCTTCTGAAGTACCGCTGAGCGAATTTGAACTGCCAACCTTTTGGTTAGTGGCTAAATGCTTACCCATTTGTGCTACCCAGGGCTTCCCAAGTATGAAAGCCCATAATAAGAACAAGTTGCTATCTATAACACATGGTAATGATCAAAACGAAGCTCTAGAACCTTATTTACTTAATTTTGAAGGTAATGAATTAGACTGCAAAGTATGCTGAATTGTGGGTCACAAGAATTGGGAATCATTCCCATTATCCATGCCTCAGATTCTCCATCTATGAAATGAGAGAACCATCCTGCCTAATTCACTGAACTGTTCAAAGAGAGAATAAGTATGTATTTTGTTCATAAAAAGTTCAGTTTTAGGTACGTTTGCAACTTCATTGTGTGTCACGGGAGAAGCCAAGGTTAATAGATTCAGTTTTACTAAAATAGAACACAGATGAGATTTTGGATAACTCAGAGTTATTTGAAGAAGCTTAGCTAAGAATCGTGTAATATGTTTCTCCTGAAACATATTGCCTGGGAAGCTCTTTAGTTTGACAAGAGAGGTCTCTATGATGGGGTAATTCTATTGTGAACTAGTGAACATGGCTCTACATGACCACAGCCATGTCCCTAACACTGGATCACAGAAGTACTTATGGGCCCAACTATAATCTAGATACCAGTGAAATTATCTTCTTATGAAAAGGCACTCATACTAATTTATTAAGCCTAGTTGTGAAGTTAGAATCACTAACTCCAGAAAAGAAAATCTCAAATTGGTGACCAATGATCCCTTAACTATTTTTGTTAGGTTCTGTCAATTTGGTTCTGATTCATAGCGACCCCATGGACAACAGAACAAATATCTGCCCCGTCCTGCTCCATTCTCACAATCATCACTATATTTGAGCCCATTGTTGCAGCCACTATGTCAGTCCATCTCACTGAGGGTCTTCCTCTTTTTTACTGACCTACTTGACAAAGGTTTATATCCTTCTTCTGGTAATGGTCCCTCCTTATAACTTGTCCAAAGTATGTGAGATGAAACAAACAGATTGGTTTGTTCTTCTGGCAGTCCATGGTATATTCAATATTCTTCACCAACACCATAATTCAAATGCATAAATTTTATTTTTTTCTTCCTTATTCATTTTCCAGCTTTTGCACACATATAAGATGATTCAAAATACCACGTCTTGAGTCAGGTGCATCTTAGTCTTCAAAGTATTGCTATCTTTTACTAATATATAGTAAATCTTTTAAAACCATGGCCATAAGGGAGAAGATGAGCCTGAACAGTATCAATTCTGTGCCTAGATAAATTTACAGTTGGTAATAATATACTTACTCTTGCTATAGATGTACTGGGATTTGTGAGATTTCATTAAAGACACATTTCCTAAGTATGTTACCTAGAGCACTAGTTCTGAACAAAATCTGGTGGCGTGGTGCCTAAGGCATTTGACTGCTCATCAGAAGGTTGGTTAATCCCTCCTCAGAAGGAAGACTAGGCCGTCTGCTTCCATAAAGATACTGCCCTGGAAACCCACGGTGGGGTTGTTATGAGTTGGGACCAACTCGACAGCAGTGAGTGTTTTTGTTTTTACCACTCTACCACCCTCCCCTAAAAGAAAAGAAAATGCTGATTTAACCATCTTTAAATTGGTTTCTGTAAAACATGATTTATTGTAGGTCAATTTAGAAAAAAAAAAAAAAAGATATATTATGCAGCATTACTCAAATACATCAGAATATAGGAAGCTTTTTTTCTCAGTGGAATTAGTGTTCCAAAAACACATTGCAGAGAATAATAAATTAGGAAATACTTAAAACCTATACAAAAGATATAGCTCTGGAGGCACAGTGTGTAAGGCATTTGACTGCCAACCAGAAGGCTGACAGTTCAAACCCACCAGCCATTCTGCAGAAGGAAGATGGGGCAATCTCTGTCTGAAATGGTCAGGAAGTTCTCTTGTGAAGGCATATAACTGTCATAGAGTTTTCAGTGTGAACTATTTGCTGAAATGTGACTCTAAAGTTCTCTACTTATTTAAGGAATTGACTGCCATCACATATCTGAGTATGTATTGTCGACATAAGGAAATAAGGACACTGATTAGAAGAGTTGGCTATAAAAATTTTTTAAGGTTAAACAAAACACACATGCGGGTGAAATTAATATCTATAATGAGCTCAGAAATATCAATGGCCAAGCAGCATGTAAGATTTCTAATCAGTAGATATGGAAGAGTTCTATCTGTGTCCTTTCATTCATCTGTTGAACAATTATTTACTGAGGACCAGGCATTGGGTGTTGGGAGATACAGAGGCAAATAAAACTCTGTCCATGCCCTTAAGAAGATGATAATGTATACAAATTTAATAGAAGAGGTGATGAGTGCCAGGAAAGCAAAGACAACAGAGTGCAGAAATCTTCTCTGTTAATTACTGTATCACCAGGCCTCTCAATAATTGCTCTTGGTCCAATTACATGGTAGCTTCTTGTGTAGATACGAATTTTACTCGTCCTTAGTAGCAGCACATGGATTACAGACACTAGTTTGGAGTTTGTTTGATTTAGGGTTATTTCATTAAGATAGTCTCTCTTTGTGACCAATAAATACAGTAGAATAGCATTTAATTAATGGAGATACATTTATTCTGAAAGTGGTAAAATCCACCATGAATATCTAGCAACATTAATAACTAATGGGCTGGTCTCCATTTTGATAGTTCTCTTGATGAAGAATCATCATGTCTCTTGGAAACTGAAAGTACCAAGATATGGAAAATGTAATGATTTAGGATTTGTGTATTTATATACAACCTTAGTATTTAAACTCAGCAAATTAAGGATACAGACTTAGAAACATTGTTATTTTTCCATCACAATCATTCCTGTAACCTTTATTAAGTTAGAAACTCTTCACTAACTGATTCTGGTTCTAAAGTTTTGTGATGTAGGGCATGTTTAGAACTTCAGAAACTTAGTAGATTCTACAAGAAAAATAAATTATCAAAAAGTACAATTTTTAAATTTATCAGAGGGAATTTGTATTGAAAATAAGAATATGGAGTGTATTTCATACTTATGTAGATAAGCATATAATTTCTATGGGCATCCTTTCTACATTGCTAAAATACATGTTATCTCTGATAAGTATTTTACTGAAAATTACAACTTAGTGAAAAATGATTTGACCATTTCATAATTCATCTCAATGGTTAGAATTATGAGGATTGAAGGGGTTAAACAGAAAATAACTGACAGGGACATGACAATGGAATGGAGGAAGGGAGTAAAGGTGCCTTCATTATTCCCTGTAATGCTCTGTTTTAGACGCAAAATAACAAAAAAATAACGGTCAATTCTGAGCATTGATACATATGTATTTCCTCTATTTTTATTTGTGTTTTAGTTAGAAAAGGATTTATTACCAACAATTAGTAGGATGATTCATTCATTCAACAAATATTTGTTGATAGCCTACTATGTGATCAGTACTAGCAATAAAATGGAGGGGGAAAAATAAAATAAGACATCGTCCCTGCCCTCATGGAGCTGAATTATATGTGAACTGAGAAATATTTTGAAATCTAACAGAAAGTATTTAATAAGAGTGAGGGGATGGGGGTACATTAATCTGTACTGATACTTTGGAAGTGGGGCTGCTATTGGTGTTAAATCTGGAAGCAAAGGTTCTATGCTCAATGAGCTACCTTACTTGTGGTCAAAATAGAGTCTGACTAATCATTCATTAGATGTGGACCACACAGCTAATTCAGTCTTATGCAATATCAACTTTCGTTACCATTGTTAACTTCAAGTTCACATGCATTTTTCTTTGATTCCCTCTAGTATATGACTGCTGCCGCTCCTATGCAAGGGACCTACATTCCCCAGTACACGCCTGTGCCTCCAACAGCTGTCTCTATTGAAGTAAGTCTATCCTTGTCTTACAGAAACAAGTGAAGGAAGATAAATCTCAGATACATATAATGTGGTCCCTCATAAACCAAGGAATCCTCCTGTGTGAGTTTTGTGCTGCTATAACACTTGAAATTAAAACTCAGCATATGAAAGTTGTTAGGGGTTATCTCATTTTCTGGCATTTCACACTGACAACAATAGTAAAACATTTACTATCTGATGATTTTGCATATTAACAGTGCATGTCCGGCCAAGGTCCCTGATAGGATCCCTGACTGGTAGACACTATGTGCATGTAGAAAGGAAGCTTGTATTGCACAGTATTTCACCACCTAGGAGGGGAGAATGGGCATGGTCTCCCCAAACCCCTAGGATATTGTGCAGAGAGGAGCAGGTGCTGGAGTCCAGTTGTCAGGGACAGGACACTGTCCAACTGGTTGTGGGTGCCCACAGGGGACAGAGGCCAAGGCAGTGGCAGCTGATGCCCAAAAAGTAGACCAACCTTAGAGACACGGAGGAAGCAAGACCCTGGAGTCTAACCCCAGCTCCCAGCCACAAAAGGTGGTAGAGATGGGCTGGCCCATAGTCAAAAGGAGCCCTAAGATGGAGCACTTGGATGCCTGGGTCCCAGAGGACCCTGCATCTGCTAACAGGCACCTACCTGTACTGCCCCTTATGCTTCCTCCATGACCCCTCCTGAGCAATCATTATTGAGGGTGGGCAGACTACCTGGGCAGAGTTGGGGTCAGTGCTTGAGTGGCCAGCAACAACTGAAGTTTAAGATCAAGGGCAAAGGCTTGGCCTGGTTGTCACAGTCTCTGAGGAACCTCTTCATTGTTGATTCTCATGGAGACATGGGGGCTGATGGGAGCAGAGCTGCCCAGTAGAATCTGTGCAATGCTTAGAGAAGGGGCTGGCAAGGGCACCCAGCATGCAGCAGTGCACACCCTGTGGCACACAGACCTCCTTCTCCCGACAAAGCCAACATGGGTATTTTGGGGTCATTGAGGAGATGAGCCAGGACCATACATCCTGAAAATACGATGAGGGCCAGAGAGGGAGAGGAGCCCAGGGATGGGGGTGGTGCTTGGGCCACCCTGACTCTGAAAGATGGGGTGGCCCACCCCTTCAGGAGGTGGTGGGTACCAACTCTCCTGAGGTGATGGGGTGAAAGGCTATGGTAACAGGTGACCTCAGCAGGGGCCCAGTGCAACATTCACAGTACAAGTGAGGAGGTGAGGTGATGTGGTCATCCTCTATTTTCGTATTACCCTGATTTTCACATAATGACCTGATCTTTAGAACCTAACCACGTTGGTAAGTGAGGAATTAGCATATGTTCATTTACTCAAATATGCCTGTTTGGCTTTGTATTTGAAATAATGTTTTCTGTCACAGAGGTATAAAAGGAGTTTGATTTTTCATATTTAGAGAAAAGACCAGAGACCAAATCACTACTCCATCAATAACCAGAAATAATAATAAATACGGAAGGGAGAAAAGTTTATAGCTATTTGACTAAGCTGTTTCTCTAGGGCCTTTTTACTCAAAAAGTGGTCTCTGGACCAACATCATTGGCATCACCTGGGAGCTTGTTGAAGGTCCCTGAGTGGCACAAATGGTTTGCCCTTGACTACTAACCTAGAGGTTGGCAGTTTGAACCCACCTAGCAGTGCCATGGAAGAAAGGCCTAGTGATCTGCTTCTGTAAAGATTACAGCCAAGAATATCTGAAGCAGTTTTACTTTGTAACACATAAGGTTTCGATGAGTTGGAATCAATCCAATGGCAGTGGTTTGTTTGTTTACTGTTTTTAAGGGGGTTTTGGAGCTTGCTATACATGCAGACCCTCAGACATTACCCAGACCAACTGAATCAGAATCTACATTTTTAACAAGACCCCTTAGCAAATACTACATGCATATTAAAATTTAAGAGGCACTGGATAGTGTGCTGGTTCTCACCTTTTTTTTTTTTTTCTTTTGCACACTATTACAAAATGTTGATGCCTGAGTCTTATCCCCAAAGACTCTGATTAATTTGGCTGGGCTATGACCTGACCTGTCCAGCAGGACTTTTAAAGTCTCCCAGATGATTCCATCATATACCAAAAATGAGAACCACTGCTCTAGGGAATGTACCGTGATGATTTTTTGGCTTCTTCCAAATAAGAAACAAAATGTTGGTTCACTCTTATTTCTATGGGTACCATGAATCATGAAGATATATTGTACTTAATAGAAGCATTGCCTCTTTCCTTTTCTCTTTCCATTGAACTGAATCCATCTCTTCCACATATCATTTTTTGGGGACAGAATCATGAAGCTACCTGGAAAAGGAGAGAGCATAGAGCTGTGGAGGTGGTAGTAAAACACTTAAATGTGTATTCTTCTTTCTGGTTCTTCTTGCTTCTCTTCACTCTCTCCTGATACACATGTGCCATCATGGCCACAGTTCCTTGCTTTCCTTCCCCTGGGCCTACTCTGGAGTTGATATGACCAGCTCGTGTTTTTGGCACCATTCTGTGTGAAAATCCACCATGATTCTCCCAAGGTCCAGAGGTACAGAGATTGGAAATCCCACATCATTTCTGACTTTGTAGGGCAGTCATGCTTACCTAGCCTTGTTTAAACCTGTAAGAGGGATCCTTACAGACTAAGTTAAATCTTACATTTAATTAGTTAAATCCATTTTATTAATTAATCTTTATAATCTCTGCCACATACTTACATTTCTGTGTCTCTGACAAAGGTATATACTTATATGTAAAATTTGAGCATTTTGATGAGTATAAAATAATGAGACACATTTGGTTGTGTGGCTAATTGCAAGCATTCTTATAATTAAATCTCCAATGTAAAAAGGTTTGTCATTGAGAGAAATGTAAGTACATGCTAATATATTTTGAATTTGTGCTTACAAAGAAAAGCAGTTATTCATTTTCTGTGTGAAAACACTTAACCAAAAAATCAGGAGCATCTACACAAACAGATGCAGGTGAGAGGTTCAGGAAAAATATACAATACTAAACAGTACATTAGAATAACCAAAAAAAAAAAAACACTCAGTGCCATTGAGTCAATTCCATCTCATAGCAACCCTCATAGGGTTTCCAAGGCTATAAGTCTTTATGGAAGCAGTCTGCCTCATCTTTTTCCCATGGAGCAGCTGGTAGGTTTGGTAGGTTTGAACCACCAATCCGTTGGTTAGCAGCCAAATGCCTTAACCACTACACCACCAGCACTTCTTAAAAGTTAAATTAATATAGTGAGCTTTTTCAGATTCAAAAGGACAATCAAGGGTTTATGTGGTTTTGTGTGTGTGTTGTTTTTTTTTTTTTTTATTTCCCCAAAGACATTTAGTGAGTGACCAAGAATTGACCAGGAACATTTGAAACCCAAAATTATTTCAGGTGTCCAAGGCTATAAATCAAACAAGAAGAATATGTTCAGACTGACCTGAAGAACACTGCAAAACTGCCCCTTAGGGTTTCCAAAGCTATAGTCTTTACAGAAGCAGATTGCCTGCCTCATCTTTCTTCTGCAGAGCAGTTGGTGGGTTTGAACCACTGACCTCGTGGTTATCAGCTTACTGCCTAGCCACTATGTTACCAGGGTTTCTTTCCTTATAATGACCAAATAAATCCACTTATACCTCTTTCAGAACCAAACATATGTCCCTGGTGATGACTACCTCCAAAAATTCACCATTGTTGACATCTGTGAGAAACAAGAAATAGAAAGGGTGAGGGGCAAAGCATACCAAAATTAAGGACAAGTTTTTATTTTTCTTTCATGAAACGTCTAAATTAATTCCAGTCATCGCTATGGAAAACAAAACAAATCAAACCAAGTTGTTGAAGAAAAATTCTACTTAATGGTGTCCTTTAAAAATGAATCCAAAGTTTGATACAGACTTTTATCAAGGCCAGCTTCCAGTGTTTTGTCAAATAATATAGGCATAGGCATAGTACACGACTCCAGGTGAAAATGTTTGAATATACAGTTCTTTATTAGAATCCTGCATGAGAATTTTTTAATTCATAAATTGTTATTTGATGTGACTGTGTTCTATCATAGTTTAAAAGTATGGGCAAAATAATTTTCTGCAGTTTGGTTCTTCCAAGGATTTCTGGTGGAAAAACTTCTTGGTGGCACATTGGAATGAATTCCTTACTCTTTATCCAAATATCCTGCACAGTTTGCCTCTGAGTACTTATTGCTATTTTTTCATGTGAGTGAGAGAAACAATTCTACTCATGCCAAATAGATAAGGACTATTCTCCCCAGTCCACCTGAAGAGAGCCCTTTGCTACAACAATTAAGTCTTACTTACCTCCTTAGGGTGTTGTTGCCGATACCTCTCCCCAGACAGTGGCACCATCATCCCAGGACACCAGTGGTCAGCAGCAACAGATAGCAGTGGACACATCCAACGAACATGCACCTGCATATTCTTACCAACAATCTAAGTAAGTGCAAGCTATGGTAAGGTCTTTCCCTTAAGATTAACCATCTTGGTATCTTTGCTGTCATGTTGTATCTGCTAACTTTGACTGTATAACAAATCATCAAACCTAATGACAAGCAATTATCTAGCTCGTAATTTTGTAGGTTGGCAATTTGTGCTGACCTCAGGTGGATAGGTTTTCTGGACTCACTCTTGCATCTGGAGACAGCTACTGATCATCTTTGTAGCTCAGCTTCTGGGTGTTCTCTCACTATCCTTTGTGTGATTGGAGTGACTGGGCCACATGTTTCTCATTCTCCAACAGGCTTGAGACTCATTTGCGTAAAGCAAATCACATAGCCAAGGCCAGAGTCATTGTGGAGGGTATTAATGAAAAGATTGGATTCAGGGAGGATATATAGCCATTTTTATAAAAGCATCCTACTGTACATATTTTTTTGGAAAATTCCTATATTCCCAATGAACTAAAAGTAGATATTGAGCCTTGATTTTTATCTGTTTCCTCTTTTTAAATGAGGAGAGTAACACCCATCTTGCAGGTTTGCTTTGAATTCCTGGTAAAATAATTCATGAAAAAAGGTGTTAGAAAATATTAAGCATAAAAACAAAGACCTAAATGTTGAGTTCATTTAGACTCAAGGTGATCCATGTGTGCAGAGTAAAACTGTACTCTATAGGGTTTTCAAGGCTGTGACTTCAGAAGTAGATTGTCAGGCGCCTCAGAATGGGTTTAAACCTTCTTATGAGGTACCGCTGAGTAGGTTTAAATAACCAATCTTTCACTTAGTAGTAGAGCAGTTAACCTTTAACCTTTTGTGCCACCCAGAGACTCCTAAAGCAAAACAGAGTTGTTCCAATTCAGGAATGAGATGGTAAAGAATAAGTCAGATAATCAAAATTACTCTTGAAAATCCATAAGCCCCTTGTAAAGCAAAGTATTTTTGGGTTTATGTTGAGTAATTATGTAGATTAATGTTTGAGAAGGAGCTCTGGTAGCCTAGTGCCTAAGGCACTTGACTGCTAACCAGAAGGTTGGCGGTTCAAACCCACCAGCCACTCCTGGGAAGGAAGGTTGGGCAATCTACTTCCGTAGTGTTACCTCCTCAGAAACCCAAGGATGGATCACTATGAGTCAGGTCCAACTCCACGGCACATAACAACAACAACAACGTTTGAGAACTTATTGAAACTAAAGGAAGGAAAAAAAAGGAAATACTGGTGTCTTCCCATGCAAACCATTCTACTTGGTAGAGAACAATTGAATCCTTGGTAAATAGAGAATCCTCAAGTGATTCTGCCTATCTGCAAAGTGCTGTTCTTTATCATCATTCCTCTTTAACCTCAAGGCATATTAAGAGATTTGTTTGCTGTTGAAAGATTAATCAAGATAATGGATTTTTCCTATGTGATTTATTTTCCAAAGTCAGACCTATAAATTACATGTGATCACGATGTGACTTAACCATACAAATTGTCCTACAATGAAAACACATACTCTGTAAAAGCAAAATAAGAAATTTAGTGAAATTCCAAAGACAGTCCAGACTGGGAAGACATCCAACTTCACAGAGTGTGGAAATAGCCACTCCACCAGACAATGAGAAAGAAAACAGTTTTGTACAGTTGGAGCAGAAACTGAAAGTCACCAAATCATAATGGACTGAAAGACAGTCTGGGGACTCAAAAGCAGGATATCTCAAAGCAAGGGTTTAACAAGGCCTAGGTGGATAACACTTAAGTGAGGTTACATGATTGGTTAAGGGTGCTTGCTCTTCAGTTTATTACAGAATAGTCACAGGACAATGGCAGGATAGGTTTTTCTGGTAACCTGCTTTTAAAATTGCCTTTTAGATAATATGTCTGTTTCTGGGGATCCATTCAAAAAGATTTATCTATAATGCTGAGCATCAAGACCCTTTGGCACAAGTTATTGCATCTTGTATCTGTTTAACCATTGAGAAAAGACCCTCTTGGAATGGATTGTGCTATCCAACACCTGACAGACTTCAAGGGAAAAGAATGTCTCTTTTAGGCTGTGGTTAGGTCAATATAGAAGTTATAGGAACTATGGTTAGAAAAGACAAATTTAAAATTCAGCAAGGAATCTAGACTCATGTTAAGACTTTAAAATGGAATTAAGTCTTACCTTTCAAACTACTTTATTTACACACACCATGAGCCTCTGATTTTAGACTCTCATGCAAAATATAAAGTGTTATTATTGTTGATGTTATTTTTATCACACAGTAAGTTTCAGGTGAGGTCATCAGGGAATAAAGCACTATTTTTTGTTAGTTTGTTGAGTTTTTTTTTTTTTTTTAATTGTTAATTTACTTATAGCCAGTATGAATAACTTTTACATACAATGTACCAAAGGATATGATGAGAGACTCTAGCATTCCACTGGGAACTCTGGTAGCATAGTGGCAAGGCACTTGACTGCTAAGCAGAAGGCTGGCGGTTCAAACCCACAAGCCACTCCTCGGAAGGAAGATGGGGCAATCTACTTCCGTAGTGATACTGCCTCGGAAACCCAAGGAGGGGTCACTATGAGTAAGATGTGACTCGACGGTACATAACAACAACAGCAATAGCATTCCACTAGTCAAAGATTTCATATTACTTGGTTCTACAATCAACACCAATGTTAGCAACAGTCAAGAAATCAGACAGCGTATTGCACTGGGCAAACCTGCTGCAAAAGTCCTCTTTAAAGTGCTGAAAAACAAAGATGTCTCTTTGAAGACTAAGGTATGCCTAACCCTGGAAGGAAGACTGGGCAATCTACTTCCATAGAGATACCACCTTGGAAACCCAAAGAGGGCTCTCTGTGAGTTGGAACCTACTTGATGGCAGTGAGTTTGGTTTTGGTATTTGGTCCTTTGTTCCAGGAATGCTCTTCCAGCTGAAATAGACAACAGATAAGGAAACAAACAGCACTATTGTGATGGCCAAGGCAACAAGTGAGATGGTGGCAGGTATAATAGTGGGTAGAAGAAATGGGACAAGGGATAAACTGAAAGAAGGGAAAAAAAGGCAAATAGGATTTTGAAGTTCCCAGCAAAAACAGCACAGTGATCTTTGCCAGTAACAGATGCAGGTGATATAAAAGCCCAGGTGGGCCTGATTGGTAGAGAAAGACCAGGAATAAAGTCATTCTTTTAATGAGTTCATCCAAAAGTTTATTCATTGAAATATTTGAGGAGCTCTGAAAATGGCCATAAAAAAATTTTACATGGATTTAAGTTTTACTAAAGCTTAAATTAGGAGTTCTGGTGGCTTAGTGCCTAAGGCATTTGACTTCTAACCAGAAGGTTGGTGGTTCAAACCCACCAGCCACTCCTCATAAGAAAGATTGGGCAATCTACTTCCATAGTGATACCATCTTGGAAACCCAAGGAGGGGTTGCTATGAATCGAATCCAACTGGACGACAGTGAGAAGAAAAGGTCACTATGAGTTGAATCAACCCAACTTGATGGTATTGAGTTGGTTTGGTTATTGGAAAGCTTAACTATCCAGGAAAAAGTAATTGCCTTCTCCTATTAGTCTTACTCACTCCCTCACTCACTCACTCATTCACTTTTTGCCTTCAAGTTGATTCTACTTATAGAAACCTCTCCTTGGGTTTCCAGGACAGTGTCTCTATGGAAGTAGATTGCTCAATCTTCCTTCCAAGGACTGGCTGATGGGTTTGAACCACCAGCCTTCTGGTTAGCAGTCAAATGCCTTAGGAACTATGCCAACAGAGCGCCCCCCCCCCCATTAGCTAGCATTTAAAAAGAAAATTATTGTGATTTGGGTGGGAGTTTAAAGAACAAATTCATTTTCCCTACAGCAGTTCACACACATTTTGTTTCATGACATTAACTGAAATCCCCACAATGTAGCAGCTCTCTTTCCCACTTACTCTCTGTAGTTACCTCTTCCCTGTGCCCTTTCTTATTCATTCCTTCCTCCTGAGCTGTCTCCCTGTGCAAATACTGCCCTTCTGTTCTCCTATGATTGATCTTTCTAAGGAGTGTATCTACCTGATGTAAATGTTTACCTTGTAAGCCTATGTTTGTTGGCTGTCACTTCCAGACCTGAAGGGTAAATAGAGGTTATCATCTTAGGGGGTCTCACCAGGCTCTATCAAACCAGTAAACCTGTTTTTTTTTATGATTTTGAATTTCCTTCAACATTGTTTTCCCACTCTATCTAGGATCTCCTGCACTGATCCTTTTCTGAGTGTTTGACAGTGGTAGCTGGCACCTTCTTGCTCTTCTGGTATCATGGTCATATAGGGTGAGGTTCACATGGTCCACTAGTCCCTTGAACTAATTGTTTCCATGTGTCTTTGGTTTTTGTTATTCTTCTTTGCTCTGAATGAGGAGAAATCCATTGTTGCATCCAGATGGTCACTTGCAAGCTTTTAAGACCTCAGCTGTCACTCACCAAAGTAGGATATAGAACAGTATTTTTGTTTAGTGTGTTTTTCCAGTTGAGTTTGATGTCCCTCACTACCATGGTCCCAACCCCACAGGTCCAGCAACTCATTCCCCCAGGGTGGTTTGCTGTGGCTAAAAGAAATAATCAACTTTGCCCCTTATTAGCTATATCATATATATGGACATTCTTACAGCACAAACAAAAATGTATGTGGAAATATTGTCTAAACAAACAAAAAAAAAAAAACCTCACTGCTATCAAGTCAGTCCCAACTCATAGAGAACCCTCCTTGGGTTTCTGAGGTGGTATCTCTACAGAAGTAGATTGCCCGGTCTTCCTTCTGAGGATAGCTTGTGAGTTTGAACTGCCAGCCTTCTGGTTAACAATCAAATCCCTTAAGCAGTATGCCACCAAAGCTCCTGAACCTTATATATGGTCATGGGTATATTCTCTTTTGGGGGCCTGGAGCCAGTGGCTGCTTTTCACTTGGGGCCAGCTGTATTTTAAAGCTGAGGCCTGAGGTAGGTGGGCCTGGGGCATGGGGGCTGATTTTTTTCTTAGGGCAGGCTATATTTTAAGGCCATTGCCCAAAGTAGGCATGTGCAGAGGGGTTAGGAACAACTAAGGGAGACGAGCTTGTCTGTCAGTTTGTCATCCTGTGGTAGCTTACATGTTACTGTGAGGATGGAGGCTATGCCACTGTGTTGCAAAATCCCAGCAGGGTTACCGATGGTGGACAGGTATGAGCGGAGCTTCTAGGCTAAGACAGACTTGGAAGAAGGAGGTGACCATCCACTTCTCAAAGAATTGGCCAGTGAAAACATTATGAATAGCAGTAAAACACTGTCTGTTATATTACTGGAGAACTTTATGAACTGTCCAATATAGTGCCAGAAGATAAGCCCATCAGGTCAGAAGGCACTCAGAATTTGGCTGGGGAAGAGCTTACTCCTCGGAGTAGAGATGACCTTAACGATATGGATAGAGGAAAGCTTCCAGGACCTCCACTGGCTGATGTGGCATGACTTAAAATGAGTAGAAACAAATGCAAATACACATTAATAATTGTAACATGGAATGTATGAAGTATGAATCTAGGAAAATTGGAAGTTGTTAAAAAATGAAATGGAATGCATAAGGATCGATATCCTAGGCATTAGTAGCTGAAATGGACTGGTTTTTGCCATTTTGAATCAGACAACCATATGATCTCCTGTGCAGGAGCTCTGGTAGCATAGTGCTTAAGGCACTTGATTGCTAACCAGAAGGCTGGAGGTTCAAACCCACCAGCCACTCCACAGAAGCAAGATTGGGCAATCTACTTCCGTTAGTGATACTGCCTCAGAAGCCCAAGGAGGGGTCACTATGAGTCGGGTCTGACTCAACGGCACATAACAGCAACAACATGCTGGGAATGACATATTGAAGAGGATTGCTGTGACATTCATCACAACAAAAAGTGTTTGAAGATCTGTCCTGAAGTACAATGCTATCAATGATAAGATAATATCCATACCCCTACAGGGGAGCTCTGGTAGCATAATGCCTAAGGCACTTGACTGCTAATCAGAAAGCTGGTGGTTCAAACCCACCAGCCACTCCTCGGAAGGAAGATGGGGCAATCTACTTCCATAGTGATACTGCCTCAGAAGCCCAAGGAGGGGTTGCTATGAGTCAGGTCCAACTCGACGGCACATCACAACAACACAGGGAACACCAGTTAATACTAATGTTATTCAAATTTACACAGCAACCAACAAAGCCAAAGATGAGGAAATTGAAGATTTTTTACCAACTTCTGCAGTCTGAAATTGACCAAACTTGCAATCAAGATGTGTTGATTGTCACTGATGACCACAATGCAAAAGCTGGAAACAGAGAAGTGTTACTGGTAGCTGGAAAATACAGCCTTGGTGACAGAAATAATTCTGGAGATAGCATGATAGAATTTTGCAAGACCAATGACTTATTCATTGCCAATACCTTTTTTCAACAACATAAGCCATAACTATACATGTGGTCTTTACCAGAAGGAATACACGGGAATCAGATTGACTACATCTGTGGCAAGAGGTGATGGAGAAGTTCAGTATCTTTGCCCAAAACTAGGCCAGGAGCTGATGGTGGAACAGACCATCAACTGCTCATATGCACACACAAGTTGAAGTTGAAAACAATTAAAGAAGTCCATGAGAGCCAAAATACAAACTTGATAATATCCCTCTTGAATTTAGAGACCATTTAAAGAATAGATTTGATGCATTGAACACCAATGACTGAAAACCCAGAGGAACTGTAGGATGACATCAAGAACATTATCCATGAAGAAAGCAAGAGATCATTAAAAAGACAAGAAAGGAAAAAAACACCAAAATGCATGTCACAAGAGACTCTAAAACTTGTCCTTGAATGGAGAGTAGCTAAAGGAAATGGAAGAAATGACAAGATAAAAGCTGAACAGACTTCAAAGAGCAGCTAGAGCAGACAAAGTCAGTTAGGATAATGAAATGTACAAAGACCTGGAGTTAGAAAAACAAAAGGGAAGAACACACTCAACATTTCTCAAGCTGAAAGAATTAAGGAAGAAATTTAAACCTTGAGTTGCAATATTGAAAGATTCTATGGGCAAAATATTGAATGATGTAGGAAACATCAAAAGAAGATGGAAGGAATACACAGAGTCACTGTACCAAAAAGAATTGGTCGATCTTCATCTATTTCAGGAGGTGGCATATGATCAAGAACCAGTGTTACTAATGGAAGAAATCGAAGCTTCACTGAAGGAATTGGTAAAAGAACAAGACTCCAGGAATTGACAGAATACCCATTGAGATGTTTCAACAAATGGATACCCCACTGGAGGCACTTACTTGGCTATGCCAAGAGATTTGAAAGACAGCTACCTGGCCAGCTAACTGGAAGAAACCCATATTTATACCCATTTCAAAGAAAGGTGATCCCACAGAATGTGGAAATTATCAAACAGTATCGTTAATATCACATGTAAGTAAAATCTTACTGAAGATAATTCAAAAAAGGTTTCAGCAGTATATTGACAAAGCACTTCCAGAAATGCTAGCTGGATTCAGAAGAGGATGTGGAACAAGGGATATCATTACTGATGTCAGATTGATCTTAGCTGGAAGCAAAGATTAAAGATGTTTACTTATGTTTTATTGACTATGCAAAAGCATTTGGTTGTGTAGATCATAACAAAGTGTGGATAACATTGAGAAGAATAGGAATTCCAGAACACTTGGTTGTACTGATGAGGAACCTGTACATAGATCAGGAGGCTGTCGTTCAAACAGAACAAGGGGAACTACATGTTCAAATTCAAGAAGGGAGTGTGCCAGGGTTGTATCCTTTCACCGTACTTATTCAACTTTTATGCTGAGCAAATAACCTGAGAAGCTGGATTATATGAAGATAATGTGGCATCAGGATTAAAGGAAAACTCCTTAACAACCTACAATATGCAGATGACACAACTTTGCTTGCTGAAAGTGAGAATGATTTAAAGCACCTACTGATGAAGATTAAAGACTACATACAGTCTGCAGTATGGATTACATCTTAATATAAAGAAAACAAAAATCCTCACGGTGGGTCCAATAAACAGCTTCACAGTGGATGGTGAAAATATTGCAGTTGTCGAGGATTTCTTATTACTGGGTTCTACAACCAACACCAATGGAAGAAGCAGTCAAGACATCAGAGGACATATTACATTGGGCAAATATGCTGCAAAAGATGTCTTTCAAGTGCTGAAGAGCAAAGATGTCTCCTTGAAGACTAAGGTGCACCTAACCCAAACCATGGTATATTCAATCACCTCTTATGCATGTGAGAGCTGGACAATGAATAAGGAAGACTGAAGAAGAGTTGATGCATTTGAATTGTGGTGTTGGAGAAGAATGCTAAGAGTACCATAGTCTGCTAAAAGGACAAACAAATCTGTGCTGGAAGAAGCACAGACAGAATGCTCCTTGGAAGCAAGAATGGCCAGACTTTGTCTCACCTACTTTGGTCATGTTGTCAGAAGGAACGATTCCCTGGAGAAGGATATTATGCTTGGTAAAGTAGAAGGTCAAGAAAGAAGGGGAAGGCCCTCAACGAGATGGATAGACACAGTGGCAGCAATGATGGGCTCAGGTATAGCAAGGATTGTGAAGCTGGCACAAGACCAGGCAATGTTTCATTCTGCTGTGCATAGGGTCTCTATGAGTTGGAGATGACTCTACGGCACCTCACAACAACAATATATTCCCTTTTGCCTGGACATATCTGATCATTCAACCTGTCTACCCCTCTGTTTATCTATAGTTTAATGTTTGTTATCACTGATAATGCAGTCTTGTATAGGTCAAAGTGTTTGTCTTTGTTGTCTGTACGTCTTTTGCACCTCGCTGCGTCTTCCTTTTCCTTAGTGTTACCATATCTGTCACTTGATTTACTGGATAGTACTTTTTTTAAAGAGCACTTTTCATTTTTTCTTCTTTGCATTATAGATGTCTTGCCTAAATATAAGGAGCTCTGGTGGCATAGTGCCTAAGACATTTGACTGCTAACCAGAAGGTTGGTGGTTCAAACCCACCAGCCACTCCATGGAAGAAAGACTGGGCAATCTACTTCTGTAAAGATTTACTGCCTCAGAAACCCAAAGGGGGTCACTATGAGTCGGAATCAACTCGATAGCAGTGAGTTTGTTTATTTTTGGTTTGGTTTGACTATATATAGATCTTGATCCGTTAGTTAATTGAAAGCCCTTGAGGGCAGCAATCTTGTCTCCTAGTATCATACTGGCATGATGCTGGGTCCTATCATTCAAACTAGACCTGGGTTTCAGGTGGGAAAGTGGATGAGGAGACTCAATAGGTTTCCATGTGAGACAAAGACATTCTCTCTGGGTCAGGCAGAGTACCCCTACTTCCACAAAATCATACAATAACCAAGGGTCATTCAGTCTTAAATCATCGACTCTTCTGGTTGACAATGCTGAGTTTTCCACAAAGAACAGTGTAAAAATGGTGTGAGGGCAGTGTGTGATTTCTCTAACTTCAGAAGAGGGGAGGAGGATCAACATTGACATTGATAGCTCAAGGCTGATTCCTATGAGGCAGAGGTCAGACATGCCTCCAACCCCCCATTTTTTAACCAGTTCTGACACCAACTGCCTCTCCCATGGCTGGCACTCTCTACTCCTCTGCTAGATTTGACAATTCATTGCAAAGGCCACACACCACTCACAGGTAATACTCAATGATTACAGGTTTTATTAAGGCAGTAACAAGTTACAATTCAGGATTACAAACAACTCAGCATACAGTTCTTCAATCAAGACAGCCTCTTCTCAGTGGTACCCAAAAGCATGTCTCTCTCTGGCCCTCAACATCTCAGCTTGTGGCCCCTTGGCCTCTACCCTGATCCAGTAAGTTTCATTTGTGGGAGTTAGAAAGACTCTGGCTACAAGGGTTATATTAAGTAATTCACTACACCACAAACTGCAAGGAATGAAAACTTTCATCCTATGTCCACAAAGTGGTAAGGATTATGAGGAAAATTTCCTGGTTGAAAAGAATTTTTTTCCATACTGCTACAGGAGAGTATATTACAGGATGCTCTACAAGAAGTATGCTTGTGGCTTTCTCATGGCAGAGATGGAAATAAAATGGAACATAGAACATTTCAAGTGTATGATAATGTGAAAATCTCTTGCATTGCCTTTCAGACATTTATTTAAAACTGGGAAAAGTTTTAGCAGGTCCTGTTTAAAGACTCAAGGAGATCTGGTGGGAAATTGGTAAAGCATTTGTCTGGTAACCAAAATGTCAGCACTTTGAACCCACTAGCCACTCCATGGGAGAAAGATGAGGAAATGTGCTTCCATAAAGATTGTTGTTGTGATGGTGGTTGTTGTTAGGTATTGTTCAGTCAGCTCTGACTCATAGCAACCCTACATACAACAAAAAGAAACACTGCCCAGGCCCATGTCATCCTCACAATCTTTGCCATGCTTGAGTCCATTGTTGCAGCCACTGTGTCAATGTACTTCATTGAGGGTCTTCCCCTTTTTTACTGAGCCTCTACTTTACCAAGCATGATATCTTCTCCTGAGAATGGTTCTTCTCACAACAGGTCCAGAGTAGGTGAGACGAAGTCTAGCAATTCTCATTTTCAAGAATGTTCCAGGTATACTTCCTCCAGGTCAGATTTGTTTGTTCTTCTGGGAGTCCATGGTATTTTCAGTATTCTTCATCAACACCATAATTCAAAGGCATCAACCCTTCCTTGGTCTTCCTTACTCATTGTCCAGCTTTCTTATGTCTATGAGGCAATTTAAAATACTATGACTTGGGCTAGGCACACCTTACTCTTCAAAGTGACATCTTTGCTCTTTAACACTTTAAAGAGGTCTTTTGCAGCAGATCTGCCCAGTACACTATGACGTCTGATTTTTTGACAGCCTTAGAAATCCTCTGAGCAATTTCTGTTCTCTGCTATTGGTTCACTACTGGGCAAAACTAATTCTATGAGAGTGGGTTTGTTTTTTGGTTTTGTTTATAGACTCATTTTCCTCTTTGGCAATACACAAAGTGCTAGGAACTTTTTACTTGTAAGAACAACAATGAAAACAAAATGTTGAATGGAATAAAAAATCATATCCTACATCAATTAAATTCATGGATAACAATCACTTCTGAAATTTAATAAGAAGAAATAATTGAGACAGTGGTTAAAACATTTGGCAGCTAACCAAAAGTTCAGTGGTCAAATCCACAAGTTGATCTGCATGAGATGAGGCAGCTTGCTCCCCTAAAGGTTTACAGCCTTGGAAACCATATTGGACAGTTATACTCTGTCATATAACAGGGTCTGGTGGCATAGTGGATAAGACATTTGGCTGCTACAGAGTTCCGGCAAGATGGCGGAC
>NW_006921590.1:704443-706633 GCF_000298275.1 Orycteropus afer afer | reverse complement strand
CTGGTGTAACAACTGAGACTATGGTCCCTAGCTGCCCTTCAGGTCTGGGATTGAACCCACACCTGTGGCTTCCAGCCAAACAAAAGACAGGCACATGAGTTGAACATTTACCTGTGGTAGATATACTCCTTGTAGAGAACAATCATGGGAGAAAGAAGGGCTGCTTATGCATAGGGAGACAGCTCAGGGGGCAGGGCTTCATGGAGGGATGGACACAGGGAAGAGGTAATTATCAGTGGGAAGTGGGAGGGGAGCTGTTGCATTGTGGTAAATTGTGGTCAATGTCATGAGACAAAGTGTACCTGCACTGCTGTATGGAAAGTGAATTTGCGCTGTAAATTTTCACCCAAATTACAATTAAAAAAAAAAAAGAATTTAGCTAAATGTTTGGGTTGTGTAAATACCTGTGGTCTATTTCATGGAAAAACATCACCAAGAAAAACTTGAGGGAGGTAAGGGCACCTAAGGAGTGCCTAGGTGCCACAATACATTAAGCACTTATGCTCCACCACAACCACAGCTTGGTTTGTTCAAACCTATCTACAGGTTACTTGGAAGAAAGACTTAACGATTTGCTTTCAAAAGGTCACAACCTTGAAAACTCTATGAAGTGCAATTCTGTTCTTCACACATAGGGTATCTCTCCATGAGTCAGAATCACCTGGACAGCAACTGGTTTTAGTGGTAAAGGTACCTACAGAGATGTTTATTTCCCAGAAGGAAGGTTGGGCAATGTACTTCCATACTGATAGTGCCTCTGAAACCCAAGGAGAGGCCGCTGTGAGTCAGACCTGACCCGATGGAGATCTTTATTTAATAAGCATTTATTAGAAAACACGCATAAAATAATTTATACAGCTTGCTCCCTAAGCTTCGTAAAGTGTCAGCTCTCTTCTTTTAAGTAATCTTACCATATCTTACATGAAAAATTCACTCATATAGATTTGACAATTTCTACAGATTATCCTCATAGAGACCACCAGAATTCTATCTCATGTCAATCTTTTAAGCTCAAGCTTCAAGTAATATCCCTAAAGTTACCGGCTACAGATTTCTCTACATTTTTATTATAAGTTTTTCATATAGAGTGGAGAGTGTCTCTAAATATTTTAGCCAATATTTCTTGACCACTCCAAATTTCACAAATGGCAGCTCATTTCCAGCATCCATTAAGCTAATTAACAAGCCCATGCTTTCAGCAGGCAACCCATTTCCAACAATCTCATTATGCCAATTGAGATATGGATAGCTTAAAGTACTTGTACAAACCTCTGCCTTTTCTCATTAAATGTCGCTGACCTCCTGTGGGGTGTGAAATTCTATTAGGGCAGCTGAATGCCCCCTGAAAAGTAGCTAAACCCATTACACATACATATAATACCACAATGTTTATACTAATGGTATTTGAAGATAAACTAAAACAAAAGTTGTAGGAGAAAAGTTTGACAAAGATATATGTTGTGCCTGTGAATAAAGGAGTTATGTTTCGAATCTGTGTCTGTAAATAACTTAGTATTTCAAATTCCACTTTTCAAGCTTAGAAACAGATCTACACATTTTATGGGCTCAAGCATAGCAAGGATTGTGAGGATGGTGCAGGACCAGGCAGTGTTTCTTTCTAGGGTCGCTATCAGTTGGAGCCAACTCAACAACACCTAACAACAACACATTTTATGCTCATTTATTTTTTATTTTTTATTTTTTTCCTTGTTAAAAGAGGCTAATAATGCAAATGAAACTGAGCACTTATAAACTGAAGGTACAATTGATAACTGTTTTTTATTCCAATTCCCATACAAATTATTATGTGTTTTCTTGGGCTTTTTGTTGTTGTTGTTGTTGTTGTTTGCCGTCGAGTTGGAACTGACTCATAGTGACCCCTCCTTGGGTTTCCGAGGCAGCATCACTATGGAAGTAGATTTCCCTATCTTCCTTCTGAGCAGTGGCTGGTGGGTTTGAACTGCCATCCTTCTGGTTAGCAGTCAAGTGCCTTAGGCACTACGCTTTTTAGGAAACCTTATAGTCTATACATAGAACCAGAAGTTCTTGGTTGAAATTTCACCTTTGCCCTTTACTTGTTATCACTTAGGGAGCTCTGGTAGCATAGTGGCTAAGACACTTGCCTGCTAACCAGACAGCTGACGGTTCAAACCCACCAGCCACTCCTCGGAAGGAAGGTTGGGCAATCCT
>NW_006921590.1:701643-703503 GCF_000298275.1 Orycteropus afer afer | reverse complement strand
GAAGCCCTGACTCATGGTGACCCCATGTGTATCAGAGTAGAGCTGTGTTCCACAGCGTTTTTAATGGTATGGCCTTTTGGAAGGAGGTTGCCAGACTTTTCTTCCTGGGTGCTTCTAGGTGGACTCAAACTTCCAACTTTTTGGTTACCAGCCAAACGCATTACATGCACGTAACTGTTTGCACAAAACTGGAACTCCAATGGGAATGTATTGTGCAGTATTTCCAGAACACTGGACTGTCAAACCCTCCTTTTCACATAGCATCACATGAAGCTAGTGTGTCAGAAAAGGCACTGCACAAGAGTGTATAATTTAATGATCTCTAAGACTTCCTCTAGCTTTGAAAGTCTAGAATTCTAAGATTACAGTTTGCTACATACAAGTCTGTTCCCTCTGTTTTTATGGGAATGGGAATGGGGATGAAGAGTGCAAAGTGAATCTATGTTCTTAAATTTAGTCAAATACCTAATCTTCCAACATTATTACTGACAACCGTGGAAGACTCCCATGTCATCCCCAGTGTGTAAAGTCTTTTCATTCCTCAGTCTTCTCTAACTGCAGAAAGTCCACATGAACTACCATGGACACCAGTTTCTTATACATGGTCTGTGTATTAATGATATGCAAATTATATTCTTGATTACTACCCTTATATGTCCTTTCAGCTTGTGAGTTACAATTCATTTTATTTCCACAGTCAATTGTTTTCATGTAGCAATGAAGTCCCATTAACGACCAAGCAAATGATAGGAGAAGGTTATTGAAAACATTTCTGTAAATTTATAAAACCTGGAAGTAGCTAAACCTAGCTCATCAATATGTATGATTCTGAAAGCAGTGCACATAAAGTAACTGAGCAGTGAGGGCCTTCTATATCAGTTTAGTCCATTGAGTAAGACGTCTGTGGTGGTTATGCTTTTGTGTCAACTTAGATAGGCCAGGTTGAGTGGCGGGGCAGCTGGATGTAGCATTCCCCATGATGAGACTGGTAATGAACTCCATGGTGGAATCTACTGTGAGCAGCTGAGCAGCTGCCTTCGGGTATGTGGGCTGCTTCCTGTATATGAGCAGCAGCTTTGGGAATGGTCTCTAGCATATGGCATGATTGGGCCCTGCATGTAGTCATTGTTCAGCAGCCTGCCATGCTCTGCCGACCTTGGGACTTACATTAATGGCCTGCTGTGTGATTTGGTAACATCAGGACTGTGTTGTTTTACTTGTTAACCTTGGGTTTGTCAGCCTCAGCATCCAGCAACTGTCTGAGTGAAGAAATGCCTCTCGCTCCAGTGGGCCGGAAGCAGGAGGCAGAGCTAGACCCCAAGATTGAGGGGCTTTCACCCAGCCCCTAGAGCCTGGCACTTTGAACTTGGATTTAAAACCTCCCAACTGTGAGAGAATAAACTCCTGTTTATTAAGGCCATCCCATTTCTGATATATTCTTGTCAAAGTTGTACTAGGTAATCAGAACAATGCCATTTATGGAGCAGCTGTTATAGAGATTTATGATATTTTAGGCATTTTCTGCTCAGTAAGTGTGGAAGATGGGGGTGGGGAGAAAAGAACTGACCAAAAAGCAAACAAAAAAAAACAGACAAACCCAGTTTTGTTTTTCCCTCATAGGAGGATAGACTTTTACAAATAAACAGAGCAGATCTACAGTTTGCATAGTTATAGAAAGACAGCTAAAATGTAGACCGTGGTTCCCATGACTAGTGCTAATCAGTTTTCCTTATTGTTGATGCTTTCTGAAAATTGTAATTGTATTCCTTCTTAGAAGAATCTCTTTCAAAAACAATTTTTTATGCTGATATTCTTTTTTGTTGGTACACAACCACATGTGTGTAGTCGATTGTGATTCAC
>NW_006921590.1:683785-701442 GCF_000298275.1 Orycteropus afer afer | reverse complement strand
ATTGCCCAACCTTCCTTCCGAGGAGTGGCTGGTGGGTTTGAACCGCCAGCCTTCTGGTTAGCAGTCAAGTGCCTTAGGCACTATGCTACCAGAGCTCCTTCTAGTGCTATATCTTTGGTACATAGTAGGAACTCTGTGTATGTTGACTGAGTAAATGATGATTCCCTTGGGAGTTCTGAAAGTATAGAATTACTTAAAGAATCTGTAGAAAAGCCAAAATATCATCCAGGCATTGAAAAGTAAGTTCTCTGTGCACATAGGGAGTATTACATATCTAGCTATATTTGTATTATTACTTCAGAGTTAAAAGATATTCCTGACCTATTAGCCTTGATTTTCAATCAGACTCTCTGGCCCGAGTATATAAACCAAAAAGCCCAACTCATTGCCATCCAGTTGATTGCAACTCATAGTGACCCCTCTTTCCATTTCTGAGGTGGTGTCACTATGGAAGTAGATTGCCCAAACCTCCGTCCAAGGAGTGGCTGGTGGGTTTGAACCGCCAGCCTTCTAGTTAGCAGTCAAATGCCTTAGGCACTATGCCACCAGACCTCCCACCTAAGTATATATTTGTGTGAAAGTAGCAGAACTTGGCATCCCTAGGGGCTCAATGTGTTTTTAAAGCTTCCAGAAGGAGGGTGTTGTATTGAAAAAACTTGGTGTCACAAAGAGACCTCACTAACAAAGAGCAGAGAGGATGATTCTGAAGTTACTTTGATTTAATGACCACTCTCATTCGATTGTTTTCACAGACCATAATCAGGACTGAAGAATGTCTGTCTGAAACTTTGCCTTGAATGAAGACATTTCATTGAACAAGAAGTTGGCCTCCAGTTTGCACAGGCATCAACTGAATGCTTTTTCCTCCCCCCCCCTTTTTATTTTAATTTTCTACTTTACCCAATGAAAATACAGCATTTTTATGTGCCGTGCAAATGGTTCCTTCATGTGGTCTGACAGTTTTATTTTTGCCATCATATTTTTTTTTAATTAAAGAAAAAAAATCCCAGAAGAAGAGGGGGGAAAAAAAAACCTATAAAACAAGCAGACATTTATAGGTCAACGGAGGTTGACATTTATCTGGAAGAATATTTGAATTCAGAATTTACCTGAAGGTGTAGATAGAATTTTTTGTTGTTGTTGTGTTTTAAATCAAACCTGATGTCAAGAGGTAGGCAAGCAGAAGTGAAAAGAAATTGTCTTCCTCAGTAATTAAGCTACTCTTTCTCCCTTTTTTTTCTTGTTTAAATCTAGTGGGTTGTTTTGTTTGTTTTGATTTTGGTTTTTTTTGTTGTTGTTGTTGTTGTTATTTTTCTTAAAAAAAATTTAGGTAAGATTTATCTTGAATCTTAATTGCCTTAATTTTAAGGACGTCAAAGGCTCTCGAGGCAAGCTGTCAACGTCTTGTTAAAAAAAATCAAGAAAGAATTGAAATATTGTGCCAGCTTTAACTGGTACAAAAGTTTAAGACTATGAGTTTTTAGGATGAAAAATAACTGTACAGTTTAAGAAAAAATGTTTTTCTTCATTTGAAGAAAATTTGTTGATAAAAGAAACCATGGCAATCGCAAGAATTGGGAAAATGCTGGGACTTTTCATGAACTTTGTCTTAACTGTTGACAGGAATCATTCTAGAAGGCTAAAACATTTTACAGTAAAGTTATTAATGTTGGTTTAAAAACAACTGCATTAGAAATAATGCGTGTTCGGGGGCAGAATGCAGATTTTTTTTATTTACAAAGCGTGATCGCTAGCAAAAGCATTAGTGCTTTTTATCTGCAGTCTTTTTTATGAGCTTTACAAAGTTTTTAGTCAGCTTTGCTTGTCACATTGCAAAACTTAGCTTAAGAGCATTAAAAAAAACTTATGTAGATAGGAGCTTATGGTCAAAAAGTGCAAAAAAAAAAAAAAAAAAAGCAATAGATAGAGAAATTGTTGACAATTTCTGTAGTCTTTCCTAGTTGTGATCAAATTCAGCCTATGGATGGCCTATTTTATACCAAAGATGAAGTGACACCCTAATGCAGTCCAGAAGATAGAGATTGTTTTTCTTTTCTTTTCTTTTCTTTTTTTTTTTAAAAATTTATTTGACCTACATGGCCGGACCAGTTCTTACTTTGTTGTTTGTTTAAACTATCTTCCACTGGTGTTTTACATAAAGGAAAAAAAAAATTCCTTTTTTAATGTTTATTTGTTGATAACAGAACCTTGCACCTACTATGTTCAGTGGTCCCAGAAGAAGAATTATGGATACCAACTGATAGGGCTAAATGGCTTTAAATTCCACGAGCTTTTCTGGTTCCTGGTTAGCTCTCGAATGGCGAAGCCTGTACTGATGGCCACCAGTAAGGCAAGACACTCGATTAGTAGTTTGGATTTTCTTTATGTGAAATTTAAACTAAAGACACTTCCTGAACCTAGTCTGAAAAGTCACTTGTAGAAAAAGCTTGGTGATATTCTGTGTAATGGTGAGTGGTCTCCTGAAAAAGGTGTCATTGTATTTGTAATGATAGTCTTCCTTTAAATTCTGACACCTCTAGGTTTTGTCTTCTCACCTCAGTTTTTATCATCATGTAGCATGAATAGTCACTTGATTCTGCAATTGGGGAGGGGTTATCTTCTTTTTGCCTCTTTTCATTATATTTCCATATCTTGGTGTTGCCAGAAAGATAGACAAAATTGACCTGTTTGTTGGTTTAGCTCTCTGAGGCAAGTAGAACCAATAAGACAGAGGATTCTATTAGTGGAATTTAGATAAGCTTTTAAAATGCTATTTGACAATCAAGAAATTATCTGATTTATATCAATAAGAACCAAAAGAATTAGATTTAATTAATTATTAAAGCCAAAGGAGATATATTTGCATTTAGAATGATGCAAAATTTTGTCGAAAATGAATTCAACTGACTCCCCTGGAAGAAATTTGCATATTTGATTCATGAAATGCATGTTCAGTCTGTTCAGTTTTACCTGAAATTAAGGACAATGTAATTTTGTTAGTTGCATCATTCAATAGAATTGCTTTCTGAATCATTAAAATCAATTGGATGAAACTTTTTTTCACAAAGGAAATAAGTCATAGAAGCATGTCTTTAGTTTAGAAAGAGAAGAAGAAAGTGCATTGAGTGCTCTGTAAAAGAAAACAGGGTAGACTTTTAAAAACTAACACATTCAAAAAAATAAATCATATCTTCATGATATGAATATGAGTCAACATGAGTAATGAGGTTGACATATACAATCATCAATATTCCAGTATTGATGACCTATGAAACAATGGCCTAGCCATGAAATAGACTCTGGTTCTCTTATTTGCAACTCCATGAAATGAAAGCTCAAACCTAGAGAATTATTCCATATTTTGGCAGTCAAATATGAAATGACAATATATCCAGGAAAATGTAGCATGTGCTCCAGAGAAATTGCAACTGGTTACACCCATCCTTACGGTTTTCCCATGCTTTAGAGGGAATTCTACATTTATAATTTCTTCTGTTCTATCCTTCACCTCCTCATGTATTCTAAAGGTGGCACTTAACTTTTACCTTTGAAAAGTGGGCCTCCAAGTTAGAGGGGGTATAAGGAAACATGTGGGAAATTTATATTCTGTTCCTCTTTCCACTCTCTGAATTCTTTGTATAAATACAGATTATCCTGGACATAATTCATTTGAATATGAAACCAACATGTTTTCATTTGTTTCTGTAAAAAAAAAAAAAAAATTATTAATGTGATACAAAGAAAGTCTCATTTACACAATCAACAATGAGGCTGAGAGGTAGCTACCATGTGGCTGATGAATGTGCCTAGGTAACTTCCTGTTTCTAATCAGAGTTGCTGCTTTATTTATACATTCAGAAACATTTTTTTTTCAACTATGGAATTTCAATAATTTCAATTTTGTTAAGCCACTTCAGGCAAAAGGAAATTACTGTCATTTTATATGTCCATGTACGTTTTATGTTTGGATTGTTTATATTATACTGTTCTGTAAAATATCTTATTTCAAAACAAAAAAAAAAAAAAAGGAAAAATGGCACATGTTCAAAATTGCTCCCCTTTATCTGTCATCTTACCTTCTAAGAGTCAAATCTGGGGGAAAAATAAAGCAAACATTAACAGGTAAGCAATACTCTATTGTACAAAAAGTAAAGCAAACTAAAATACGTGTTCTATATATGCAGACACCAGAATACTAACTTAATTGACAATATTTATTGTGATTTTAATCCTGTTTAGGAGTATAATCACTTGTAAAAAGTTGGAGTGGATTATTCATGTATTCTCGTTTACCAAATTTTCAAACGCTTATTCCAATGTTTCAGTTTCTCCTTTTGACTTTAACTGCCAAGACTTTGTCTAAACACCAGGAAACAAACTAAGCCACAATCCAAATGGGATAAACACTATCTCATCCAAACTCTAGTATCATGATCAGTGGAAGTGTGGATTTTCTTTTAGTAATGGTAGGGATTGGCAAGGGAGGCAAAGCATTCATATTTAATGGGAACTCCTTAGTGCATGGCCATTTATTCTAGAGAAAACAGGATAGACCCTAATCAAACCAAACCATATCAAACTAAATGCTAGCAAGTGCTGGTGAGAGTTTTCTTTGAACACTGGCATGTCTTAAAATTTTCAGGTGACATAATCTAAAAGCATCTTCTACCTGACTCCAGTTTGGCAAGGGCTACCCTGTTGCTTTGGTAGCTACTGATTATTCAGAATATTGTCTCTGAGCTTCATTTAATTCTTACTGTGACCTTAGCAGATCTGGTACATTTGTCAGCATATAAGACTCACCTCTGCCCCCTTCTAATGAACACCTACATGGTGTTAAAAGAACTCACAGTAGACATGGAAGGCTGAAACTGAAAAGAGGGTGACTACCGGAGGAAATTCACGTGATTTCACTGTTCCTACGGAACGCATTGTTTACCCCTTGCCAAACTGCTTTAAAATCACTTTCAATCATATATGATCCCAAAAAAAGTATTTAGGTTTTCCCTCCTTCAGATTTATTTGAAAAATTAGGATGTCTGTTATATTCCTATCTATCTTTTACAATGGCCTAATTTAAAAATTTCCGTTAGCGAAAAGTGAAACTAGATTTAAATAGGACCCTTGTGGTCTTTTTCATGATTGAATGGATTGGCTACACAGATTATGATAATACAAGACTAAAAATCTATTTGACAATTTAGTGTCACTCTTAATCTGAGTGTGTGAACCACTGCAGATGACCTGATAAGTAGAAAGAAATCCTTATGTGGTTTCAATGTTGAATGTTTTTTGTATGATTTAAAATCAAAGGGATGATATTGTATGTGTATAATATTCAACACATTTGAAGAATCTCATATCATAATAAAAATTTACTTTAAACATGCAATAGTACCTTGATATGCATTACCTTGTCCACAGTAGGGAGGAAAGGATGAGATTTTGTTTTCTCATTATTGTGGCTGGCGTGCTTCAAAGTTTTGACCTCACTGGGAATGACAGCCTCTCAATCCATTCTGAGGAACTGACAGAATTTAAACAGGCTCATTGATTCAGCAAACTATGCCCTTCCTGTTGCAGTGATAATAGGATTTCATTAATGAATAAATTCATTTTACAAATGACACCTATATGACATCCAAAGAAAGTTTGGTCTGGCTCAAGTTTAACATTTCTAACCAAACATTCTTAGATATTAAATTGGCCCCTTAATCCAAGTGCTCTTGGGTATGGTTGCCCTTTGTGGATTATCCAGAGTTCAGGAAACTACAAAAGCTAAATATGAAATCCCTGAAGGACCCCAAAGACTTTTTATGATGTAGGGGAGGGGAGTCACCTCAGATTAGTGATTTCTTTTATCCTCAATTTAGTGCATGGCCATTTATTCCCAACAAATAAACTCATCGTGTCACATAGAAAGATAGATGCCATCTCACTATTCTCTCTCTCTCTCTCTCTCTGTCTCTCTCTCGCTCTCCCTCTCTCTTCCCCCCTGGAAAGGAAAATAACGTATCCACTCAAGAAGTTTAAAGGTGAAACTGAGGTGAAAGCAAGCTTGTATTTTGAGGAAGAATCACTAGGCCACTTAGTCACATTTTCTTCTATTTTATTCACTCCAGTTAGTAACTGCCCAGATAGTTTTGAGTCTTGCAGAAATACAATCTACTCTCAGTTTTGGAAGGGCTAATTATCTACTTTGTAAATTTGTTCTTTTTTTCTTCAACTAGGAGGCCTTGGGCTCTGTTTCTTTTTCATCCTTTGAGTGGAAAAAGAATAAACAATTGGAAATAAAGTTCAAATCACTCTATTTTCTCTCTTACTAAGTAATGATTCATTGAGCGATTTTTGGAATCATTGGTAAAATTAGTATCTTTATGTACTGTGGATTTTGGTTACCTATTTATCCCTTTCCCATTTACCACAAATAATTGAGAGTTGGCTGTATTTTTGCAGTATGTAACGGAAAAACTGCAGCAAAGATTTTGGCTTCCCTAAAAAGGAAGTAGTTATGATTGCATTTATGCTACTGAATTTTGAACCAGTAGACAAGGAGGTGAATTCAAATTCTGTTATGAGACTATAATAGCAGCTCTTGGTTAAATATACACTCTTCTTCCACTAAAATTGTTAGGAAAAAAACTTTGTTCTTGTTATTCTTCCACTTTGTGTTATTAAGTCTAACTGACTTTCACACTTCAGTGGATATTTTATGATCGCTTTAAATTTTAAAAATATCCAAAGTGTAACTCCAGAGTTATACTTTGTATTTGAAACCCTCTGGTTGTAGATTATTAATAAAGAAGCTCTGTCCATCCCCTGCCCCTCCCCCAACACACACACACACACACACACAGTGTTATATCCTCACATATAAAAAGGAGTTATTCCATGCTTTTCAGGAACTGTAAAAATTTATTTCAAAGAGGCACTTGAAAAAGTTTTCTCCATTCTGGAAATAATAACCTTCATTTACTTAAAAAAAGAGAAGAATTTAAATGGAATTTAAATTACAATATATATATATATGTAAAAATGTACCTGCTATGAAGTATTCGGTTTCTAAAGAAATGGGACACAACTTCTTTTAAAGCCCTTGTTTCAGGCCATATTTGATTGGAACTTTTGAAACATCATTCAATTTGAACTTTATTTATGAGCATTTTTGTACTCCTTCTCTGACTGTCATGGGAAGTTCTGTAATTCTATGGTGTTCTGGTTTTATTTTTAATTTTTTTCATCTGTACCACAGTTAAATTAGCTACTATTTCCCCCATTCCTTGGGCTTTCTGTAGATCAGTGGATGTTAGGTTTAAACTTCTGTTTTCTTTGATGAAGCTTTCAATAAAAAATGGAAATAAAATCAACCGAGTAGAGCTGTTGTGTTTTTTTGCACTTTACAGAGAAAATGTGTTGGGAGAGAGGAGCAGGGGAAGTGGAAGAGAGTGGCCATCTGTGTTTAATCAAGTAAAGGTCCTCAAAGAAAGAATCATCCCTGGTGTTACGGTTCAAGTTGTGTCCTCCCTAAATATGTGTTGGAATTTTAACCCTTATACCTATGATGGAATCCCATTTGGGCAAAGAGTTTCTTATATTAATAAGGCCGTATCTGTGTAGGATATGCCCAAATCCTAAAGCACAAACATGGGAGAATAGCTATCATATGAAGTTCATCAAGAAATTTAGGAACAGAAGCTCAAAGAGGCGAGGCTCTTCCTCCAGAGCCAACAGAGATAGAGCCTTCCCTTACAAAGCAGACTTCTAGCCTTCTAAACAGTCAGACATAGTTTTCTGTTCTTAGGGCCACCCATTTATGGTATTTGTGTTACAGCAGCACTGGAAAACTAAGAAACACTGGTTATGGGGACACCCGAAAGCCACTATTTGTATCTGGAGGAGTAGGCCATTTAGGTCATAGGGCTTCTCTGACTCGACCAGTTTTTATGCCTAGCACCTATCGCCAAACATGCCTAACATCCACCCACTACTTAATGCATCTTGTGTGAAGACCAGAAGGCATATTTTATACATAACAATAAAGACATTTCATTTGATACCTGTGGTGTGTACCTCTGTAAGGATTAAACTCTGTTGTTGTTGTTTGCCGTCGAGTTGGACCCAACTCATAGCGACCCCTCCTTGGGTTTCCGAGGCAGTATCACTACGGAAGTAGATTGCCCCATCTTCCTTCCGAGGAGTGGCTGGTGGATTTGAACCGCCAGCCTTCTGGTTAGCAGTCAAGTGCCATAGCCACTATGCTACCAGAGCTCCCGGATTAAACTCTAGGTCTACCAAAATAAGCTTTGTCAACTCCCACAGCTATGGATATCTGCTAAGCAACTAAGCAGAAACTATGGGTCTCTCATGCAGAATCATCCAATCTGGTTTAGAATTTATGACTATGAGTTACAAATGTTTCTTCTGTAATACACATTTTCTATATTGTTTGAGCATATTCAACTTTACAGTAGATGACAGGAAGACAAATGGGATGGATGAAACTCAATGTGTTAAACATAGCCAAGTAAGTAACCTTTAAGACAGATAAAATATGTAGAGCATATTGAGCGTGAACAAAAATAGGAAGGGATGAAAAGACCAAGAAAATACTATATATGATGCACTAAATATAATCAGAGCACCATGTATTCATAACACGCTAAATATACATGAGAAGTATGAGAAACTAACCATTCATGAAAGGAGTCCTGGTGGTGTAGTGCCTACGTATTTGACCTCTAACTAGAAGGTTGGCTGTTCAAACCCACCAGGCACTCCATGGAAGAAAGACAGGGCAATCTACTTCCATAAATATTTACTGCCTGGAAATCCCAATGTGGGTCGCTATGAGTTGGAATAAACTCTATGGCAGTGAGTTTTGTTTTTTTTTTTCTTTTAACTATTCATGAGGTCTTAATTTGGCCACCCTTTGTTACATCCATTCTGACACCCATAAGCAGCTCATCAGGCTATTTGGTGAACTTCACCCACTTGTCCCTACTTCTCATGAATGGAGCAAGCATGTTTCATTAGCTGCTTCCTTCTGTTAACTCACTCAAGCCACAAATCTGGTTCTGATAGCACACCATCAGTGGGGAGGGGTGATGGAGCAGAGGGAGAGGCAGGGCTGTGAACATTGCAGAACATTCGGGTATTGTCGCCCTTCCATCTGTCCTGTATTCTAATTGACTTAACCGACTCAATGTCTTTCCTCTTGGTTTTAAATGTGCATCTTAAATTCATTTACTAAACCCTATGTGTTGAGCAGCTTTATTTGGTGTATGATTCATTCTGTTCCATCACCACTGGTATAGCTTTCTTGGGAATTTACTTCAAGGCTACTATTGCATTAAGTAATTTCTCACATGACATCTTCATTGTTTAGAATGTAAGTACCCACGGGAGGGTGTATAGAAAGCTTAGCAACCAGTATTCAGTCCCTAAAAGTGGGCTGTATATATCAGCTTTCACTATTTAAGCATCAATGCATAGTCTGTATTTTGCCAGAAGAGAAAGCTGGAAAAATGGAGTTATTGGAAATGTGATGGTTTGTTTTATGTGTTCACTTCATTAGGCTATACCAGCACCAGTTGCTATTGAGTTGATTGTAACTCATGATGACCCAGCATGTGTCAGAGAAGAACTGTACTCCATGGAGTTTTCAATTGCCTGACCTTTTTAGAGATAAATCACCAGGCCTTTCTTCTGAGGCATCTCTGAGTTGACTCACCTCCAAACTTCTCTTAGTATCTGAGCATGTTAATTATTTGCACCACCCAGGAAATCCAGGCTAGGCTATACAACCATGACCATGGAGTCAATTCCAACTCATAATGACTGTATGTTAAAAAAAAAAAAAAAAAAACTCACTGCTGTCGAGTTGGATCCAACTCATAGAGACACCCCCTCCACCACCCTGCTTGGGTTTCTGAGTCAGTATCACTAGCGAAGTAAATTGCCCAATCTTCCTTTCAACGACTGGCTTGTGGGTTTGAACTGCAAGCCTTCTGGTTGGCAGTCAAATGCGTTAATCACTATGCCACCAGAGCTCTGAATGACCATATGTAGTACCCAGTTTCTTAAACATTAATTTAGATGTTGCTGTGAAAGTATTTTTTAGATGTGCTTAATATCTACAATAAGATGACTTTAAATAAAAATCATCCTTGATAATCTGGGTGGCCCTCATCTAGTTAGTTGAAAAGCTTTAAAAGTAAAACTGAGGTTTCTCTGAGGAAGAAGAAATTCCTCTTATGGACTGAAGTATCAGTTCCCATCCAACACTTTTCAGCTTCACAATCTGCCCTAAGGATCTTGCACTTGCCAAGCCAGACCTCACAATTATGTAAACCAATTCCTCAGTTTCTGGGAACTTTTCTCTCTCTGTATGTGTATATATGTATATATACTTGTTACTAATTTTGTTCTCTAGTAGAATCCTGACTAACTACAAAGGTTATAAAAAAAATGAGACTGAAGGAAAAGATTGAACTTAATTTTGCCCATATTGCATCAGAGTTTAGTTTATTTAGAGCAATGAGTCCCTTCCCTTCTTCCTTCCTCTCTCTCTTCTTTCCTTTCTCCTTCCCTCTCTTCCTCCCTCCCTCCTTACATGTTATAGATTCTTTCAAGAAGATACTACTACTACTTTTTTTTTTTTTTGCTTCAAATTGCAAGGTATTTTGGAACTTCCTGAAGGAAGGTTGGGTAATCTACTTCCATAGTGATACTGCCTCAGAAACCCAAGGAGGGGTCACTATGAGTCAGATCTAACTCAATGGCAGTGAGTTTGTTTTTTGTGGGTTTTTGTTTGTTTGTTTGTTTGAAATGCATTCATAGGCTCATGGTGAAGAACACTTGGTTTCAAGATGTGAAGACAGCAGAAAGAAGGTAAGTTACATTTATAATAGAATGCCTTGTATATAGAATAACTGTGATTTTTTGACCTCGTATTTATGTATTTGCATGGTTTTTTTTTTTTAATAAATATATAATTTATTTTCTCCAAGAAGAACTGAGTGCTTCAAGTCTCTGTAATTCTAATAAGGCTTATGTTCCACAAATCTTTTTCTTTAGGTATGCTGAAAAATTATTCCTTTTCCTTTAGGTTTTAGCTGCTTTTCAGAGGTAATGAAGAGAAAAATAATATAGCTCAAGTTTAATCTCAGAGGATTTAATTATGTCAGGGCTTTCTGTAAAAGGGTGTCATTTACATTAATGATGAAATATTCTCTATGATATATAAAGTGTTGTTTAAATCCTTGGAAACAGAGTACGCAGCAACCTTCTGTTCCCAGGAACCTACCAGTAGGAAGCTGTAGGTTACTCTTACAGTAAGATGGTCAGCAGGTGATGCTGTTGCATTAGTCACCAATAAGTTTCAAACCCAAAGCCCAGAGTTGTTGTTGTTGTTGTTGTTATGTGCCGTCAAGTCGGACCCAACTCATAGCGACTCCTCCGTGGATTTCCAAGGTGATATCACTACAGAAGTAGATTGCCCAAGCTTCTTTCCGAGGAGTTGGTGTTAGTAGGCAGAATTAATAAAGAACTCTAATGTAGAAGTTAAGGCATTCGGCTGCTAACAAAAAGGTCGGTGGTGCAAACCCACCATCTGTTCCATGGAAGAAAGATGGGGTAGTCTGCTTCTGTAAACATTTACAGCCTTGGAAACCCAATAGGGGTCACTATGAGTTGGAAACAACTCAATGACAGTGATTTGGTTTTGGTTTGAGGTAGAATCAATAATGTGAGTTGTGACTGTAAGAGCAAGGGTCACAATTAACTGAGCCCTCATGAAGTGCCAGGTACTGTCTTGAGTACCCCATGTACCTGAGTTCATAAAACCTTCACAACAATGCTCTGAGCTAGGTGCTGTCATTGTTCCCGTTTCTCAGATGAAGCTTGGAAAGTTAAGCAAGTAACTTGCCTATAGACTTCCTTTTGAAAATGGATTCAAACTCTGAAACTTTTGAGTTCTGATGCTTTCTCTTCTGCAATAACTTTGGGAAATGCCAGTGTGAAATGTACATTTTTTTTCCCCTGTCAGTAATATGTATTTTTTTCAAACAGTTCATTTCACTTGACCAGAGATCTCATGGTTTCTGTGAAAGAAGGTGTTATGTATTTTATCTTAAAAAGTTAATAGGGAGATACACTGATTTAACATGAATAAACTCATTTAGTTTATTGCAAAGTAGTCATGGCAAGGCATTCAAGTAAGACCTCCCAACCTTCATTTAGAACCAGAGAATCAGAATTAACAGTTACAATTACAAGATTAGTTCAACCGTTAGAGTCCAAACCTTCAGAATTTAAGGTTTGACTTTAACAGTAGGTATCAGGAGGAAGGCTTAACCACAGTTTGAACTGAGAGGAGGTCCCTCATAGCTAGGGTTTGAGGTGGGCAGTGGGCAGAGATTCTCAGCAGGTTCTTGGTGTTTTCCTCTCCTTTCTTTCAGTGAGTGAGAAGAAATTTAAGACGTATATGTGAATTTCTCTTCTTAGTTCCACAAGACAAGGGCTAATGTGATGTCAAAGTATGTCTTTTGTTCAGGGTTTGAGATTAGCCAAATTACGCAACTATTCTTCAAGATTAGAGATTAGGGAGGTTGTTTAATATATGCTTCAAGGCTAGTGTACAAAGATTAAATGTGTTTTGTCTTCTTTAATCACAGCATGTCAGGACAAAGTGAACGTAAATGTTATTTACCATATTCTTCACATATTTTTGTTTCTATGTATAAATTTGGAGATGTTCTAAATAACTTTCTTAGTACTTACCAGTTTCTAATGACTTACAGATAATATTAGAGAGTCTCACAAAAGTAGACACATTTCTTTTTCTAAGTTTATATTGTGAATGCTTATGTGTGCGTGTACCTTTTGAAAGCATACTAGTGACTCATATCTTATGAGATTTTAAATCATTTTAGTAACATGCAGAACAATGGGTGTTGGACATTCATTCAAATCACCTTGGTCACCAAAGTCTAATACAGTTCATATTTCCCATTACTTAAGTAACTTGCTGTTGCAGTCTCCTCTTGACTTCAACTTGTGCTTAATTTGTTCTGGAAAGGACCAAAATATTACCAGATAGATGGTCACAGTGTTTATTACTCATGCCTACACATGGGCATTAGTGTAAATACTTTAATGATGGAGTAGATGTGGTTCTGTTTTAAGGATGTTGTATCATAGTAAGTGCAGATTTATTACAGTATTTTAGCATGAAATAAGATCAGGGAACTTTGTAGGCAGTGTGTTTAACCCTTCTGTGATGATGCAAAGTAGAAGGGAGAACTGCTGACCTGTATATGTACACAGTTATCTCTTCTCTCACCGACACATAAGGAGGATTGTCTAGCTCCCTTGCTGCTGCCCATTTCCTAGGTCAGCCTCTTAGCAGAGGGACAAGTTAGTTCACTATTACCCTTTTCTCGCATCTTCTGGAGGCATATAACACTTTTAACTGCAAAAAGAGTGGGATCTACCATTCTGAGTTGGCAGATTCTAGTAGCAGCTATTTCTTTATTACCACTAATCTTTTCCACAATTGTGCAAGGTAAGTGCTGGTAATATTTTAAGCATGAGGTAACTGGGGCTTTGAGAAGTTAAATGACTTCACCATGTTGTCATGGTGCAGAAGAGATCCAAGTTTCCGATCATCTGTATCCAAGGCCAAAGATTTTCTTTATATGTATGCTGGAAATACAGATATGATTTGGAGGGATGTATATCTTTTTTCCATAATAGCTTTCTTATTACCTGACATTCTAACTTCACAATTTATCCTTAGAGTAGAGCACAAAATATTAGAAAATGTACTGCACAGCAGTGAGATGATCTCAGATTTTGGCTTTAGTTGTCTTATGTATAAGACTATTTTTTTTAATTAGTTTTCTGAATAATAGCTTCTTTATTGATCAGAATAGTTTTTATTTCTCAGTGATTATCAACTAGACCATGCATATATCATGTGCAGATCATCAAAAAGTGGTCAATGTAGTCAAATGCCGTGCATAATTTCATATTTTAGTTCTGAATTTCCCCCTTTCAAGCACAAAATCTTGTTGTGAGGATAACTCCTGAGCTTTAAGGGCATAGTGAGTATCTGAAAAGATAAAAGGAGGCAAGATGACAATGGTAGAGCCAAAGTAAGGCTAAGCTACTTTGCAATATTGCCCAGATTCTAGATGACAAATGTCAGGTTGGAAACCACCTCCCAGGCCACAAGAATATGAGAAAACACCAAACCTTACCATAATTTCACAAGATAATCCTGTATTGTCACTCAATCACCAAACACTCTCTGTGTTCTTGGAGCCTCCAATATAGAGGCATATAAATAAAGGCAACTACCAACAGAGAAGGAGCTCTGGTAGCATAGTGGCTAAGACACTTGACTGCTAACCAGAAGGCTGGCGGTTCAAACCCACCAGCCACTCCTCAGAAGGAAGATGGGGCAATCTACTTCCATAGTGATACTGCCTCGGAAACCCAAGGAGGGGTCTCTATGAGTCGGGTCCCACTCGACGGCACATAACAACAACAACAACAACCGACAGAGAAGGGAGGATCTGAGCAAATAAAAAAATAAATATAGGAAAGGAACCCTAATGATGCAAGGTTAAGAATTTGGCTACTAACCAAAAGTTGGGGGTTCAAACTGCTCAGTGGCTCCATAGAAGAAAGACCTGGTGATATGTTTCCATAAAGATTACAGCCTAGAAAACCCTGTGGAGCAGTTCTATTCTGTAACACCCGAGGTTGCTATGAGTTGAAATCAAGTCAATGGCCCCTAACAATAATATTGTAAATGAGAATCCCTTAGTGGAAAAAAAATGCTTACCACACTTAGCTGTTAACAGAAAGGCTATCTGTTCGATTCACCCAGCGACGACTCAGAAGAAATGCTTCAGAAGAAATGATGATACGCTTCCAAAATGTTATGGCCCAGAAAACCCTATGGAGGGCAAGCAGTTCTACTTTTAAACAAATGGGGTTGCAATAGTTAGAATTGACTCAATGGCAACTGTGGTTTTGATTTTATTTGATTTGCAGGTGAACTGCAAATGAAATTGAAGAACTGGAGATAGATCTTCTGCAGACCTCAAGTCACAAGGTGTGTATTCGCCCAGGTTGCAACAAACAGAAATTTATGCAAAACAAATGACTGTGCTAAAAGGTTGTGACAGTGGTATCTGAATTACTCTAACTTCACAAGGGGGAGAAAGAATCAAGATGATGAGTATCAATGGCCCAAGGCTGATTCCTATGATGCAGAGATCAGATATTCCACCACCCTCTAATCTTTTTTCCTATTCTGACAGACACCAATTGTCCTGCTGCACTCACCACTTCTCTGCTGGGTTCGATTATTCTTGTAGTGGCCACATAGAACTCACAGACAATACTCAGGATTATGGGGTTTATTAGGAAAGCAACACATTACAATTCAGATTCTAGAATGTTCAGGATACAATTCTTCAATTAGGACAGCTTCCCCTGGCCCTACCCTCAGGCACACCTTTCTTTGGCCCTCAGCCCCTCTTCCTGGCCTCTGCTCTGCTCCAGCAGGTGTTACAATGGTCTTTTAGTTATGCCAGCAAGCCTCCTGCCCAAAGCCACTCAGCTTTCTTGCTCAGTCAGCTCACCACCCTATCTTGTGCCAGTCTCTTGGTTCTTCTGCCTCTGTTGCCACTGTCTCTCAGCCATCCCTCTGCCATCTCTCTACTGTCTTCTCAGTACAGGGATCTTGGGTCCAAGGACCACATGCTCCAGTCCTGGCTCTTTTCTGCCTTGATGACAGTGAGATCTGCCTTTTCTGCCTCTGGGATGATTCATTTTAAGTCTAAAGAGATGGCAAAACTGACCAATCCCCATGTATAAGGTCCCGTATACCTTATTTGCACTGCCCCATTCCCACAAGGGTGCCATACCTTACTTACATTAGCAAGCTATCCAAACCCTTGGGAGGCCAAAAGTATCACATATTTTCACAGTCCTACCCAGTCATTTGGGAACTCTGGTGGCATAGGGCCTAAGGTATTGGACTGCTAACCAGAAGGCTAGTAGTTCAAACCCACCAGCCACTCTTTGGAAGGAAGACTGGGCAATCTACTTCCGCAGAGATACCACCTCAGAAACCCAAGGACGGGTCACTACAACAGCAGTGAATTTGCTTTTCTTTTCAATGCCGTCATTTGGTTGGAGTCACAAAGACCATGGCTAGAAGAGCCATATTAAATAGTTCACTGCACCACAGATTGCCACTGGAAAAAAAAAAAAAAAAAGAGTAAGGTCTAGGCTTTAAAGGATTTGAAAAGCCCAATAAGCATGAGAGTGAATAAAGAAGCCCAAAGAAGAATTCAAACATTTGAATTTGTTGTTGAGGAAAAGTACTGAATATAGCATGAACTGCCAGAAATAAACCTCTCTTCAAAGAAATACAGCCAGAACAATCCTTAGAAGCAAGGATGGGGAGACTTCATCTCACATACTATCTTTTTTTTTTAACTGTGTTTTATTATTTTTAAAAATTTTTATTGTGATTTGGGTGACAATTTACAGAGCAAATTCATTTTTTCCATGCAGCAGTTCAAACACATTTTGTTTCATGACACTAACAGCAATTCCCCACAATTTATCACCTCTCTTCCCACTTCCTCCCTGTAGTTACCTCTTCCCTGTGTCCTTCTTTTTGCTATGCATTCCTGCCCCCTGAGCTATGTCCCTGTGCAAATACTGACCTTCAGCTCTCCTATGATTGATCCTTTTAAGGAGTGTATCTACCTGATATAAATGCTCATCCTATGTGCCTGTCTATTGTTTGGCTAGAAGCCATGGGAGGGAGTTCAATTCCAGACCTAAAGGGTAACTAGAGGTCATAGTCTCAGGGGTCTCAACAGGCTCTATCAGACCAGCAAACGTGGTGTTTATGATTTTGAGTTTTGTTCCACATTGTTCTCCCACTCTATCCAGGATCTGCTGCACTTATCCTTTTCTAAGTGGTTGACAGTGGTAGCTGGACACCATCAAGTTCTTCTGGTCTCATGGTCATATAGGCTGAGGTTTACATGGTCCAATAGTCCCTTGGACTAATTGCTTCCATGCGTCTTTGATTTTCTTCTTTTTTATTTGTTCTGGATGAGGAGAGACCCACTGTTGCATCTAGACAGCCACTTGCAACCTTTTAAGACCCTAGTTGCTGCTCACCAAAGTAAGATGTAGAACACTGTTTAAGTGTAGTATATTATGTCAATTGAGCTTGATGTTCCCTGCAACCATGGTCCCAAGCCCACAGGTCCAAGCACTCACTCCCTCAGGATAGCTGGCTGTGTCTAACAAGTTATCATAACTTTGCCCCTTGTTCTGTTTATATGGACATTCTTGAAGCACATACAAACCTAACAACAACAATAACAACTTTATATATGGTCATGGGTACTGTTTTGCTGCTCTGACTTCTTGTTGTTATGTGCCGTCGAGTCAAACCCGACTCATAGCGACCCCTCCTCAGGTTTCCGAGGCAGTATCACTACGGAAGTAGGATTGGCCAACCTTCCTTCCGAGGAGTGGCTGGTGGGTTTGAACCGCCAGCCGTCTGGTTAGCAGGCAAGTGTCTTAGCCACTATGCTACCAGAGCCTCACAACTG